>NC_133413.1:98537500-98858958 GCF_049350105.2 Macaca mulatta
TATGATCATTGAAGTAGAATGTATATAAGAAAACAGGAAATGAGGGACTAAAAAGAAGAGGAAATGATGTAATAATACATGGGGATTTAGAAGGGTCTGACAGGCTGTGCAGCATTGTGCTATGTCTAAGGGCAAGACGTTCACTTAGGGCTAGAAAAGAAAGCACTAGGGATTTCAGGAGGGAAGTCCACTACTGCAACAAGTAGAGAAGATAAAGCACTTCAGTTAGGTAGAGAAGTAAATGTTAAATAATAAAACACACATCCCAGACTGAGGATGCTAAGTGAACAAAACATAATACAAAAATCAAATTAGGTTCCAAGCATTAAGAAAGAAAAGGTGAGTTCATAAAACACATTTATATATGTGGGAAAATTCCTTCTTGCTCAATCACATGTATAGTATGCTGGGAAATATAGTGAAAAGTTCAAATGTAATTGAGAATATGCTATTTTCCCTGTATTTCTTCATGAGTAGTCAAATTAATGTGGAAGCGAGGAGAGGAAACAAGCTTATTTAGTTGAGCAAATAAATTTTTTCTCCCTGTCTTCTGCTTATATGTGAAGGGAGAAATATATTCCAATTTACTTTTGTTTTTTGCAAGGTTTTAGAATTTTTCACTGTTTCTTGATTTTTATTGTGGGGTTGAAAAAGAAGTTGCAATGGTAATTAGTTTTATAAACATCATGAATATAGATGAATCTTACTTTATGCCACACATCTAGTCCTGAAAACTTGGTTATTGATTATTTTACAAAGCAAATACTATTTCAATTGAACTAAAAGGGAATAATATTTAAAGGAATGATATTAAAGGAATGAATCATTTTGTTTTAATTTTATAATTATTCTTCCTATGGAATATTAAATAAAACTATTTTGTATTGAGACATGTTTAATGTTAAATATCTATGGCTCAAGTATTTTCGTATTGAGCTGCATTCAGACCATTATTTTCTGAAAGGAAAACTGAGTCAGTGAGTTATGCACAAAATGAGTGAGTTGGTAATATATGGTCCATCAAGTTCATCTTTCCTCTGATTGGTACTCAAATACATGAGTAAAAATTGTCAAATTTTAATTTTAAAAATTACTTTTATATTACTGATTACAACTAAACATGTGTCTACACAATATATATCTTAAAGAGCTTTACAAAATAGACATTGTTCCATTCAATTCCAAAGCGGAAGCTGAACAATTAAAACAAGTATAGGTGGGCCTAGGTAATACTGAAATAGCTTTTGTGGTCTGAATATGTCTCATGTGATCTGATGTATAGAAAAATAACATTGTCACTATTATTCTCATGAATATGAGCATATATATTTGAGTTCCATTTGCCAAGCTACACTAATAAAAGTAGTCAATGTCGTGTCTGGAAAATCCTGGAAGGGGTAAAGTCTTTTCTTTCTCTTTCCTATTGATCCTTCAAAATGCTTTTTTGACCTACAGTAACTTAATTTGGGTGCTCAGTGAACATTATTTTCATAGCTGTTTTCTGAAGTGTGTTTTTTAGATTCAATCATCATAATCAAAACAATCATTAAACAGAAGTCACTCATATGATTAAAAATCAGATTTTCTCCTACTCCCAAAGACCAATAAAGAATACAGATATCTACCGTTTTGCAATATTTTAACACTATCATTCATTCTTGTTGAATATTTTTTTCATATAAGATCAATAATACCTATTTTCCCCCAAAAGATCATTGCAGATTTGTTCGTCCTTAGTCAGATTCTGTCATAACTATTTCTTACTAGTCAGATACATAGAAATTGTGACAGTGAAGACAAAACACATTAATGGAATGGAGGTTAATGGTCTTCAATTCAATAGCTTTCTGTATATTGTTCTGGTTCATTTCTTCTGGATGTAGAGTGTTGCACCATTACCTCCTAAGCCACAGAGGAAGGAACAGTATTTTAGCGTATGCCAGAGGAAAAACAAACGAAAAGATGGGGTAGCAGAAACGTGACTAATTCATTTACACACAAATGCACACATACACACACACAGGTTTAAGATATTCTCTTAATCAACATATTTCCAATTCAGAGACAAATTCTAGTTTACCTCTTATTAGTAGTCTGAAGGTGTAACTTAAATTTTTAAAAGAAATAATCAATTCATACTTTCCGAAACACTGATAATTATTTAAAATTAATTCTGTAGATTTGTGCTGTCAATATGGTAGCCACTAGCCATGTGTAGCTACTTAAATTTAAGTTAACTAAATCTAATTTTAAAATTACTTCCTTAGTTGCACTAGCCACACTTCAAGTGCTTAACAGCAGCCTTTTGACTTGTGGCTACCATACTGAGTAGCACGCACATAGAGTACCTTCATCATTGCAGCAAACTCTATTGAATAGCCTTGCTCTAGAAAATAACATTTTAGCATTTGATCAATGTTATGATTTTTCTCATACTTAAGACTCCTGTACTGCTATGAAAATAAATTCCAAAATGCAGCAGTGATTCAAGACTATGAGAAAATGTTGAGTGAGATAATTGTAAGGCACTAGTGTTTCTAGAGTCAATCTTCAGCAGAAACACTGTAACTATTGATTAAAAAATGTGCAGTGTTTCCACAACTCCACTGGTATAGTCAGTTGAAATGTTAATTGTGGTATCACAGTATCACAGGTACAGGCACTATGGCTATAACTTTCAGAATTTTGTTTTTTCTTTTTAGAGTCTCACAAAAAACATTATTTAGCTACAGGTCTAATTGGAATGTTATTTCCTTTTATCGTTGCATTGCTGGTTCCTTTATCTGTTTAAACCTCAGCTAAAATGTCACCTCTTCAGAAAAGATCCTTCGGAAGCTACAGCATTTTCCTTTCCACATATCCCAACTGTTAGCATCTATCACATAACCCTGTTTAATTTTCACCTTTGAATTTGTTAATGTCTCAAATACTTATGCATATTTATGTGATTTTTGACTGTCTTTTCTTTCTCCCAAATAAAGCTCATCTTAGGAGAGGGATTTTGTGGTGCTCACTATGGTATTCCCTGATACTAAAAGTCTGCCAGGCAAAGGCAGGCACCTTATAAATATTTATTGCATAAATAAATCAAAAATGCATTAAATAAGAAATGAAGATTAAAGTTATTCACAGCAGAAATGTGCTTTTTTGAAATATAAAGGCATTTTTAAATAAAAAAAATACACTGACTTTTCTTTCCCAATTTGATCTTTGCTATTAATATTTATCAAATTTTATAACGAGATATAGTAAGTACAAAGTTTCATATTGTATGTGTAAGTACACCATTCTGAAAGTTAAGTAAAAAGTTAGCCTTTAATGGGTGAGACTGACCATCTGTATCTGGAACCCACTCAAGCAGTAGTGAGTATCTCTTGGTGAAACTGGGATGCATGCAGATCTATGGAAAAATAACAAAGGTATTTAATTCTTCTTAAATATTTCCAAATATTCTAAGTAAATCCAGTATAACTGGAGGTTTTGAAATGGGCAATGCAGACTGTTTATTGTTTAAGGAAAAAAAATGATACAAAAAGCAGATTTTGGTCAGGGGGACTTTAATACTATCCAGGGACTGCATGTCCTGAAAACTTAACACATGTAACAATGTACAATATCAACTACATGCTAGCACAACACTGGGAGTATCAGGCTATCAAAAAATGATTGCTCTAGGGATGCAATTAAGATTGTCTAAGTGCTTCAGAAGTAGACTTTTGATTATAATGTGGCTTATAATGCAGAATCTTCTTGAATATAATTAATGCATATTTTCTGTGAGAATTAAAATTCTCACTATAAACTGATAAGTTGCCATTTTGGCCCATTGATCAACCATAACCAGTCTTTTGTGATTTTATTTTGTTCAGTGATTTCTTTTAAGCCCGAATCACTGAGACAGCCGGGTCCATAAACCTAAAGACTAGATCTTGATACACAGTGACCCTGAGTAGTGAATAAACTGGCCAGCCACCTTCCTGGCTATGTTTAACATCTTAAAATAGAATGCAATTCTGATTTACACTACCTTAATGTTGTTTGGTATCCGGATTTTAGTTGTTCTTTGTACTTCTTTATGAATAAAATTTAACAAACTTTTCAAATTAATATAATAATTATATAAATGATGGATGATATTTTAAAATAACCCCCAAGCAGCATTTTTAATAGCACAGGAGGTCATTTTAGGCTTTACCTAGATAGGTGAATTACAAATGCTGACATGTTATGCCCTGTTTCAGGAGTGTCTGTGTTATGGTTAAACATCAAACACAATCTTAAGTGATATTTTCCTCCCTTTATTTCCATGTATATACTAGTAATTTCAATGACACTATAAATGTTTCATGTTTGAAATGTATAACTAGAGAATTTCAAGGAAACAATCTCTACATGCTATGTCAGAATTGGCCTAAAACCCACGCTGAATTCTCACATTAATATGAAATGCCGTAACATTTATTTAGTATAAGGTGGGTCTGTCTTGGGCTTAGATCAAGTCAGAGTGTATTACTAGAAATATCAGAAAGAACTCTTTATTTTACATATAACATAATCACATATTATGAGTTCTTGGGGAAGTATGATGGTATATTTTTAATGTGAGATAATTATATTCATTTCTTTTTTTCCAAACATGCTTTAGCTCTGAAATATTCTATGGTGGTTTCCTCCACATAACCCAACAGAATCCTTGACAAGTAAGAGATGAATGAATGTTAGATAACCATAGATTCCACTGATAAATATTACTACCAAAATTATATATAGACTAACTTATAAAGAAATTAACTATAAATATTTGAAGTTATTGATAGTAATTAGAAGAGTGATAAAAAGATTAACTAGTGATATTATTCACTGATTTTTAAATTAACATCCTTTTTAACACCAAATAAGATGGGCTATTGCTTTATTTTAAAAACTGCTTACTGACCATAACTATAAACATGAAGTACACAAAAGAAACAGTATCTTTCTCCCTTGTGCTATGTTCTGTCTAGTCTTCAGTTTTTGCAGCAAAGATCTAGGGTTAAAAAACCTCTTTATATTTATAGTTTATAAAATATTTTTAAAATATTTATGATTTGGAATATGTAGCTCTCAAGGAAATTCAAGAGGCAGATACACACCAGTAACACATCTCAAAAGAAGTTATGTGTTTGTTTTCTCCAGCCAAAAATCCAAAAATATAATGTCAAACTGAAATGTCAGCAGTAGCAGAGTTTGTCCGTTTTCTTTCCAGGTCTCATGAAAAACTGTTAGCCCCTTGTACTACAGTTAATAGGTTTTACTCTGTGTGCTATGCAAAGCCTGTCTACACGCCAACATGAAAAAGGCCTTTAAAGGGACATCAGAGCTTCAGAAACTGCTTGTCAAAAGGATTTCAGTTTTCTTTCTTTGGCCTTCCTAACCACTGTCAAAGGCTTATTTCATTCACAGCAGTTTCCATATTATTAATGCCTATAGCTTGCAACTGTAATTCAGGGTGGGCTACATGGTTACAAAATTATACACAGAGTTGATTAGGTATAAAAATACAAGGCACGGCTCCACAGATTTTACAGTACATTAATATTTTACTACTGGCAATGCTTAGTGATATAAAGGAAAAGAAGTCAATAATTTGCTAAAAGACATTTTTAAAAAAAACCCTCTATCAATTTTGCCTTGAAATTTGACTTAAATTTTTGCAAGTTTATTATAACTACAGGTAGACTGAAATGTCTGTGTGTTTTTCGTTGTTGTTCTTTAATTTTTTTTTTTTTCCACCAGAAACCTAAATAAAAATGGCATGGTAGAAAGTACTAAGAGTCCTGGCCTCTGGTTTTGACTCTGACCTCTGGCTTTGGTCTTCTATGCATTAGGACAAGATGCATAACTCTCATGTCTTACTTCCCCATCCGTACCATGGTGAAAGGATATCTGAATGCCTCTTTCAGTTTAGGCACAAAGTTGTGGTAAAAATGGAGGAACAGACAAGTTTTCAACTCTGCTTATACTTATTAGAAAATTCACAAGGAGCATCTATTTTATTTATAGATATTTGAAAGACAATACCACTTGATTCATTAGGGAATATTGTTTTGTAAAGTGATTTTTTGCTCTCATAAATAATACACTTCAAAACCAAGTACAGTTCTTCAACCTGAATCTATGCCTGATTATCTAATGAGCCTTTGATAATGTAACAGTGTCCCTGACAGTACCTTCCTGAATAACCTCATCAAGTTATTAGCTGAGCATTCAAAAGACTTCCCAAATCACTGATTACCTAGAATGCATTCATTTAATAAACAACTATTTTCCACCTCCAAAAGCTAGGTGCTATGCTAGGCATTGGAAATGGAGCAGTGAATAAGAGAGTGGTATGAGAAAGCCAACTGTAACTTGTTCAAACTTTAAGCTCAAAACTATATTTTACTATTTATACCTCAAAGATTCCTAAAATATTGGTAAAGGAAAAAAGCAGTGACAATGTTGTCTGTTTACACTGTTTTGTAATATTCATTGTACAGATCTACAATCCCTAATTCACAGTTCTAAAATCCAGAGAGCTTGAAAGAAGAAAGTTGTTTATTGATTTTGGTATGAACTTATTTGGCAGACAATATGATATCAATTATGTGATGATATTTTAGAGACTATACCAGTTATTAATAATATTTATAAGTTTCATTGAAAGAATATTAATGGGTTTGATTATGAGTTACTTCCCTAGATCCTTTGAGAGTATTATGGAAGATATATTTAAAAACTGGTTGGACTTCAGAGTTTTAGATAATACATCTTCAGACCAGTGATTATATTTTAATAACTAGTTTTTTAAAACTTAAAAAATCTTACTTGGCTACACTGGCTAATCATGACTTCAGTGTCCCTATTTCAAATTTGAATGCTGATGGCGATGGCATTATTTTGAACAAAGTTTAGGATTGTATTTCCTGCTTCTAAAATTCTTCAAAGGGTCACTACCTTTTTTTTTTTATCTTTGGTGTTTTAAAAATAAACAAGAGAAATAGAACTACTTTGAAAACAAGAAATTTAAGTTCCTAGTCTTTCATCTGAGGCCTTAGGTATGTAATTTACTGTTGGACTGAGTGTTATGTCTAAAGACAGCGCCTGTCAGGAAGATTGATTAGAAGCCTTCCCAACAGGCAATGTGGGGACTGAAGGAATTTGTTAAATATGCAACCCTCATGGGAAAGTCACACCCTCTTCTGGCAAATATTGTCTAAATATATAGTTATAGGAGGGTATATTTTAATTTTTTTAAGGTCCTAGCCAGACTCATCCATGATTGGAAACACAAGAAAACACTCTAACATTATACATTCTAGCATTTAAAACACTGTAAGTGTTCATATATATTATATCCTATAGACAGATTTCCCTCGATTTCTAACATTTTAGGATATGGCCTCTGTAGTGAATATTTCATTGAAATAAAATACATTCCTAGGGCAAAATCTGCTTTTCCACTGTAGGTTTTAGTATCTCTGCACATGCACAGAATGGGCTCCTTCACATGGCAGATTTTAAAATACTCAATGTCACCTGTAGTATCTCTTTTATTGATTTCTATTGGAAAGTCCTTATAACTTTGGTAAGAGTTTTCATAAACTCAATTCGGGAAAATGTTTTATAATTTCAGTTTAAATTTAAGTTATCTCTAAGAAAACATATTTTTTTGGTTGAATCAGGATATTAACTATATTGATCCTCAGTATATAATTTGCCAAGGATATTTTCTACATATAGATTCATGCTGCTTAAACGTTCTATTAAGAATGGAGGTTAGGTGCAGTGGTTCATGTTTCTAATCCTCAAATACTAACTTTGGGAGGCTGAGGTGGGCAGATGACTTGTGCCCAGGTGCTCGGGACCAGCTTACACAACATGGCAAAACCCTGTCTCTAGAAAAAATACAGAAATTAGCCGAGTGTCGCAGTGTATGCTTGTAGTCCTGGCTACTTGGGAGGCCCAGGTGGGAGGATTACTTGAGCCTGGGAGGCAGAGATTGCAGTGAGCCATGATCACATCACTGCACTCCAACCTGAGAGCAAAATCCTGTCTCAAAAAATAAATAAATAAATAATAATAATAATAATACTAATGAAAGAACGAAAACATCAAAAGACTGGGACTTGGCACATAGGACTTCCCCATCAGCCCAGTCTTCCAACCTGCAAGTGAAAATCAATTATGACAAATTCCATAATTCAGTTTGTTAAAGAATTACAATTCAGTTTGTTAAAGATTCAATGAGACCTTAAGAGTTATATTTAATTTTTCAAAGAATAAATTTTTAACTAAAAAGTGTGTAACTGTCACTGAGTTGAAGAAATTTGAGGAATTTGGATAATGGAATTACCTAGAGTTAGTCAAACTGTGAGCTTAAGGGCACATTCCTCCAGATTGCCAAGTCCTGTCCAAGACTTTTGACATCCATGGCAAGGAGTTAGGGTCCAACTACTGAGTCATAGGGAAGAGTCCACACAAGGACACCCTTACTCTGACACCAACTGCAAGTCTGAGAGACATTCCCAAAATTCAGACTTGATAATTTCCTGGAATGACTCAAAGAACTCATTGAAAACTCTTATGCTCATGGATATGTTTTATTACAGGGAAAGGGTACAGATAAAATATCAGCAAAAGGGAGAGACACATTGGACCAAGTCTGAGAAGCTTCCATTGTCCTCAGGATGCATTACTACCCTAGTATCAATGTTTGACAACATGGGCTACTGCCAATTATGGGTGCTCATCTGAGTTTCAGTGTCCAGAGTTTTTCTTGAGTATTCATTATGTAGGCAGGACTGATTGACTGGTTGCCCACATGGGTGGACTCGGTGTCTAGGTCTACTTAAACCATGTGAATCACTTTAAATCACATGGTTGGTATTTCTGGTGTGGCCAGTCCCTACCCTACGATCCAGCGTCACCAACCCCTTCTCTAAACAAAGAGACTGTATCAAGTATGACATAGGCTAACTCCACATATCAGAGGGCAAAAGCTAGACTTCCTTTAGGACATGGCCAATTCTTTATTAAATAACAAACATTTATTTCAAGAGTAAATATTACTATTACAGATTAAAAGAATAAATGAAACCAAATATTCAGTTGGAAATTCATAACATTCATTGACTTTTAAGAAGAAAAAAGCAAAGTAGAAAACAACTTCATTGCCTATTATGAACACCCCGCTCTAATCTCACACCTGTCAAAGAAAATCCAAGTATAATATTATGAAAATTAATTTTGTAAGTATGTAAGAAAAGTCAAAAGAAGTATAAAATTCTGTATGTAAACAAAATTACAGCCAAACTTGCAAAAATTTTTACATGTTGATAAAACTATATGATCATTATTTTGTTCCCATTCTATGAATGATATATATGTAGATTTTTTATACTAAGTTATTTACCTAAACTTCCATAAATATAGACAAATTTTCCTGTATTACGATAAAACTATTTTTATTATTATTATTATACTTTAAGTTCTAGGGTACATGTGCATAATGTACAGGTTTGTTACATATGTATACTTGTGCCATGTTGGTGTGCTGCACCCATCAACTCGTCAGCACCCATCAACTCGTCATTTACATCAGGTATAACTCCCAATGCAATCCCTCCCCCCTCCCCCCTCCCCATGATAGGCCCCGGTGTGTGATGTTCCCCTTCCCAAGTCCAAGTGATCTCATTGTTCAGTTCCCACCTATGAGTGAGAACATGCGGTGTTTGGTTTTCTTTTCTTGTGATAGTTTGCTAAGAATGAAAACTATTTTTTTCTTAGAAATAAGTGATAAGTTGAATTAAGTGATATACATATAAGGAATTATTTTTAGAAAATCTAACGTATAGATTCAAATTTTATGTACATGTTCTAAATTTCATATATTCAAATTCTATGTACATGTTCTAAAAAGAATATAAGAACCTTTTTTATATTATGAAAAACAGAATTATTTAAATAAAAGCCAAAGAGATTGGGGAAAATGGGAAACATTTTAAAAATTTTACTAAAATTTTATTTCACAGCCTTGATTAAAATTTGTCATATTTTTCAGGTCCCATATCACTTCTGATAATTATTTTTCAACTTTACAGTCTGGAACCTTTTAGTTTTTAAGACAGCTGAAGTCTCCAATATAACATATACTGACTTAATACAATTTAAAACCATAAAAGTGACATAAAAGTATCATACATTTCAAACAATTCATCCTAAAATGTATACCAATGACGACAATATCTAACATCAGTTCAGCTATTTTGAAACATTCAAAGTGCTTTCAATATCTTCCCTTATCATGAGATGGGTAGCACAACTATTATTATTTGCCTTATTTGACTAGAAATTTATAGTCCAATAACTGAGGTAAAGTCCAATAATCAAGGTAAAATAGTCTGGCACTACAAGCCATGTATCCTGACTTTTAGTCCAGATTTTTTTCCCCTGTAATATGTTGTTTCTCTTAAAAACAAACAAACAAACAAAAAACAGGGACAGCTCATTGTTACCTATCTCTTCCTCAGAAAAGTATCTGCCAATTTTAATGACGACGTTTTAAAAATGAAAATGAAACAATCTATATGCTCTTGTTGCACCTCCTGCTTTCTTTACTTTGCATTTCATATAGGTAGAATTTTACTTGTCTCCTTCTGATTAGCTGATTAATGTCTATTTGCCACACTGGACTGTAAACTTTTTAAGGCAGAGGTACTGAGGCAGCTACAAAGATTCTCATCATACAGATGAAAAAACTCAGGCTCAATAGTGGATTCCTGGTCATACAGGTGCCCTAAACCTAGACTTTTCTGCTTTTACCATAAGGTAGTATACTTTCTTAAACACCACAGGGGCTCAATACAGATTCAAAAAGTAAATAGATACATTGAATATGACTATACATCAGAAACTATGTTCCTCCACATACTAATTCCCATATTATACATTTATGAAAGATAAGCAAAACAAAATCTCCTATTTATATCTAACATGTGGTTGAGAAAATTGCCCTTACATATATATTTAGTATATTGTATAATTTTTAAATAGTGTTCTTATTTCTAATCACATAATCTAATCAAGAATCTCCTTTATTCTTTGTATAGGCAATAAAGCAGATTGGTATATTAATACATGCAATAAAGAAATTTTAACAAATTTATAATTTACATGAAAAAGTTTCAGGAATCAATAAACTTCAGCATTTCTCTTTCTAATAGTAACCGCAAATGCAGCTGCTTGGAAAAGGCTATCTCTATTCAAGAGATTTCGGGATTATGAATAAGGAGGTTTATGTGTCAGTGGCACATGAATGGCCAGCTCTTACATCAGCTCCTTTGGACTTCAGCTCAAGGATATCAACAGTCTTTGCCTAATGACCTGACCAGCAACTGGTACAAATAACTGCACTTCACTAGTAAGTCGCACAGCCCAAAGAATGCAGAGACTCAGCAACTGCTTTAGGTGAGGGGTAAAGAGCCTTGGTTTAACAATAGCTCAATTTAATTCGCCATAAAAATGCTTGCTGCCCTTTGATTGGACAGATTAAGAATATGATGCATCATTCTTTTGAGTCAAGTTTCAGTAAATAATAGTTGTACAAAGAAAAGGAAAACATTATTGCTTCTTTTTACAGAAGTCCCAATATTCTACTATTTCTCATCTAGTTCCAGATAGGACATCTCCCTGCTATCTGGCTGTCTCTGATTCTCTTCATAATTTGAACTCCCTGGACATCTGAAGATAAGCCTCATTTAAAAAATCCAGTCTTGGCTTCTCGTCACTCATTCATACTGTTACAATTCTTAGAGCTGCTCTTTTGCCCTTATGAGAAAAAACTGAAACTGTTTTTCTTCTGCTCTCATACCAACACAACAGTCAACACGGACTGTGTTTTCAATATTTTGACCCCAAAATATTTGGAGATTTGTCCTTACCAGCAAGTGTGTGATCAATTCTCCAGTGGTTATCAGTGGAGTGTCCTTCAATCCAAGGTTGGGGACTAAGTCCCAAAAACTGCCTCCCTCCCTCTTCAGATAAGCAGTGGCAACTCTGGGCCCACAGAACTTCTGACCAACTGGCCTCAAGTTAGGTCTCAATTATCTGATCCCCTTTGGGATTGACTGATTTACAGATGTGTTACACAGAACTCAGAGAAACACATACATTTACCAGTTTATTACAAAGGATATGACAAAGGTGAAGAGTGCACAGACTGAGGTATGGGGAGAGTGGGGCGGAGCTTCTATTTCCTCCCTGGGCATGCCACCCTTCCGGAACCTCCATGTGTTCTGCTATCTGGAAATTCTCCAGGCTGTGTCCATTTGGGTTTTTATGGTGGCTTCATTATGTAAGCATGTTTGATTCAACCACTGGCCATGAAATTAACCTTCAGTCCCTCTCCCCTCCCCTGGTGTTAAGGAGTGGGGTTGAAGCTCTTAACCCTCTACTCTTGTCTCCCTCTTTCCAGTAGCCACCCCCCATCCTGCAACCACCAAGGTAGGGGCTGCCAGCTGTCAGTCAACTCATTAGCATAAAAGAATATATCACTTTGAAGATTCCAAGGCTTTTAAAAATTGCATGCCAGAAAACAGGGTCCAAGATCAAATATATATTTTATAATACCATAGTCCTGTTGCCCAAATCTCTTTTCTGATAGTTGTCTTCACTCTTGCCTTTTAGGAATGGGACTGTTCTTACTAGTTCTACCCCCAGGAACTATCTTTTGCTCACCACTTCTCATTAGCTCGGTCCCCTACATTCTGTTCCCACCTAGTCATTCTTAGTCTATTCTGTTGGCCGGTTAACCTGGCCAGTGGAATAAAGCTTCAAGTTCCCAACATGGAATATAAGATTCTTTATGAAGTAGTTCTGTTTGAGATTTTCCATCCTCATTTCTCGATTTCCTTGCCTTGATTTCTATAGTAAGCTACATTCCTTTCCCAGTGCACTATATTCTTTCATACCTCCAGCCTTGGCTTACTTTACATCTGCACATGCAGATTACATCCCTTCACAGTAACTTTTTCCCAATATATGTGGTCCTCCTAAGTACTCCCATGGTACTTTGTACATTCGTCTATTACAGAACATAACAATGTATTGTGATGATCTAGTTACTGGTACTTAGCTAAATTATTTCATTCCTGAGGGAAAGAATAAGGAGTGGCTTGGTCATCATTTTATTACTAATGTCTAGCTATTACTTGGTAGCTGGATAAAACTTCCTTAAATGAAAGAATAAAAGCGAATGAATAAAAGATTACAGTAGTTATAAGCTTCCTGAGAGTAAAGAATGTTGTCACAGACTCCTTTGCAATCACTTTAAGGTCATTATAGTGCTTTGCACAGTACTAATAGCAGTAGTAATAATAACACAACCATCATCAGCTACTACAACCATAACTTTAGTTGCTGAAATTCCTTGAAATCTGCTTTGTACCAGGCTCTGTGCTAACTACCTTTTATGGCTAATAATTTATTAGTGTTTGTAGAGCTGACAAACTTTGCTATATGACAGTTCTCACATGACATAATTTAACAAAACTCTCTGAATTAATTGCCAAATATCTTGTCACTTTGCATGATTTTAAAGTATTTCTATAATGAACAGACTAAATTCTCACAATAGTGCCTAGAAAACAGCAAAACTGTTACACAAACAAAATAAGTGTTTAGCTTGATTTACATAAGATTATTTCCACTTGAGATTAATGCATAGTGGGCACGGATTCTTACCTAATTGGACACCTTTGCTAGACAGGCTAAATTATATTATGGACACTTGTCATAATATTGTCCAAGGCCATTTAGTCAGCCTAAGAAAAATTCCAATGAATATTTTAAAAGGTTTTGCCTATTTTATTTTTAAAAATTGGTACGACTTCACCATCACTTAATACATTTCAGTCTTCACATTTATAAAGCTTCTTTTATATCACTATATTTTGGCCTACTAAACATATATGTAACATTATTACAATAGCACATATTTTTAAAATCTACTCACAATTCCTTCACTCTACAATTTGTCTATCTTTTCCATATCTTGTCAATGTATTTTAATAATAAAATTTTATATTTTAATATTTTATGTGTTAACATAAAATTTTATATTTTAGTATTTTATTTGTTTATATATGATAATCATGTCTCATTGTTTCATATATTCTTCATAATTAATGTTTCAAGTGATTTTCATTATATTCCATTGGGTTGATGTACAGTCAGTCCATAATAATTCTTCAGTTAATGACGTACTGCCTACAAGACAGGTGGTTATAATGAGGATGAAAAATTCCAATTGCCTAGGGATGTTGTAGTCATTATAACGTCATAGTGCAATGCATTACTCATGTGTTTATGGTGATGCTGGTGTCAACAAACCTACTGCGCTGCCAGTCATGTAAAATTATAGCACATACAATGAACTGTAGTACATAACCTTTGATAATAATAAATGACTATGTTAATAATTTTTACATACTTACCATATTATACATGTTATCATTATTTCAGAGTGAACTACTTATAAAAGAAAAAGTTAACTATAAAACAGTCTCAGAAAGGTCCTTCAGGAGGTATTCCACAAGAAGGCATTGTTTTCATTATATGCCAGCTCCATGCCTTTTATTGCCCCTGAATGGGACAAGATGTGGAGGTAGAAAACAGTGATATAGATAATCCTGACACTACGTAGGCCTAGGCTAATGTGAGTGTTTGTGTCTTAGTTTTTAACAAAACAGTTTAAAAAGAAAAAGAAAGACAAACAATCAAAAAACATTTTCAATAAAAAAGCTTATAGAAGTAAAAGTTACAGTAAGCTAAGGTTAATTCATTATTTTAAAAATTATAAATTTAGTGTAGTCTAAGTGTGAAATACTTATGAAGTCTACAGTAGTGTACAGGAATATCCTAGACCTTCACATTCAGTCGTCATTCACTCACTGATGCACCCAAAGGAATTTCCAGTCTGCAGCCTCCACTCATGGTAAGTGTACTACACAGGTGTACCATTTTTTATCTTTTATCTCATCTTTTTTTTTTTTTTTTTTTTTTTACCTTAGCTATCATTAGGCAACTCATGACTATTATCATTTGCTATACCACTACCATATTACTGGATAATCTGAGTTTGCTTGCAAAATTTTTTCCTACTGGCCCAAAAGGTACAGTAGATATCTTTGTTCATTTTCATTTTTACTTTATTACTTTGTGGATCAATCACCATACATGGGGATAGTAATTGGAAAACTATGCACATTCTCCTGTTTGTTGTAACACATAGTATTGCTGTAGTTTAAATTTAAAATCACCTTTAAAATTTGACTCATTTGCTATTCATACTATCTATAGTTTCTTTAATATTAATAGACATGTAAACAAACACAATATATGTCTGAAACTGCAAAGTAGTGTAAGAAGCATAATGATGGAAACATAAACATTTGGAACCAAATGTCAAGCAAATAAGTTCTATGGAAAATTGGATGCCCCACCATCTCCCTGTCACTTCTCTCATTCATGGTGGAGGGGAAAAGTGAATATTTAAGAAAACACTTTTCAGATTCTCAAAATCATTCTTGTTTTCAAGGTGAAGAGCCTAATTCTAGAATCTGTAAAAATGTTTATGTTAATGCCAACAATAGTATTCTAGAGAAAAGAAAGATTAAAAACACAGATGCATCATTAAAATAAATCTCTGCTATTAAAGACAACATTAAAAACAACACATTTTCCTTTATTAAATGTTCAGTGAAAAATAAAACTCCATGACAAAAAAGAATAAAATGTTAAAAATAATCTTTAATTTTTATCCAGAGATAACTGTACTTAACATTACAGTATTAGTCCTTTGACAATTTTTATAAATATATTTGTATATATGCAAATATATATACACACATGCATAGATATATGTATGTATACATATTTACATGTTATGTATATATATGTATTTATAGTTACAGATTAAAATCACCTAAATTGTAGATTTCACTTTCTTTCTTACCTCTGACTACATATATCATCACCCCAGAGACACTCAGTGCTTTCACTTTCTTGTGTCCCTTTTAGGGATAATTTGTATCTGGGTATGAGTGTGTAACTGGGTATACATAGGAATCTGGGTATAAGTATGTGTTCCCCAACTTCTCCCTCTTAAATAGCATGGTTTAAAAATTGCTCTGTACCTCACTTTAAAAATATATATCTTGGAGATTCAACCTCATTCTTTAAAATAGCTACACTGTATTACATTGGCTAGGATATGTCTAAGGCTAAGTTCCTCTTGCTGGACATTTACATTGTTTCCAGTTTTCTGTTAAAAATGCTGAAATGACTGTTTATATACACAGCCTTTGAAAGCTTTTGAGCGTAAATCTTCAAAAAACCTTTCCCAGGCAAAGATTCCTGGTGATCAAACATTTTTCTGAAATGTAAGAAGAATGCATACTCACATTAACAGAATCACAGTGCTAGTTCTCCACATTCTCACAAACATAAGATACTATTAACCTTTGACCTTTGTCAGAATGAATTTAAAAAAACTCACTGTATTTTTAATTTGCATATACTTCTATAAGTATGTATGAGTTACTTGTTATTCCTTAAAATGTATATGCATTTCTTTATCTTCATGTAATTTTTCAACTGGGTGCATTTCCTTTTTTTCATTTCTAAGCCTATTATAATTTTTAAAAGTAACACTTCTTATATGTGTATTGCTTTTCAAGTGGATTCATAAATATTTTCAGCCATGTAGAAATGTCTATATTAAACGTTATTAAATCTATCAAGGTATTATGAATAGCTTTTTAATTCTGTAGCTTATT
Source organism: Macaca mulatta (assembly GCF_049350105.2). NCBI lineage: Eukaryota > Metazoa > Chordata > Mammalia > Primates > Cercopithecidae > Macaca > Macaca mulatta. The sequence continues at coordinate 98,554,357 of NC_133413.1, forward strand.
TAGAAACAACTCAATGTCAAGGTATATATACATGTAATCAAAATAGAAAGGATTTTGCAAGTTTTCTTCTAGTACTTTTATGGCTTAATGTTTCCATTTTAAATAGCTGGTCCACCTTGGAATTTATTTAGATTTTTTCCCCTGACTCTATTCTGTTCATTTGTCCTATCTAGTAATCTCTAAATGTCATCCAATTTTAAAAAAATTTGCGTAACAGTAAGTTTTAAAATCCAGTAGTACAGTCTTTTGTATTTTTATACATTTATACTTTCCTATATAATCTTTTATGTTACCTAGTTAAAAACTAAGGTACTATTTTTATTAGCCATTTTAATTTTATCAAGTCTTCTTATAAATGAATATCATAATTTTCATTTACTCAAGTCTGGGGACTTTCAGTGGAATTACTTTTAACTTTTAGAATAATCAGGGAAAGCAATTTTTTTTTACAATACTGATTATTTCATTCCAATACATGGAAATTCTTTTCATTGCTTCTCTATTTTTATCTTTAAAATTATATATGTTGTTATTCTTTAAGATTTTGAATATTTCATGTTATATTTTCTCCTGAGTATTGGAATCAGACTGATTTAAAGATGGATACAAAGAATCAAAATTTTTAGTAGAGTGAATCTTTTAATCAAGAATAGGATACATCTTTCTATTTATCAAAATTGTATTTTTGTTCTACAATAAAGTTCTAATTTTTATTCACGGAAGTTCTGCACATTTTTTTATAAGTGTAGCCCTAGATGTTTTATTTTATATTGCTATTGTGTTGAGATTGTTTCTTTTTCCATATTTTGGTGTTAATTAGGAGAAATTCATCTGCATTTAACAAAAAATATAAATACACTTGTTGAGTACAATGAAAAACTATTAGGAATAAAAAAAGAAATTCAGAGGTAAGCTGTCCATAGCTTGATATATGGGAATGAATTAACTTTTATGTCTCTCTTTCTCATATGATGTCAGATATAAATATGATAATCCATCTAAAACATATGAAAAAATCATTGTAGGTGATTAATAGGTGTTATCTATATTATTATTCCAATATATATGGAATATGAAACTTTTATCAATAATAAAAAATAGGATAAAGCTAGGTTAATAACTTGGACAAAAATTAAAATCCCTGTTTATACCTTATGCCAAAGTAAATTCTAGATGAAGTATAAAGATTTAAACTGAAAAACATTCCTGAATGCCAGATGAAAAAAATATTAAAAATAATGAAGAATTGTGTAAGTTCACTGGTCACACAATTAACACATAAAAATCAGCAACTCTCTCATAAAGAAATAAGCTTTAGAAAGTGTTGGAAAAATGGCTAGCTATCTAACCAACATCCACTCCCTCTCTTTCTCCTGTTAATAAATTCTTGATGTTTTCTGAGAGAGTAATTTGCACAATTTAACATTCTTGCTCACCCAGGCATCTTTTTAATCAAGGAGGGCAACAAAGCCCAGCCATAGTAAGGACACTAAGCATTTGTCTATTTTCCCTGACATGGTTACTATATGTTTCAATTTTGCCCCTTTTTCTTCTTTATATAATATGGAATATCTGGAAGGGCAACATCTATCCTGAAAAACTGAGTACTGAAAAATCAGTTGTGGTATGCAGGGAGTGGTGATTGATACAGCTGGGATTACAAGTTTGGCATAAGACTTACAATTACTATCCTGTCCACAACACTGTCCATGAAACTGGCAATTACTGTCCTTCTACATGTAAGTTAGAATCTTAAAGTGTAAGGTCTCCCATCCCTAATTCCACTGAAGTTATGACTGGAATAATTTTTACTTTGTAGAATAATGTGGGAGAGTAATGCTTTTCCGATATTAAGTTTTTCCCATCCAAGCACTTGGTAAATCTCTCCATTTATTCAATTCTTTTAGATTTCCATCATTAGAGTTGTGTATTGTAAAGTAAAGTTGTGTGTTGTAAAGTCTGTTGTTGCTTTTGTTTATACATACGGTACATCAGATCCATTTAATTGAGAAATAATTATGAAGTGATAATTGTACATAGTCTTCTAAGCACTGGGAACAGACAAACAAGACAATCATGAACTTCTCTCATGAAGGTTAAATGCAGAGAAGACAGAGTTAGAAGTAAAAAGACCGTTTATTAAATACATATTTATTGAATGTTATGAATGTGCCAGGCTCTTCTAGTTCAATGTAATCCAATGAGTTATTCATTTGTGTCAAAAAATATTTTCCATTTATATAGTCTATATAGTTATCAGATAAGTTATATTTTGTTTTTTTCTATGGCTTAGGGAGTCTTTCTTAACAGTGTTAATAGTTTTAATTTTTTTTCTGTTGATTTTCATGGACTTTTTCAGGTAGACTATCACCTAATTTGCAAATAATTACAGCTTTCACACCTATTTTATTTTAAAGATTTATACTTGTAAGACCGTCTTTTGAAATATAAAATAAATAAATGCTTTTAAGAGATTGTGAAGACCTGGGTGAATATTTAAATAACTTCACATAATCCACAAAGCACAATGATAATTACAACATAGTTAACTAAAATTTTAAAAAGGGAATACAAAGAATAAAGTCTAATTTTTGCTTTAAAGAAATATAAGATGACAACAGTGGCACATTCACAAATGCCAAATTTGAAAGAAAAAATCAGAAAAGTGTTATTTTTTCAAAGTTCCTAAAATAAAATGCTTTTCATGTGCACTATAAATCTTGAAACAAAACTTTGCTTATTTATCTTGAATTAATGTAAAAGCATTTTGAAACATGAATTGTGAATATAAGTACTTTCTATGCAAAAATGTCAATATAGAGGGAGGAGCAAGATGGCCGAATAGGAACAGCTCCAGTCTCCAACTCCCAGCGCGAGCGACACAGAAGACCGGTGATTTCTGCATTTTCAACTGAGGTACTGGGTTCATCTCACTAGGGAGTGCCGGACAATCGGTGCTGGTCAGCTGCTGCAGCCCGACCAGCGAGAGCTGAAGCAGGGCAAGGCATCACCCACCTGGGAAGTGCAAGGCGGAAGGGAATCCCTTTTCCTAGCCAGGGGAACTGAGACACACAACACCTGGAAAATCGGGTAACTCCCACCCCAATACTGCGCTTTAAGCAAAGGGGCACACCAGGAGATTGTATCCCACACATGGCAGGGAGGGTCCCACGCCCATGGAGCCTCCCTCATTGCTAGCACAGCAGTCTGCATCTAACCGCAAGGCAGCAGCGAGGCTGGCGGAGGGGCTCCCACCATTGCTGAGGCTTAAGAGGGTAAACAAAGCCGCTGGGAAGCTCGAACTGGGTGGAGCTCACAACAGATCAAGGAAACCTGCCTGTCTCTGTAGACTCCACCTCTGGGGACAGGGCACAGCTAAACAACAACAAAAGCAGCAGAAACCTCTGCAGACGCAAACGACTCTGTCTGACAGCTTTGAAGAGAGCAGTGGATCTCCCAACACAGAGGTTGAGATCTGAGAAGGGACAGACAGCCTGCTCAAGTGGGTCCCTGACCCCTGAGTAGCCTAACTGGGAGACATCCCCCACTAGGGGCAGTCTGACACCCCACACCTCACAGGGTGGAGTACACCCCTGAGAGGAAGCTTCCAAAGCAAGAATCAGATGGGTATACTCGCTGTTCAGAAATATTCTATCTTCTGCTGCCTCTGCTGCTGATACCCAGGCAAACAGGGTCTGGAGTGGACCTCAAGCAATCTCCAACAGACCTACAGCTGAGGGTCCTGACTGTTAGAAGGAAAACTATCAAACAGGAAGGACACCTACACCAAAACCCCATCAGTACATCACCATCATCAAAGACCAGAGGCAGATAAAACCAAAAAGATGGAGAAAAAGCAGGGCAGAAAAGCTGGAAATTCAAAAAATAAGAGCGCGTCTCCCCCGGCAAAGGAGTGCAGCTCATCGCCAGCAACGGATCAAAGCTGGACGGAGAATGACTTTGACGAGATGAGAGAAGAAGGCTTCAGTCCATCGAACTTCTCAGAGCTAAAGGAGGAATTACGTACCCAGTGCAAAGAAACTAAAAATCTTGAAAAAAAAGTGGAAGAATTGATAGCTAGAGTAATTAATGCAGAGAAGGTCATAAACGAAATGAAAGAGATGAAAACCATGACACGAGAAATACGTGACAAATGCACAAGCTTCAGTAACCGACTCGATCAACTGGAAGAAAGAGTATCAGTGATTGAGGATCAAATGAATGAAATGAAGCGAGAAGAGAAACCAAAAGAAAAAAGAGGAAAAAGAAATGAACAAAGCCTGCAAGAAGTATGGGATTATGTAAAAAGACCAAATCTACGTCTGATTGGGATGCCTGAAAGTGAGGGGGAAAATGGACCAAGTTGGAAAACACTCTTCAGGATATCATCCAGGAGAACTTCCCCAACCTAGTAGGGCAGGCCAACATTCAAATCCAGGAAATACAGAGAACGCCACAAAGATACTCCTCGAGAAGAGCAACTCCAAGACACATAATTGCCAGATTCACCAAAGTTGAAATGAAGGAAAAAATCTTAAGGGCAGCCAGAAAGAAAGGTCGGGTTACCCACAAAGGGAAGCCCATCAGACTAACAGCAGATCTCTCGGCAGAAACTCTACAAGCCAGAAGAGAGTGGGGGCCAATATTCAACATTCTTAAAGAAAAGAATTTTAAACCCAGAATTTCATATCCAGCCAAACTAAGTTTCATAAGTGAAGGAGAAATAAAATCCTTTACAAATAAGCAAATGCTTAGACATTTTGTCACCACTAGGCCTGCCTTACAAGAGACCCTGAAGGAAGCACTAAACATGGAAAGGAACAACCGGTACCAGGCATTGCAAAAACATGCCAAAATATAAAGACCATTGAGGCTAGGAAGAAACTGCATCAACTAACGAGCAAAATAACCAGTTAATATCATAATGGCAGGATCAAGTTCACACATAACAATATTAACCTTAAATGTAAATGGACTAAATGCTCCAATTAAAAGACATAGACTGGCAAACTGGATAAAGAGTCAAGACCCATCAGTCTGCTTTATTCAGGAGACCCATCTCACACGCACAGACATACATAGGCTCAAAATAAAGGGATGGAGGAAGATTTACCAAGCAAATGGGGAACAAAAAATAGCAGGGGTTGCAATACTAGTCTCTGATAAAACAGGCTTTAAACCATCAAAGATCAAAAGAGACAAAGAAGGCCATTACATAATGGTAAAGGGATCAATTAAACAGGAAGAGTTAACTATCCTAAATATATATGCACCCAATACAGGAGCACCCAGATTTATCAAGCAAGTCCTTAGAGACTTACAAAGAGACTTAGACTCCCATACAATAATAATGGGAGACTTCAACACTCCACTGTCAACATTAGACAGATCAACGAGACAGAAAGTTAACAAGGATATCCAGGAATTGAACTCATCTCTGCAGCAAGCAGACCTAATAGACATCTATAGAACTCTCCACCCCAAATCAACAGAATATACATTCTTCTCAGCACCACATCACACTTATTCCAAAATTGACCACATAATCTGAAGTAAAGCACTCCTCAGCAAATGTACAAGAACAGAAATTATAACAAAAGGTCTCTCAGACAACAGTGCAATCAAACTAGAACTCAGGACGAAGAAACTCAAAGAAAACCGCTCAACTACATGGAAACTGAACAACCTGCTCCTGAATGACTACTGGGTACATAACGAAATGAAGGCAGAAATAAAGATGTTCTTTGAAACCAATGAGAACAAAGATACAACATACCAGAATCTCTGGGACACATTTAAAGCAGTGTGTAGAGGGAAATTTATAGCACTAAATGCCCACAAGAGAAAGCAGGAAAGATCTGAAATCGACACTCTAACATCACAATTAAAAGAACTAGAGAAGAAAGAGCAAACACATTCGAAAGCTAGCAGAAGGCAAGAAATAACTAAGATCAGAGCAGAACTGAAGGAGATAGAGACACAAAAAACCCTCCAAAAAATCAATGAATCCAGGAGTTGGTTTTTTGAAAAGATCAACAAAATTGACAGACCGCTAGCAAGACTACTAAAGAAGAAAAGAGAGAAGAATCAAATAGACGCAAGAAAAAATGATAAAGGGGATATCACCACCGACCCCACAGAAATACAAACTACCATCAGAGAATACTATAAACACCTCTATGCAAATAAACGAGAAAATCTAGAAGAAATGGATAATTTCCTGGACACTTACACTCTTCCAAGACTAAACCAGGAAGAAGTTGAATCCCTGAATAGACCAATAGCAGGCTCTGAAATTGAGCCAATAATTAATAGCCTACCAATGAAAAAAAGTCCAGGACCAGATGGATTCACAGCTGAATTCTACCAGAGGTACAAGGAGGAGCTGGTACCATTCCTTCTGAAACTATTCCAATCAATAGAAAAAGAGGGAATCCTCCCTAACGCATTTTAAGAGGCCAACATCATCCTGATACCAAAGCCTGGCAGAGACACAACAAAAAAAGAGAATTTTAGACCAACATCCCTGATGAACATCGATGCAAAAATCCTCAATAAAATACGGCAAACCGGATTCAGCAGCACATCAAAAAGCTTATCCACCATGATCAAGTGGGCTTCATCCCTGGGATACAAGGCTGGTTCAACATTCGCAAATCAATAAACATAATCCAGCATATAAACAGAACCAAAGAGAAGAACCACATGATTATCTCAATAGATGCAGAAAAGGCTTTTGACAAAATTCAACAGCCCTTCATGCTAAAAACGCTCAATAAATTCGGTATTGATGGAACGTACCTCAAAATCGTAAGAGCTATTTATGACAAACCCACAGCCAATATCATACTGAATGGGCAAAAACTGGAAAAATTCCCTTTGAAAACTGGCACAAGACAGGGATGCCCTCTCTCACCACTCCTATTCAACATAGTGTTGGAAGTTCTGGCTAGGGCAATCAGGCAAGAGAAGGAAATCAAGGGTATTCAGTTAGGAAAAGAAGAAGTCAAATTGTCCCTCTTTGCAGATGACATGATTGTATATTTAGAAAACTCCATCGTCTCAGCCCCAAATCTCCTTAAGCTGATAAGCAACTTCAGCAAAGTCTCAGGATACAAAATTAATGTGCAAAAATCACAAGCATTCTTATACACCAGTAACAGACAGAGAGCCAAATCATGAATGAACTTCCATTCACAATCGCTTCAAAGAGAATAAAATACCTAGGAATCCAACTTACAAGGGATGTAAAGGACCTCTTCAAGGAGAACTACAAACCACTGCTCAGTGAAATAAAAGAGGACACAAACAAATGGAAGAACATACCATGCTCATGGATAGGAAGAATCAATATCGTGAAAATGGCCATACTGCCCAAGGTTATTTATAGATTCAATGCCATCCCCATCAAGCTACCAATGACTTTCTTCACAGAATTGGAAAAAACTGCTATAAAGTTCATATGGAACCAAAAAGAGCCTGCATCTGCAAGACAATCCTAAGTCAAAAGAACAAAGCTGGAGGCATCACGCTACCTGCCTTCAAACTATACTACAAGGCTACAGTAACCAAAACAGCATGGTACTGGTACCAAAACAGAGATATAGACCAATGGAACAGAACAGAGTCCTCAGAAATAATACCACACATCTACAGCCATCTTATCTTTGACAAACCTGACAAAAACAAGAAATGGGGAAAGGATTCCCTATTTAATAAATGGTGCTGGGAAAATTGGCTAGCCATAAGTAGAAAGCTGAACCTGGATCCTTTCCTTACTCCTTATACGAAAATTAATTCAAGATGGATTAGAGACTTAAATGTTAGACCTAATACCATAAAAATCCTAGAAGAAAACCTAGATAGTACCATTCAGGACATAGGCATGGGCAAAGACTTCATGTCTAAAACACCAAAAGCAACGGCAGCAAAAGCCAATATTGACAAATGAGATCTCATTAAACTAAAGAGCTTCTGCACAGCAAAAGAAACTACCATCAGAGTGAACAGGCAACCTACAGAATGGGAGAAAATTTTTGCAATCTACTCATCTGACAAAGGGCTAATATCCAGAACCTACAAAGAACACAATCAAATTTACAAGAAAAAAACAAACAACCCCATCAAAAAGTGGGCAAAGGATATGAACAGACATTTCTCAAAAGAAGACATTCATACAGCCAACAGACACATGAAAAAATGCTCATCATCACTGGCCATCAGAGAAATGCAAATCAAAACCACAATGAGATACCATCTCACACCAGTTAGAATGGTGATCATTAAAAAGTCAGGAAACAACAGGTGCTGGAGAGGATGTGGAGAAATAGGAACACTTTTACACTGTTGGTGGGATTGTAAACTAGTTCAACCATTATGGAAAACAGTATGGCGATTCCTCAAAGATCTAGAACTAGACGTACCATATGACCCAGCCATCCCATTACTGGGTATATACCCAAAGGATTATAAATCATGCTGCTATAAAGACACATGCACATGTATGTTTATTGTGGCACTATTCACAATAGCAAAGACTTGGAATCAACCCAAATGTCCATCGGTGACAGATTGGATTAAGAAAATGTGGCACATATACACCATGGAATACTATGCAGCCATCAAAAAGGATGAGTTTGTGTCCTTTGTAGGGACATGGATGCAGCTGGAAACCATCATTCTTAGCAAACTATCACAAGAACAGAAAACCAAACACCGCATGTTCTCACTCATAGGTGGGAACTGAACAATGAGATCACTTGGACTCGGGAAGGGGAACATCACACACCGGGGCCTATCATGGGGAGGCGGGAGGAGGGAGGGATTGCATTGGGAGTTATACCTGATGTAAATGACGAGTTGATGGGTGCTGACGAGTCGATGGGTGCAGCACACCAACATGGCACAAGTATACATATGTAACAAACCTGCACGTTATGCACATGTACCCTAGAACTTAAAGTATAATAATAATAATAAATTTTAAAAAAAAAGAACTGGTCAGTAATCAAAGGCAACTATCCTTTCTTTTTGGACACTAAAGGAGTTCCTAGTGCTGTATACAATTCTTTCTATTTCCAGCTTCAAAAGAATATAGTTACCCCTATATGCATTCATGCATACATAGTGAAATATTGTGTACTGAAATATGTTCTGTACAACTTTGGCTAATTCTTGCCTTCTGCTTTTTTTACACAACTAAAAACTAAAATATTCAGTGTTCTTATCTTGTAGTCCAAAGGTGCTTTGAGAGTATTCATTTGAACAATCAGATCTTGCTGTTGTCAGTTTACTTATAACAGCTTACACTCTTCAAGGAGTTGTATTAAAATCACCTTTTCTAGGGTAAGGACAAAGCTTCTTTGTTATTGTTATTTTGCTTCCTCTCTCCTTTCGCATTTTGTTTTGATTCTCATTTTCTTAGATTAGGTGGTTTACATTCTCTAAAGATTATAAAGCTGCATGGCTTAATTTTTTCATGCATAAGGACAGAATGGTATGTGTGTGTGCATGTGTGTGTGTGTTTTTGTGTGTCTGTGTGTATGTATGTATATACATATCCCACCTCCTACAGAAACACATGTCTAGGTGAACTCACTTTAAATAAATGGATGCCTGGAAAGTGCAATGTCAATCAGATTCTCTGAGAAGAAGCTCACAACCAAAAAGCATTATGCTGAAAGTTCTACTATAAAGAAAGGCTTATTTCTTACAAGAAAACAAAATTATCTGATGATATTACCTTTTGCTTATATCTAGATTTTCTTATTTTTGGCTGACAAATCACACATATAGAATTTATATAAATAATACTCATTGAAATCTTTGGGCAAGGAATAACAACTTACCAAAATAAAATGCTTCAAGGATTTCATTTAGCCTGACTATCATAGTATAAAAATAATATTTGCCACCGTTTGATTATGCAATTCTTACAATGACATCCCTATTCATTAGCACTGAGCACTATGAAGGTCACGTGAACCGATCTCCGCTCTGGAGAAGTAAAAATCTTGTTGAGGAACACATTTCAGTAAGAAATAATTAGAGAAGACAGAAATAAATAACATGCTAATTGAATGAATATAGAGAATATAAAAATCACTAGAGAGAATCAATCAGAGAAGATGGGACATCAGAAGATGCTGAGGATGGAACATTTGGATAGGCAGAGACTCAAGAAGCTATCCCCAGACATTAAAATTTAGGAGAAAATAAGTGTTGATGGGTAAGGGTTGAGGAGATGAAGACACTTCTAAATTGTGTAGAGTCTGTAATAAACAAAAGTAGAAAATCAACATATTAATAAGAGTGAGATCAAACAATGAGCAATACTCAAAATACTTGAAGAGACAGTCAATGAGAAGCAAAATATGAAAAATAATGATGTATACATTGAAGAAATGTTGAAATGGGAGAAAGATCAGATATGGGGTAATGACATTAATTTAGAAGTAAAGGCAGTCTAGACTAAGTAAGTATAGAGGAGAAATTAGGAGACCAATCAGCTGTCATTGGCATTGAAAAACAGAATTCCAGGCTCTGTCATATGTAAGCATTCTCACATCCTTCTGTGACATTCACAAGTGGAACATCTGTGTGAAGCCTCTCACCCACGTGTCCACCTTGAAGACTAGAATGCAATTTGCAAGAAACCCAAGTGTAGCCTATTTTGTTCACTGCTACATAGCCAGTGCCTAAAATAACATCTACCGTACAGTATGAAGGCAATAAATATTTCTTGAATACTTACGATTTCAAAATATAGTTGAAAGTCTACTTTTCTTTTGAAACTTTTCTCAATTATTTCAGGTAACAAAGCAAAAAGTTTAGTGGGGAAAACATAGATTTTAGAATCACGTAGACCTGTGTTCAGCTATTGACTACCTCTTAGAAGTGTTTGAACAACACTTTTCTGATTTTCAGTTTTTTAAATTTGTAAAACAGAATGTTATCTATCTTGCAGTGTTTTTATGAGGTCAGAGACACATAATGGTTACCGAATCTATGACAACTATTAACTAAGAGTCAGATATCATGCAATCATGCTTTCTTTACATCTATCCAATGTTGCATATGTCTGAATTAAAAGATTATCACTTTATACTAGATAGTAACATGTCTGTTTTTTTCTCCCTCCATACACAAACCTATTGCTGCACCACCCACTTCTTTAAGGTGCCTAGAAAATTTGTCTCAAAATTCATTAAAACTCCAATCTCAGTAAAATTTCTTGTTTGATTAGACTTCAGTATTCTCTTTGTTTCAGTGTCATTACTTTTACTCTTATGTATTAAAAGTATTAATGTTCAAGTTTGTCTTCATTCCTGAAAAATGAGCTCTGCAAAGACAGGGATGCTAGTTTCTATTCACACATTCTTGATGCCTAGGAAAGTATACTGGGCACACAGACACATTCTATCAAAGATGAGATAAAAACAAAAAGTATGAAATTATGTGACAAAACATTCACTAAGCAAATGGATATTACAAAGAAAAAAATGCCTATTAGAAGATGTTATCGTCCAGAGAAATTATTCTTAGAAAGAAAGCAATAATTCTTGGAATTAGTGAGAAAATGAAAATAGGGAAGATTTTAGAAACTCTGTCCTGTCAGGGATTTTGATAAAGGAATCCAATATAACCTCAGAGTTTAGGGAAGCATGCCTTACTTACATTTTTTATATACCTGTTTTGATATTGAAAGTAGCAGCTATTGCATTTCTACTTGAGAGTCTGATCCATGCATTTTTTATCAGTTCCTGATTTCAGGAACCAGTGATCACAGGACTTTATTTTGTTAGTTAACCGCACTTACTAAACTTTTACAATGTGCAGAGCAAAGAGGCTGTTGAAAGCGATCACTAGATATGAAGACACCAGTCTCCTCTGACATCAGCAACCTACTTAAGATAGACAGGAATAATGAAAAAATAATGTACCCAGAGTCAATTTCACATCATATTCTCAGATAAGGTTGATGCATTAGTGTTATTATTATGATATCAAGGTATAAAGCCTGCAATGTTGAAATTCTGCCAACCCTTCAGTTTTCATCAGGTGTCTTGTGGAATAAACAAGATTGCACTTTGTGTTCATTTCAACTAGTTGCTGTGGGCTTAGCCACAATGACTAACAATATGGGTAACACAGAGTAACACAATGAGCAACAAAAGTAAGATTTTCTTTACTCTTTGAATCTAAATTTATTAAACTACTTGAAATAGAATGGCGATATCAAATAAAGTATTACAGGGCATTTATAGAGTTCAAAAATCTATTCATGTGCTTGAAGAAACACATTGATTTTTTCCTGGAAAGCATGATGCTTTTATGCATATTATATCAAATCCAGATATTATTTTTCAACAAAGAAAATAGAGCATTTTATCAAGTTAAAATTATATGAAATCTGTATTTTTAAATGATAGCTTCTGGTAGACAGAAAATTACATAGGCAGCATATAAGTAGAAGAGCATATGATTATTTATTGATTTATGTCCACCAAAACTGAGAGCACATTGTTTTATTTTAAAATAAATAATATTGGCAAAACGTGATTCTTTTAATACTCTACTACCAACATCCAAACTTACTTTCTTAGTCTTTAAGAGTGTCTTACAAATACCGGGGGCGGGGGGGGAGGTATTTTTCAGTATTATATTCACCTTCCAATATTATATAATTTACTTTTGATATACTGTTTATTAGTGTTGTTTTCTGAGACCCTAACATTAAAAGTATTTTTGCAAATGTAAAATTAGTTTCAGCTTGTAGCCTTTAAAAAAAATTATATAAATTAGTTACATACAATTGCCTAACAATATCAAAACAATAACATATATATGTAAAGTCAAAATGATAGCCTCATAGAGGAGATTTAACTCAAATGGCTACCCGTGGACCCCAAACAAAATGATCAATGCTCTTCCTGAAAAACAATGCTGTAATGGTCAAATGAAATTACAGGGATCTCATAAAGATATGTAAACCAAAGATACAATAGCTGCAGTATGCCTGGAAGTGGCTAAGCTCCCAAGCAAATCATCCCTATTAGTTCCTATTCATGATTCAAATTATGCTATTTTATCTTTTCATAACATGCAGCATTTTTTTTACCCTCACATTTTAGGCATTTTAGCTTCTGCTGACATAAATGCATTCCCAAAATAGAATGTTACAGCAATCTTCTGCTAGACATTTAAGCCCATTTGTGCATTTATTTTTTAAAATGTTTTTTTTGAACTTTCTAACTGTGAGAGTGCTGGGAAGGTAGTGTTAGAATGAATGAGAACTTGTTTTCTAAAGCAACACTAGACACTTGATCTACTGTTAAAAAAAAAAAAAAAAAAATCACGGTCTCCTACCTTGAAAACAAACATCTCACGGCGAAGAATAGCTAGAGTGTTAAAGTTCCCATCACAGATGTTGGGTTTGGCTCCAGGATAGGAGGGTCTGCCGGTGGGAGGCCTAGGAGGTTTTGGCCTGTCATTCTTCCTTGGGTCAGCCGGAGGAATAGAGCGGTGAGGGGGCACTGTCGGTAGAGGTCTTGTAGGTGGAGGAATCTTGTCAGGTGGACCTTTTGAAAATATGAGGACAGTGCTTGGCTCACTTAAAACTGGAATAGAGCTGGAAAATATGCTACAGAGAACAATCACTTATCAGCAGAGGGCACAGACTAAGTGAACTAAGAGGTCTTTAAGATCGTATATTTTCTGAAAAAAAAAAAAAACAAAAGACAAAATATCTTACCCCCAAAAAGCATTGCCAAGTCTATCTGAAACTATCTTTATCATGCTAGATTCTGGATCCAGGTAGCTAGGTATACTTTGTTAATTTTTAATAATATTTTTCATAGCTTCACCACAGTTATTTTTGGGAAAGCTGCCTTCAGAACTTTTTTGGAAGCAGGTGGTATATAAATAATAAATAAATGAAAAGGAATACTGGAGCCATGTAAGTAAGCTCCAACAAAGTTAATCCTAGATTTCAATAGATAATGATTCTATGAAAATATTTCCAAAAGATAAACATTAACTAAGCAAAGTTTATTCTATCCAATGTGTCAAAACTATTTTATACTCTTTTATTGATTTTCACTGTTTTCTTCTAATGAAATATTTTGACAAATTGCTGGAAGAGTGTTTCCTTTAAGTAGTGAATCTAAAATACCGATTGATTAAAACACCACCAGTAAAATATTAATGTGAAGAAGTATTTCTCAAAAGGGCTTCTAAATCAAGACAAAGTTTACACATGTAATTTGGTACAGATGTTAAGCATCATTCTCAAGAGATTCATGTTTTTTAAAAAAGATGTAAAGCTGTTTGCACTTAATATTTAGGTATGGGAAGAATATTCTTTTGCAGACCTTCAGTCTAGACTACTAATTCATGAGGTCATGAGAAAGAGAATTCTTTCAGTGAACCACTTAAGAAGAATTTCTGATGACACACACTTAGACATAGGATAGCTCAATTCAACAAAAGAGATATTTAGCACTGAGTCAGACATTTCTCTCTTCTTGGTATCCCAGAAAACTAAAGAGCAGCACAAAAATTGACCTTTTTTTTTTCACAAATCTATTTTAACCCTGAGAGAATACTTACCACTGAGTTATTAAAATTAAAAGAAAATAAATGAATGCAAAACGAATTAGTGAACTTAAACTATGCTGCTTAAAAATGCAAAAGACATCTTTTGGATACTAGATATTAACATACAGATAGCACACTTTTGTCTTTGTATTGTAAAAACAAAAGCTTCACTTCATTAATTTAGTAAAGCATATTTGCTATATGTTAATTATAAATGTTAAGTTCTTTGCTACTATGTGTGAAATAAATGTCTTTATAAAGGTCAATGGTTGTATGAGGAAGTTAGGATTATAGTAAATATGCATAATAGTCTTTTCTCTTTTCTCTTAATTTGCATTCATTGAGTGAATAAAAATGATACTACTATACTAAAAATTTGTTTTGTATTCTGTATTGATAAACTTCACCACTTGTTAATTTCACTCCTTTGTTTGTTAACTCTTACTCTAGGTCAATAAATCATTACGTGACTTTGGGGTCAATTTCTTGTATCTATCATATAAGGGTATTTTGTGGACCTTCAAAAGTGTTTTGTCTAGGAAATACCTAACATCAACTCTCACAAACTGTGAGTCAATCTATCAGTTTGTAGAAAAGTCTCAGCATTTTATATACGAAAGTCTTATATTTTTCCGTTTTTTTTTGTTACATTCACTTATTACATATTTTTTCCTGAATTTTAAAAACTAAAGTTTATTAGAACTTTGCTGTAACTGCAGGTTTTCCAACCAAACTCAGTAAGCAAATTTCATCAGTGCTTAACATGTTCCCATAATCTATACATTAAGATATCTGGGACCTTTGCCAACAGAATTCAATTGATAGAATAGTTTTGCCAGTAGGCCAGCTACATACTTTTTCTGTAGTTATCTGTTTATTCTTAGAGCATCTATCTCAAAGAAGAAAGCACAGCAGAATTTCTGGACTTCACTACAGGATTAAGCGAATGGAAAAAGTAGTAACCTACCATATATCTTCTGGATGCCCTGCAAATCATCATTAGGTAGTTTGAAGTTGTCTGTTTCCATGTACTGGTAAAATGGAGCCATGATGGCAGTGGGGTCATTGGAATGCTCCAATCCCAGAGCATGTCCCAGTTCATGAACTGCCACAAGAAATAAGTCATTTCCTGTGTGAACAAGAAGAAAATAAGTTATTGTAACTAATATCCAAATACAGAATTGAAAAGGACAATTTGGTATTATCAACATTTTACCCAAGAAAAATAGGAGGAACTCTTTCCTTCAACTATTAGTATGGTTTCATCATTGGTTTTCCTACTGGCAAAAATCCAATATCCTTCGTTCAAAAAAGGGTCAAGGGAGGAGGTGGTCGTGCTAAAGTCACAGATATTTAGAATCCAAAAGGGAAGAAAAAAGAATAAAAGTTGAAGAACAGCAGCATTGGAAACTGATACTACTGCTGTCAAAATACTCTTCTAATTATGAAACACATAATGTGAAACATCTTACTTTAATATGCCTCACATATAATATAATTCTAACAACTTAGTAAAAAATATAGGGCAGATACCTTCCTTACTTTTACACCAATGAGTAAATTAAGGCATGAAGGTGACAAGTCTTGTCAGGAACAGCAAAGAGCTAAGATTGGGACTTAAGATATTCTGACTCCTAGACTAAAGCTTTAATTTTTTGCTAGCATAGAATATAGAAACATAATAATGTAAAATAAAATCTATAGGCTATTAGTCATACTAACTAGAATGCTAGTCCTAGCTCTATAAATACCAATTCTAATCTTTTCATACATAATCTGAACCAAATACATTTATCTTAAGAGCTGCTGTTCATCACTGAAAATTTCCACCTGTGGTAAACTTGTACAGTAAAGTCTATGGAGTAAAAACTCTGCAGAGATATTTGGTGTGATTTTACGCATTCAACCCCCTGTTGATGACTTCTACATTTTGCTCACTCTGGATCATCATAACCATACGCATTACGGGAGAAAAAGGTGGTCCTACATCTATATATTTAATGCTAAACATTTAGTTGGGCAACATGATGTATCAAATAGTTGGTGCTGTTACATTTCTAAGGGTTATGCTTCTAAGTGAAAAGTTTAATGTGATTGAACATGAAGGCTAATATTTCACATGAATACTTGCCATGAATGCAAATATTTAATAATTTCAACCAGCATTATTTCCATGAAAACTTCTTTCCAACCATTTTTATAATGTACTATGATAACTGCCTTCAGAAGACTATTTTTTGAACCCAAAAGCCAGGCGAATAACCAACATTTTTTCCACTCTGGAGTAGTCTGTCACAGAGATCATAAGATTGACTCTTCATATGACATTAGCATACCAAAAATGAGCCATTGACAGTACTTCCTGTGGTCTACCTGAGTAAAAATACTAATAGAGCATGGTTATTGGGGGTTGTCTAGGGAACATCGTAGTCACAGGAGGAAGAAAAAAAGGAAAACAGAAGGAAGGAGGAAGTTATTCATGAAGAGTTGCATAACTATGACGGTGTTTGGAAGTATGTAATTTAGGGAGAAGACTACTAAGGATTGTGTCTTGGGGGCACTCACAGGTGAGAGGATGATTGGAAAGAAAAGAAGTTATACTCATTTTTAGATATGGAACATCTAACCCCAATGCTACAATGAACACCTTTGTAATTTCGAATCAGAGACACCTTAGTTAAAATATGAATCTGATAACCACGTGGCCTATTGCTACCCTAAATAACATGTTAAGGGGAAGAAGGATAGCTTCGGAGCATGGCCACACCCAGAAAACATGAGTCAATTTTGGCTGGAGCATGCTATCAATGGGCTAAGTGAAAGGATATTTTCACCAACAGCAGACTGAATGGCAAAACAAAGATCTATCAAGCAGACAAAGGAACAAAAGAAGCCCAGGCAGTCGAATGAACAGCAGAAAACTCACGAACTGGCATTCAAGTTCACCATGAACAGCTAGTCACACCTGAACTCAGTCAGAAGACAGTGCTGACTCAGAAAATAGCTTCAGATACTCTTGACCTTCTTTTAGCAAAACTGATGCAACTTCTTGGTAAGAAAGTCCCGACGTGGACTTACAGGGATTATATCTTGCTTTAATCTTCACAGGGGAAAAAAAAAAAATCCAACCTCCATCCTCTCCTCCTTGCATATCAGGTCCCCTTCACTAGAAAAAACAGACCCTGCTCTGTTCCTAAACACATAGGAAGTCAGTCTTACTCTTAAGAAGATAAATATTGCTTTCAGTCAAAACTAAAATTTTGGCTAGGAACCCAGTTGATTATTAAAGGTACTTCAAACCTCTCACAAGAAAAGAGTCTCTTGGTCTCAGATTTTTTTTTTTTTCCTTTTTTGGCTAGAAAGAGGAATACAAAAAGACAAAAACAACACAGACATAATAGCAAACAGGTCATAACAGCCAAAGTCATTCTGTTTCATGTATCTGTTCTCTTCAGATCATTCATATTTTTCCTTAACATCATTTCCAAGGGTGGAGTCATTCCTTGTCTCAGGAATAAAGTAAGGTTTAGAAGAAAATTAATAGAACCAGGATATGAACTTATGACCTGTGGAGTACTCTACACTACTTTTAATCAGAAACATTGGCCAAGGGCTCCAAGTAATTACCATTCTTCAGATGATTGGCAATAATGTAATTAAACCTTGCTTGCAGCTTCACAATAGTTTAAAAGGGTAAGTTGTTCAATAAAGTACTGCCCTGTAATTTGAATTCCACTAGGAACAAAAGTTGTTGGCACATGATGAGCTTCAGACAATTAAAATGCACCGGACCTCTTTCCAAATGATGAAAATAATAACTGCTGCTGTAACTTATCATTAATTCACATTATTTGAAATCCTTAATTGTAATATGCCTTGATTTTATCACCAAGCAGGCAACAAAGGAGAAATCAGTCTCTTGGTTCTTAATACAGAAATAGTACTTGCTTCTTTTGCAAGATTTTGAGTTTTGAGTTTGTTGCTTTCAATTGTATCTAAAATCTCCTTTCCTTTGTATACTCCAATACAATGTTAGAATACTAAACTGTATATTATGAAGGATAATTAATTATTTGTCATTTCTTTGTCATAATTATGTCTATATATTATTCCAAGGTCCTTTACCCTTCCATGCATTTTCAGATACTGTCTTCCCTGCTGACATATCCTGAATGTTAAAAAAAGATCATGTAATATTTTATACATACAAATTGTTATGGAACATTTATAATCCTACTAAAATATTTGGATATCACCAGCATCACTTAATCTCTCTCTCTGATGATTTTGTGATCCCAAAACTTTGGCTCCTCCATTCCTTCCAGAGGTCATATCACTACCCCGAGTTCTGAATTTGTCATTGCACTGCTTACATTTTTGTTAAATGTATTTTGGTATATTTTGCCTTGCTTACACTTTTATCAAATATGCGTTTCAATGAATTACAGTTTCCCCTAGTGTTGGAGCTTTGCAAAGTTTATCTTTGCATTCTGTCTTCTAAAACTTGTTGAAACTCAGCATTTTTTCCCCTAATACATATCTTCTAGCTTGACTCTGTCAATTGTGCAAGATCTTGTTAATATTTTAAAACAAAAATCAAAGTCATCTCCTCTGTGAAGCCTTCTCCAAATTCCCAGGTCAATTCAGTCCCTCTACATCTGTGTATACCTAGTCCTTCATATATAACTTGATTGTAGCACATACCATAATTGCCCTGAAAAATTCTGATGCTCTTAATATTCACCTGTAGGTTAAAAGACTGACGGAATAAATTTGAACATATTTCTAATTTTAAATATATATAAATACTTAAAATGTTACAGTCCATATCTAGAAATAAAAATCAGAAATCATCACCAAACCTGTGATTAGTAGAAATTTCTCCAGTGCTTAGTGGATGGATAGGATGTAATGGGTCTTCTCAACCTGCAGTCCTATCAGAATATGCGTACAGTTGGTTTCCCTAGTTGAGAAGCTAAAGAAATATTTGGGAGCCAGCCTCTGAGATGACAACAGTGATCCTCACCTCCTGATCTCACACTCACATTGTCCATCAGCATTTTATCAGTTTGCCACAGCAAAATAAGGCAGAAGTGATGGTATTTGACTTCCAAGGTGAGGTCATACAATACATCCATGACTTCCATCTTATCTCTCTCTCTCTCTCCCCTCCTCCCCTCACCCCTGCCTCCTCTACAACCATGTGAGTTAGCTTGGAAGTGAATTTTCCAACCCCTTCATATGAGTGCAGCCCCAGCCAACATGGGTATCCATGAAATAACCCTAGCCAGAACCACCTGGCTAAGCTGCTCCTGGATTTCTAACCTTCAGAACCATGTGAGATAATGAATTGTTGTTTTAAGTTGCTGGATTTTGGGGTAATTTTTTGTGTAGCAATAGATAAATGCTATGGGGTATTTTAGCACTCTATCTTCTCTCCATTTGGTTAGGATTAAAAGGTGATTCTAAGAAAAAACTGAAAAATACAGTAGAAAGGAAGCTGCTTTGAAGCATGTGAGTGTTTGTATAGCACTTCTGAAATAAACAAGGGATTAAAATATTGTCCATTTTAACCCCCTCTACAAAACCCAAAAGGCTTGGCATAACTCTTGGTCTGAAGGAACGTCTGTGATTGAAAATTTCCAGAGGTAGAAGTATCATCTATTTCCTTGTCTCCTGTGTTTTTCCAAGTCTGGAAAACTTGATAATTAGGTTTTATTATTTGTTGTACCTATGCTATGACTCTCTTTGCATTTCACTGAAAAGAGGGCTACTCTCTTGGTGGTCAGGAAAACGTGTTTCCTGCCAGAGAGCCAGAGAACTCTGATACATGGGTCTGAAAAAATAACATAAAAGAAATACTATTTATTGAGCATCTACTATGAACTATAAATGTCACTGAACTTGTTACTGAAATGTCATGACCTAAACTTTATTACTCCTGCTTTACCAGTAAAGCTCTCAGAGGCTATGGAACTTGCTCAGTCAGCCAGCCCATAAAAGGCAGCGTTGGTATATACTTCCTGGGGGCACAGGTCACCTAAAAAGACTTATGTCACAGCTTTGCAATACAGAAGCTGAGAGAAGCCGATCTTAGGTGGATTTTCACGCATCTCTTTCTGACACTACTACTCTTCCATGGAGCCTGCAGTCTCTCAGAGTGTTCTCTCTTGCCTTTTCCCTGCCCAACATCCCTGCCTTCAGCATTCCACCTAGACTGGGCTGCTCCCCTAGTGCCTCAAAACTCTAGAACCATCCCTCAGTCCTTTCTCTAAATGCTTTCCCCCAATTGAGTCAGACATAGTTTGAGTATGAAAAAATGTTTATTATTGCAATCATTTATTAGTTACTTACCATTGATGAGTAAATTTCTTGCAATGCACTTACGAGTAGCATTTACATGTGTGTCAGATAAATTTTATTGAGATTTATTTGAGGGCAAACCTAACTTATTTTTATATACACTCGGACCTTTGAAGTCTTTTGATGTACACAGGACTATTATTATGCCCCAACCCTTGTGGAATTAAAAAAAATAGTTTTTATAATACGCAAGTGACAGAATGAAGTATCAGTTAATAGTCATATGTGCCCAGTAGAGTACTAGGTGCTTAATGTGTTAGTTTATGTACTCCCCTCCATACTAATTAGGTTTTATTATTATTACCATTCTACAGACTGAGAAACTATGACTTTCATTGGCAATGGGACTTGACCAAAGTTACACAGTAAGTGGTAGAAACTTATGTAAGCTCCCATACAGTCCAGGTCCACAACCAAAAACTTAGTGTGCTAAGAAAATGCACTTATCCACTTTTTCCTTAGCCCTCAACATCTTTTCAAGGCTCTACTGAGCATCCCAGGAGGTGATGGCCACCCTGTCAAGCCACCTTCAAAGAACACAGCTGCTGCATAGGAGGTTTTTGTAGGTATCTGTAATAATAGTATTTCTTTTTTCCACTGAGCTAATAATAAACTTACTATTTTAAAACTTGGTAAGCATTTTAGTCTGTCCTGGCTGCCATAACAAAATACCACATACCGCGTGGCTTAAGCAACAGAAATATACTTTCTCATAGTTCTGGAGGCTAGAAATCTGAGCTCAGGGCACTAGCGTGGTCAGGTTCTGGTGAGGGCTCTCTTCCTGACTTCTTCAATGCCCAGCTTCTCTGTACGTACTCAGAGAGAAAAAGGTAAACAGAGAGAAAAAGGAAGCTCGTTGGTGTTTCTTCTTATAAGTAAACTAATCTCATTAACTAGACCTTATTCTCATGACCTCATCCACCCCAAATTATCTCTCAAAGGCCTGATCTCCAAATACTATCGGATTAGAGGGTTAAAGCTTCAACCTATGAATTTTGTGGCTTTAACTACAAAATTTTTATGGACACAATTCAGTCCATAAAAATTCCTCAGTCCAGTTTGGCCACTCAAAGAGCTTTTTATCATTTTCATTGCTTCTTACTTTTAATTAAGTCTGAAAGTCCTGGAATTTTTTTTTTTTTTTTTTTTTACAAAATTAAAAAAAAAACATTATTGCTACAATTAGAAGACATAGGTATAGTATACAGAATTTCATTTTTTAAATTATATTTCAAAATACGTATTCAGCAATTAAAGAAGATTGCCGGGAATGTTAGAATTGTCTGTTTGGATGTGGTGTGAAGTATGTCTAATAAGGCACAGTTAAACACTGTGCACTTAAAATATGAAGAAAACAAATTGCCATTTAACAGGTCTTCCAAAATCACAAAAAGTATTTTCAGGAATATATGTGCCAAACATTTATAGTATTTAATAAAACAAATACTTTATATTAAATCAATATAATTAAAACAACCTATATGTATATGTTAGTCAGGTAAAGTAGAAAACTTAGGAAAATATTTAAATAATCAAGGCCAAACTATACTTTTTATTCCTTTGGGCTAGAGTTTGAAGATGATGTCTGTATTTAATGAATTAGACATGTCTTTACCTAATTCATAAAAGTCTTGCTGAAGAAAAGCAAGACTGGATATAGTTAATTGCACCATGCTAAAAACAAAGCCCTTTTTGTTTCCAATTGAGCTCAGTTAAGATTCTAAGAACATTCTCAGTTATGTTTCATGTTATTTATTTTTCTGTGATTTATCTGTGCAACACTTTTTCCATGGGTAGCTCATTTTGATTGGTCAGGATGATTCTGGAGGCCTACTTGCCTCTCTCTACAGCTAGTGCAAAAGAGATCAACTTTACTGACTGCTTTAAAATAAAAGTAATCACATAATAAATTGCAAAGCCAGTTTTTAGGAACTGATATGAATTGCCATATTATTTTGATTACTATTTGAAAAATATAAATTATTATTTGTATGGCAATCCTGGTAATATGTGCTACAATTTCCAGATCAGCAACAACTATATGAATTACTCTTTTAAAAATTTTCAATTATCTACTATGTGCAAGGAAATATATGCAGAATTACTGAACTATTGATAAACAATTTATCATAGCATATAATTGATTTTTCTACTTGGGCCAGAAAATATGAGTGCCTGGAGCTCTAAAGATAAATCACCCAAGGCCTTTGTTCTTCATTTAGGAACTGAGAGTAGTTCAGTAACTCTGAGCTCTTTTGAGCTCATAATCCTCTCAAAATTATCTGAGAAACTACAGAACTTCTTTCCCAAAACATGAATGCATTAGCAAAGTACTGAAAGTTATTATGGAATTACTTTTGCACTACTTAAGTCCTTTAAGACATACTGGGGTACAAACTCTTAGTTATAAGATGAATAAGTTATGGGGGTCTAGCGTATAACATGATGGCTATAGCTAACAATACTGCATTTTATACTTGAAATTTTCTTTTTTTTTGAGACGGAGTCTCGCTCTGTCGCCCAGGCTGGAGTGCAGTGGCCGGATCTCAGCTCACTGCAAGCTCCGCCCCCCAGGTTCACGCCATTCTCCTGCCTCAGCCTCCCGAGTAGCTGGGACTATAGGCGCCCGCCACCTCGCCCGGCTAGTTTTTTGTATTTTTTAGTAGAGACGGGGTTTCACCGTGTTAGCCAGGATGGTCTCGATCTCCTGACCTCGTGATCCGCCCGTCTCGGCCTCCCAAAGTGCTGGGATTACAGGCGTGAGCCACCGCGCCCGGCCAATACTTGAAATTTTCTAACAGAGTAGATCTTAAGTGTTCTTGTCACCAAAAAAAGAAAAATGGTGACTACGTGAGGTGAACAATGTGGTAACTAACATGATTGTGGTAATCACTTCCCAGTGTGTTTATGTGGGTGTGTATATATGTAATCATTACTTTGCATACCTTACATATATATCAAAAATAAAAGATAAACTGTATTTAAAATCCTGACTCAACTATTGACTGTATACAATTTAGTAAACTACTAACCTCTCTGCAATTCAATTTCTTCATTTGTAAAGTGGGTGTGACATCACCTATTATAGGGTTGTTAGTAGGTTAAACACCATCAAGTATATAAAATACTTTGAATAGTTTCTAGAATATAGTTTACTACAAAGAGTGGTAATTTCAGTAACAATAACAATAACTACTTCTACCACTGCAAATATTCCTATAATCAACAAACCTTACAACAAACTTTTGAGGTAGATACTAAACGACATGAAAAGAAATTGAAACTCCAGTACACTAGATCACAGAAAGTAAAAAGGCTGTTATGTGCCCGAACAGGAATCTAAATACCAGTTCTGACTTTACCAAAACTAGTGCACCAACTGGTTAAATATGGTTACTATGCAAACATATGTGAGTGACAGAGTTGAGAAATATACCAGGCTCAAGTTTTGGAGAGTTTTGAATGCTAGGTTTGAGTGTTATTATCATGTAGGAGATAACAGAGTACTACGAAAGTTTGACATTGAAATGATATTGCTGTAGAGTAATTTGGCCTCAGTATGCAAATATGATTGGAGTGAAATGATTGATGGCAAAGAAAGCAGTTAGGAGACTGCTTCAGTAGACAAAGCTATTAGGTGATGAGGGCTAAGGTGGTGATGAGGGCTAAGGTAGTGCTGAAGGGAACAGAACACAGGAGTTGAAATGAGCAAAGGAAGTATGTGAGTGATATAATGATTTGAAATCCTTTTTTGAACTTAGGGGTTAAGACCAACAACAAGTATGACATTATTACATTACTGTTGGTCATAACCCCTAAACCACCAAATTCCATGTCAAGATCATCTCATATTTTACTCTCATTATTTCCAAAAGCAGAAAAACTTAACTTGGATTTTGATTAGAACTTTCAAGGTTATAATTTTTAAAGGCTGTCCATATAAATGTCATATAGAAATATTTCACATTATTTTCACATAGTACCTTATACCGGCTTTTCTCTGCAAATCTTGTGCTTAAATGAATAATGAATAGTTAGCAAGAAATTGTACAAAAGTTTATAAAATGTTTCATACATTTGCTTGGACCAACACACCTAGATTGTAGTTCCCATATGCATTCTGCTGTATCTTTCAAGCACTTTGCTGATGTGAGCTTATCCTATAAGAAAACTGCTTGAAGACATACTGTAACACCACTGATACAAAGCTGCTATACATAATGGCTGGCTCATAACAAGGAGATGGGTTGGCTCTTTTTGAGGAAGGGCATTCAGCTTACTGTCATGCAAAGACAGACTTTTGAAGCCTTCATAAAATTGGAAACCAGTACATGCTTGCAAAATTGCATATGAGAAGAATAATTAGCAAAACGATTAGTGTATTTTGTTCACAAAATTCCTGCTTTTTCAGTATACATATTTGGACACCAGAAACTTTTTTTATTTTACAATGAAAAAACTTCTGATCCTACACTAAAGAAACAACTCTGATTAAAGCATAAATAAAGGGTAACTTATACAGCAATTGAATTTAAGATGTATTTTGTGGCTTATGTCTTGGCCTTAATTTTCCCTACAGCTTCACTAAATTTTAGACAGGTTTTTTCCTGACCATAAGTTCCAGACTGCACTTTTCTTAAAGTATTTACTATAGGAAACTTTCAAATATAAATCCTTTCTTTGTTACTTTCAGATGTAAATATTATCCCAGATTCTTGCCAGTTTTACAACCTAGGAATGTCTTTCTCTGGGACTTGGGAGCCATTCTTTGAAATGTAATCATCAAGCAAGATAGAGTCCTTATCTTCTTGTCTCTATGGGAAGGGAAGAGCCTTATTTTGATTAGCAACAATTAGCAAAAAAAGATCTTCTAATCACATTGGTGGACATCCTCTCTATACTTAGTAAAACCAATCATGACTATGGGATCCCCAGGAAAATATTGGGAAAGTATTTATAGGCTGTGGAAGGAGGGATCCTAAAGATCTGGATGGTGGTCAGGCTCATCTGGAAACATGAACAGAATTAGATGGGTTTTCTGGTTCATTTCCACCTCCTAAAGGAGAATAAAAGTTGGAGAATGGTTGAGTTTAAATTCCCAGCTCTTGAGGACTAGAATAGAGACCCTCACAGAAGGGATGCACAAATTACAATATGAAGGAAGTAGCAAGAGATAATTAACCAGAAATCAAGTGAAAAGATGTTACAGATGTTATAGTTGTGTATCAAGTTACTAGAGTACGTGTGTAGGGCCCTCAGAGTAAACCCATGCAACATGTTTCTCTGCTCCTGGATATATTTACATACTTAGAAGCAACTACCCTATATTCAAGTAAACTGCTTGTTTTCTGCAAGTAGGAGATTAAATTAGTTATAGAATTTAAAAGTTGAGGGAAGATAGAATTTTAGTTGCTTTCCAAATTTTGCTATTTTCAGTTCATTGCCACCTAATTCATTTTTTTATATTACAGACCTGATGGCCTAGGTATAAACAATTTCCTGTTTTTAGAAAACAAAGCAAAAGCTCATAAAAATAACCCTCTATACTCGAGTGTTTGTACAGAGATTAAAAACTTGTAAACAAATTTGTTTTTATAAAACGTTAATACATAAACAACAGCAAGTATAGTAAAGAAGTTTGATAACTTTATCATGGCACATTCAGATTTCCTGATGATTTCCCTTTCTTCTCTAAGTGAAGTTCTTCTCTGAAAGAGCCTGTTTTGCCAAAAAATATTTAACAAAAGAAAAGAAAAGGCTTTTTCTATTAATGTTTTAGTTTTTAATTTTAGTTTTCTCTAAAGTAACCCTCTTTCCATACTCTCCCAAGCATGCATATTTTCATGAAGGTATACAATAGTAAAACTACACCAAAATGAGTATACAAAATATAAAAAAATTATAACCTTAGTACCTTAATATAATCATGTATTTTTTAGAGTAGGCTTCACATATATGTATAAAATTTCATAGACATATAAAAATTCATAGACAATTAAAAATGATAGATATATATTTCTTTTTTAGCATATTGTGAACCTTACACTTGACAGTGGAACAGTTGGCATTAATTTACTGTGTTGGCCTATCGAGTGATTACCCAGAGTTTGAAATCAACAACTCTGGAATTTCTGACAAGGAGTTATTTATTTTAAATAAGATTTTCCAACTCGACTAAAGCTATTGATGCTAATAAGAAAAGACAAATGTGTTTGCCTTTCTGTAATTCTCATTTCAGAACAGTAACTTGAGCTCATATTTGTTTTCTAAGAAGCAATGTAATACATGTAAAGTTTGGCTCGATAAATTACCTTAATGTATGAATTTAAAAAATAATATGCAAAATCATAAATTCGCTAATTATTTGTGCAGTCAAAATTAGCGAGGATTAGCTGAGCCAGTTTATCAAAATATTTTAGTAAAGTAGTGGACTTTAAAATAGACATGTACATGGCACACACCAATAAAATCAGAAGATTCATGCATGGCCTAGTGTTCACACAGCAAATTTTAAAACATATTTCAGGATCTTGCAAAAGGATATGATGTAACCTAAGTGTCTTCCTTATCTGCTTTCTTTAGTTTGCATTTAGAGTGGCAGAACTGAAATAGCAAGATAAAAATGGAAATGAAAATTAAAGGACATTTCTTTTTTTAATGATAGATATGCTTTACATTTGTCTGTGATTTACTCCACATATTCTGTAACTAAAATTCATATTTAAATTATTTCAGTGTAGGTGCAGCAAAATATCTTGTCTTATTTTTATTTAGTAAACAAATATTTGAAAGGCCTGGGTTTTTGCTTAGGAGTTGGCAGACTATTCTGTTGGCAATGTGGTTAAGAATTTCAAATGTTCTGAGGAATGTTTTCTTTCTAGGATACATGACTTGGATGGGAACCATAACCTAAATGTCTTGTGAAATATGTGTGTGTGTGTGTGGTTTGTAAGTAGAGCAATGAATAAACCACTTATGTTTCATAATTTTTACAGATTCTAAGGAAATAAATTTGTATAATAACTTCACTGTAGTCTTGGAAATTTCTTCCAGCAAACAGGAACACTTAAAAATGTATTAGAAATTCTGACTCAAAAAAAGGCAAGGGATGTAAATCCCTGATTGTGAGCTTTCTTTTCCTTTTTATTATGTCTTGATTGCAAATAACCTAATTAATGGGAAGCAGTTGCTTCATTTACTAAAGGATAATGGTAACATTCGTGGGGTACCCATTATGGCCCAGATTCTTCTCACGAAAATCTTTTAAGGTAGATGTAATCACCCCGGACAGAGCCTGAAGAAATAAAGGCTTGGAGTAAATTACTTAAAAGCTGGTAAGTGGTACAGGAAAGTTTGTATCCAGGTCTCTTTGAATACAAAGTATTTCTTCCCTATGCTGAATATGACTATCTTGTAGTATTATACACACACATACACACACACACACAATCTTCCATAACTTTCATCACCTAAACTAAGGTAAAAGATATAAATGTAATCTTATGACACAAATGAACAAAAAAAGAATCAATGTTGATACCAAAAAGAACTATCATTTCCTTTGATGTTTGCTCATGGACTGCTAGATTCCATGAATTTTAATAACATACAGCAAGAATATATTGTCCACTCTATGTCCAACCAGAAACACAGACTATTCATAGGAGATACAATAGTCTCCAAGGAATTGACTGTGCTCTGCTAGAGAACATCTACCATCCTATATCATATTAGTTGAGTGTTAACAAAACATCATTATTATCACAGTACTTTATTGGTTGTAATCCTAAAATCGTTTCTTATTACAGTTCAAACTATCCATTAAAAACTACCTTTCATAATCTGGTTTAGACTTTCCTATCCAACCCATCTGTCACTATTCACCCACATGTAACTTAATCCTTAATAGCTCCCCTAATAAACCATAAAAATTTTTACCTCTCTCACTTTCTTCATGCAAATATCACAACATATATAAAAGTGATAAACCATTTGCCCCTTTCCTCTCATTGTTCAAAGTTTTAGTATGTTTTATTTTGATCAAACAACCTTGGATGGTCAATGTTAAGAAATGAGAATTGAACTGTGTATGAATGATTCCATTCACTACATCATGTCATTTATTGCCGCAAGGGATATGTCTTTTGCAGAGGTAGAATTTCCCTCTGAAACTACTTTGACTATTTTCACATACTCCTTCTGGCCTTGTCCTGCTCTATTTTGTTAGTCATCCTTACAGTGAAGTGATTTTTACCAAAATCTATTTTAGCTGTGGAGAAATACAGATTTTTTAAAAATACGCCATCAAATTACTCATACATCCCTTTGTGAAAAGTAAAAAAAATAAAGATTTTGTATATACATAAGTTTCAATACTTAAAAAGCCTTAGAAAGACTCTTTAAAATACGATTTTTCAATTGTACTTTGTAAACAACTTCAAGAATGATAATATTGTTTAAGTTAGCCATTGCTACGTAACAAATCCACAGCTTAAAACAAAAGTCGCTGATACTCTCACAATTTCTATGGCTAGAAATATGAGAGAAGCTTAACTGGGTTGTTCAAGATCAGATTTTTGTGAGGTTTCAAACTGTTAGCTGGAGCTGTCAAAACGTTTGACTAGGGGACACTCTGCTTCAAAGCCCAATTAGGACGTGTTGGCAAGCTTTGGATCCTGCTATCTGTTGGACAGAGATGTGGTCCTCACCACGTGGGCTCCTTTCATATGCTGGCTAGATGTCCTCATGACATGTCATCTGGCTTCTTCCACAGCGACTGATGAGACAGACAGAAATACTGCCTGCGCTGGAAGCCGCAGTCATTTATAACCTAATCTTGGAAGTGATTCACCATTACTTCTTCTCTGGTCTATTTATTAGATTGAAGCCACTTTGTCTAGCTTACGCTCAAGAAGAGAGGATTATACCAAGGCGTAATTACCCAGAGGTGGCTCATTGGCGGCCATTTGGGGGCTGGTTACTCTAGCATCAGTAACAACAGTGAAGGCTACCGCTTGAAGCAATTTCTAGGTTTTAGATACCGTACTAAGTGTTTGCACTCATTGTAATAAGTATGCAAGGGACAGTGTTCCATATAAGTTTTTCCTATGAAGAAAACTGATACTCAGGAATGTTAAACAAATAACAAGGAGTACTGCTAATCATTGGTAAAGCCAGGATTCAAACCTAGGTCTACTGTATTCAAAGTCAGCAATTTTTCTCCCCTTTAACACTGTACCTTTTTTTCTTCTATGATAATAGAAAATGATCTAAACTGTAATGATTTTTATTCCACATACTGGTTTGGGAATTCATGTTACTTAAGCAGAGAGAAAAAAAGAATCATATTGAATTACCTTGCCATTACCTTTATTAAATTTGATTCTTAAGAAAAAAATTGCAAGCTTTAAAATCTGCTACTTTTCAATATGACACTTAGATAAATAAAAATTATACAGCTCTGACTTGCTAAATTTTGAAATGAAGTGTTTGTGCTCAGAAATGTTCTCCCAATAATCAGGCACAAATACAGGGGCCTCTTTATCATTGTCTTGTCCACTAGGAGTTTTCAATAATCCTCCTCAGTTACTGTTCTATATAGGCTGGAGAATCAGGAGCTAGTGATGGGTAAACTGAACTTCTAATGATGGAGTTATAGTATTTGTTTATATCTGAAGAATATGTTCTCTATTCATTTTGCTACAGTAGTCACATTCTTTGCATGTTATAATGAGTAATTCAGAGTCATCCTCTACCTTTGACAAAGAGAATATGCAGACATATTTTCACATTAATGACTCTTCAGTCTTAGTACCCATTTTTTTGACAAACAAAATTAGAGCTTAAAATAACGATGTAGAATTAAATATAACACTTAGAACCTGAATTAACAATGTGACAGATATTATTAAAATTTTCATATAAAAATTCAGTTTTTCTCTAATTATCATAGTTCCCATTATAACTATCATATCATCATCTAACATATTATAATCACTTTTTAGTCATTTTGTATCCTGCTGACCTTTATCTTGCAATATAATCTTCAAGTAGAACCATATAAAGAATGAAAAGAAAGAAGGTAGACTGCAATTCAGTATCAGCATACACAGCATTAAGCACAGTTTTCTGTTGTAAATAAAACGGAACGTAAAAACAAAGAAAAGATAACATATTAGATCCTCCAAAAGCAGAAAACTATTAAGAAAAGAAGACACCCCTCTACAGAAACGCTTGTGGAAAAATGTGCATATGAATATGTAATTTTAAATTATTTTATAACATATGCTTCTTAGCAGTTAATGAGAAATTCTAACTCCAGCAATATGTCACCAATTCTAACAAAAATAATAACCATAAGCAATTGCTTTCAAAATCCCAGAGTCTCCCTTGGTCCACTAAAATATTAAAGACACATAGCTCTTAGATTATTAAAAGCATCTTTCTTCACACTTACATAAAGAAATTTTGTTTTTATTCCTCTTTCCTTATATATTTAATATCCTTATATATTCAATTTCTTTATATATTCAATTACTGGTTTTATTCAAAACCAGTAAGGTATAACTCAACTTAAAACTTAAAGATATTCAAATTTTTATAAATTGTGTACCTGGAACAGATATTCTCAAGAAACTATTTTTACTCAGAGAAGTACCTGTATTTTCTACATACTTTATTTTCTATTTTGTAAGCCTATTTTTTTTTTCATAAAAAAGTGATTAGGTTTTGGGGTCTTTGGTATTATACACTGTCAAAGATTTATGAATGTCTAAATAATTTTAAACCATGTATCCATCTCTCCTCTATATATTTTTCTAATTTTCCCCTCAACACATTCCAATTTATTCATCAGGTATTATCCTTTCTAGGGACAATGTTGCTGTTTCCCCTAGCAGCTTATTTAATACAAATGTTCTTTGTATCCATTCCTTATTTTTTTTTCTACTACCTTGCTTGGCTAGACATGTGATCCACTAATCTTTATTTTTCTTCTCCACCTTATGAAACACCTAGATCTGATGTCACTGATATATGTAGCTTTATTTTTATGTATTGTTCTAAAATATAAGATTGATAGCTATTTGATTGGTAATTCTTCAGTCTGTTCATGTCTAGAAAAGAATTTTAATAGAATTTTCCCAAATAAGCTTTTCATCATTGAAAAAAGGATAAGAAATAAATCTTTCCTTTTCCTATAATGAATTCACTATCTCACAACTATTCAATTGAATTTTTATATGATTCTCTTCCTTTGAGCTACTTTAAAGCTCTTTTTATTAATCTTTTAGTCCTTTACAAGTTCCTAATCAAAGTTTATTTCAGCCAAACTTAATTCCACTACATGCATTTATTCATTAAGCAAACATTTATTGAGTATTAGATTAAGTACATTGACCTGACTCTCAATGAGTTTAGTCTGATAAGGGAGACTGATAAATAAACACAAAAATACAAATACCTAAAAATCACAGAGATATCCCCTCAATAGCCATATCCTTAGCATCTAAAATGCTGTAAGCACAGTGGCTTCTGAGGTCAATAAAATAAGGTCCCAGTTTAAGTCTATAAGAATAAGATAGATATGTAAGCAAACTCAAGGATATTTTACAAGTTTGCTGGTTCTAAGACAGAAGTATGTGCAGGCTAGTAAAGACTCAGATGAAATGAACAATTCTATTATGATTTTGTTGTGAGACTGAGTCTTGGGGCTTAAAACTGGAGTCAGGGTGACCAGTTGTGTTCTAATCAAAATGCCTGTGTAAGAAATAATGAACTAAGGTAGGAGTGTTATAGATGGCAAGTGTCATGGATGAGATAACAGACAGATAAAGAGGAGAACTGATGTAACCATGTTATTGTGGAGAAAAAATGAGATAAAGGGCAAATTAACAAATCAAACACAAACAAAAAAATCCAGAGTAACACCAGGTTTCTGGTTCAGACAATTACATGATGATATATTAACAAAGGCAGAGAATACAAAAAACTACAGCAGGTCTGGGGACATGAAAAGTTAACTTTTGAATTTATTGAGATGAGATTCCTATGGAACAGTGAAATTTGGGTTTGGAACTCTCAAAGAAAAACTGACTCAGTATTAATGTTCTTACAGGTTTTTATTAAATAAGTAGGTTAAGCCATAGTAATAAATAAACAGGCAGAAAAAACATACAGAAAGATTACAAAAGAAAGGATAATAAAATCCATGGGTCAAAATGTAGAGGTACATGGAAGAAGGAAATCTTGAAGAAGAGTAACTTGGAATAGTTCAAACAGTAGAAGATAGAGTGAGTAGCCTACTGGGAAGTTAAAAAGAGCTAAATGTTTTAATAAAGCAGAGGATAAATAAAATGAGATGTCAAGAAAGAGATGACTAAAAAAGGTTCATGGATTTGACAACTAAGATAAAAGAATGACTTCTGACAGGAGCCTGGAAAACTCTAGTTGAGAGTGTAGGAGGAGTGAAATAGACACTAAGCACTCTAAGAGCTTAACTACAAACTGCAGAGGCCTGCCATATTGTGTGGGTTCCCAAGTCTTCCTTAATTTAATCAAATTAAAAACTTTAAGTAATTTTTATTGATGTAAAATGTACATACTATAAAATTGCACAAATCCTAAGTGTACAGGTTAGTTGATCATCATAAATTGAAAACCCTATGCAATCAATTCCCAGATCAGGAAATCGAATGTTACTGGTAATCCATCTGCTTGAGTCTCCTTCTTGGTTGCTACATTCCTAAAGGAATGGTTATCAGATCCTGATAACCACAGATTAGACTGCTCATTTTTGAACTTCATATTAAATAAATTCATATTAAACAAAATATCAAATATTAAATGGATTAAATTCATATTAAATAAATTAATCAAATGAATTTATATTTAATATGAATTAAATTCATTTAATTCATTCCACTGAATAAATAAATAGTTTATATTTTTGGTGTTGATAAATATTGGAGTTGTTCTAGTTTGGCACTATTAAAAACAGCAATGTTATGAATATTCCACTACATATGTTTTCATATACCACACCACATTATACCATTATATTCATTCCCCACCCCACACTAAAATACTTGTTCAACAGACATGCATATGTTCAGCTTAAATAGTGACAAATAGTTCAACACATATGTTTGTGTATGTGTATATACATATAGTTTTTTCTCCTTTTCCAGGACTGTACGGAACTCCATCTGTTCCACGTTCTCATGAATAACTGAGTAATTGTTATCATCAATATTTTTATTAGCTATTCTGGTGGATGAGTGATATCGCGTTGTGAGTTAGATTTTCCAGATAAGTAATAATGTTGACAAATTTTCATATGCTTATTTGTTATTCTTTTTCTGTGAAATGCTTGTTGAAGTATTTTATCTATTTTTATATTGGGTTACCTATTTCTTTTTGCCATTTTGGAGTTGTCTGTTTACATTTAGGACTGTGAAGGGTCTGAGACTTGCCCTATTTTAGAGGAAAGAAGTTAGCCTGTCATCATTTCATGGAATGCTGGAAGACATAATATGCCTGGGTCAGAGACAGAAGATCTTATTACCCATGACAGAGCAAGCATCATGGGCATCAGTATATTTGCATTAGTTTACTTTGCTCCATATCCCCCAGGAGTCATATGTATGTATACAGGTAGATACCTGCAGATTCAGTGTGCTGCATTAGAAAACAAAACCTCTTAGATTAAGGAACCAAAATATTTTATAAAGGTCAATAAGCATGCCTGCTCTTTTTTCTAGAGGAAGGTATTATGCTAATTATACTGGACAGTAAGCTCTTTATTCCAGAGAGATACACACTATCTGTATCTGTCAAGGCTATTTTTTTATAACCGACTTTGTGAAAAGGTAGCCCAGAAAGAAAGGGTAGCTAGCACCCCACTTGCAAGATGTACAGAAATACAAGATCTCCATGAAGAATTGTCTTCCAACGACATATTCTACATACGATTTCTTTATAGACAGGTATTACAAATATCTATTACAAATAAATGACTTATTTTTCCATATTCTTAATGGCATTTTAAAAAAATGAACCAATGTTCTTAATAATAATGAAGTCCGATTTATGGTTAAAGCTTGTATCCTATTTAAAATATTTCTCTGTATTAATTATGCTGTATTTTAAGTTCTTGACAGTTTTTCTTTCACATTAAAATATAACCAAAACAGCATGGTACTGATGCCAAAACAGAGATATAGACCAATGGAACAGAACAGAGTCCTCAGAAATAATACTACACATCTACAGCCATCTGATCTTTGACAAACCTGAGAGAAACAAGAAATGGGGAAAGGATTCCCTATTTAATAAATGGTGTTGGGAAAATTGGCTAGTCATAAGTAGAAAGCTGAAACTGGATCCTTTCCTTACTCCTTATACGAAAATTAATTCAAGATGGATTAGAGACTTAAATGTTAGACCTAATACCATAAAAATCCTAGAAGAAAACCTAGGTAGTACCATTCAGGACATAGGCATGGGCAAAGACTTCATGTCTAAAACACCAAAAGCAACAGCAGCAAAAGCCAAAATTGACAAATGGGATCTTATTAAACTAAAGAGCTTCTGCACAGCAAAAGAAACTACCATCAGAGTGAACAGGCAACCTACAGAATGGGAGAAAATTTTTGCAATCTACTCATCTGACAAAGGGCTAATATCCAGAACCTACAAAGAACTCAAACAAATTTACAAGAAAAAAACAAACAACCCCATCAAAAAGTGGGCAAAAGATACGAACAGACATTTCTCAAAAGAAGACATTCATACAGCCAACAGACACATGAAAAAATGCTCATCATCACTGGCCAACAGAGAAATGCAAATCAAAACCACAATGAGATAACATCTCACACCAGTTAGAATGGTGATCATTAAAAAGTCAGGAAACAACAGGTGCTGGAGAGGATGTGGAGAAATAGGAACACTTCTACACTGTTGGTGGGATTGTAAACTAGTTCAACCATTATGGAAAACAGTATGGCGATTCCTCAAGGATCTAGAACTAGATGTACCATATGACCCAGCCATCCCATTACTGGGTATATACCCAAAGGATTATAAATCATGCTGCTATAAAGACACATGCACACGTATGTTTATTGCGGCACTATTCACAATAGCAAAGACTTGGAATCAACCCAAATGTCCATCAGTGACAGACTGGATTAAGAAAATGTGGCACATATACACCATGGAATACTATGCAGCCATAAAAAAGGATGAGTTTGTGTCCTTTGTAGGGACATGGATGCAGCTGGAAACCATCATTCTTAGCAAACTATCACAAGAACAGAAAACCAAACACCGCATGTTCTCACTCATAGGTGGGAACTGAACAATGAGATCACTTGGACCCAGGAAGGGGAACATCATACACCGGGGCCTATCATGGGGAGGGGGGAGGGGAGAGGGATTGCATTGGGAGTTATACCTGATGTAAAAGACAAATTGATGGGTGCTGACGAGTTGATGGGTGCAGCACACCAACATGGCACAAGTATACATATGTAACAAACTTGCACGTTATGCATATGTACCCTAGAACTTAAAGTATAATAATAATAATAAATTAAAAAAAAATATGTGGTGTAAGGTGAGGGGTCAACATTCATCTTTTCCAGCCATACAGATATCCAGTTAAACTAGCATTATTTACCTAAAAGGCCTTTTCCCTACTCTATTGCTGTATAGTGATTATCACTGAAGAACTATAGATGTGTGGATTTATTTCTGGATTATCTATTCAGTTCCATTAATAAAGTCCCCTCACCAATACTCATGCCAATATAGTATGCTGCTGATTTTGGTAGTTTTACTGAGAGTCTCATATCTGATAATAAAAGTTATCCATGGGAGTTTTCCCTTCTTCAAGACTGTCTTGGTCATCTTGAAGTTTTGCATATTTATCTGCCAGAAATCATTAGTATTGGTTCTAGTGTGGATATATTGCCAACAAATTATCTTGGATTTTCTTTATCTAGAAAATTATTTTGTACTTATTTCTGAAAGATATTTTTGCTGGAATACAGTTTTAGGTGGCATTAGAGGCTGAACATCCCTAATCTAAAAATCTAAAATCTGAAATGCTCTAAAACCTGAATCTTTGTGAGTGCCAACATGACACTCAAAGGAAATGCTCATTGGAGCATTTTGGATTTTATATTTTTGGATTATGGATGCTCAAATGGTAAATATAATGCAAATATTCCAAATACCTCCCAGCCTCTGCCCCCTCCCCCACAAAATCCAAACACTTCTGGTCCCAATAATTTGGAATGTTGGATAAGGAATATTGAACCTGTACTTCTTTAAATACATGAAAGCTGTCAATATCATTGTCTTTTAACTTTCAATGCTGACGTTGAGAAGTCAGATGCCAATTTTATTTTTCCTCTCTCAAACAAAAGTGCCTTCATTTTTTTTTTGCCTCTTCTGACTGCATTTAAGATGTTCTCTTTGGATTTAACTAGTTTCACTATGACATGTCTGAGTAATAATTTTTGTATTCAATGTGATTGGAGTTCAAACACTTGTTCAGTGGTGTGATGTTTTTCATCTGTTTTGGAAACTTTCGTGCAATTTTTTGTGTATATATTGCTTTCATTCTTTTTTCTCCACTTTCTCACATTTGAAGCCTCCTGATTTCACAGGTGTTATACGTTTTTTCATTGTGTCCTATATGCATGTCTCTACTCATTTAGAGCTCCCTCTCTCTCTCTTCTTGATTTCTTTGTGCTTAAGCCTGAATATTTTCTATTTTCTTGATATTGGAAGATAGATACTAGTCTCTTTCAATTCACACACCTTCTCTTCTATTGTGCCCATTCTTCTATGAAATACATCTATTCAGTTGTTAATTTCAGTTATTGTATCTTTTCAGTTCTAGGGTTTCTATTTGATCCTTTGCAATATATTTCTTTTAACAGCCAAAACTGCAGCCTCAAATCTACTTTTTAGTTATATGTATCACAGTTATTTTAAAGACTGAATGATAACTCCAACACCTGAATCATGTGTATGTGTTTTTTTTTTTTTTTCTAGGTCTAGTTTCTTTTGGATGCCTGGCAACCTTCCTGAATACTAGGCAGTGTGTATACATATTGGGGAGATGCTAGATAATATTTTCATCTATATTCATCCTATCCTTTGAAAAAGACTTAAAATTGGGCAAATCATCTGCGCCCTATCAGAGACTGAGGAGTCTGTTTACATTCTCTTTAAGACTCTGTTCCTAGGCTGTGACTCTCTAGATGTCCCAAATGTGCTCATGCAGTGTTTGCCAAAGTCCATTATCCCTAACAGGCCCTACACTCTAATTTTCGTAGCCTCACAACCATGAGACAACTGAAAACTTTATTTTGTGTTTCAGTGGCTTTTTGACTGGCTCTTAGTTTTTCATCCAGTGCAGTTTATGAGTTTGGTAAAACCTTGAGAGGAACAATAAATAGTATTGAAATGTACATCTCAGTGCTTCCCTACTCTCATGGATCTTGGCCCCTTAATTGTGGCTTCCTTCATGGCCTCAAACTCCAATTCGTTGTCTCCTTATCTCCAGAAGATTCCTAAAAGTTCTTTTGGCTTCTGTGCATGATACCGTCAACCCTGAACCTGAAGTCTCAACCAGAATTGGCAAATGACCTAAGATCACATAGTATGTAAGCTCACCTTTCTTTGGTTCCTTTTTCGCCAGGATCTTCACATCTCATGTCCTGGATATCCTGGCAGTTCTCTTATGTCTCTGAATATACACACATACACATATATATATATACATATGCATGTTATTTTATCTGTCTTTTCTTGATCTCAATGGGAACATTAGTTTGCTATAAGCTGTCATCATAGCCAAGGCATTTATGTTTTTCAGGTTCACTCAATCACTTTTTTGACTTTGCCAGTGAGCAATAAAGGCATTTAAAAATGTTTCTGGTAACTAAAATTCTAAACATATTTTGGGTCATAAAAATGTTTTTCTGCTAAATTATCTCTAAATTGTTTGTGAAGCGAATATATTGAGAAGCACCTGGAATTTTGTCACCAAATAATAAATTCTTATTTTGTCACCAAATAATAAATTCTTCACTTACAGCTGACTGTTCACATGCTGACATTGTCTATGTCTCTTAGAATTATTTTTTTCTGTAGAAAAATTACTACACATTCTCATAATAAGCACATCTTCCAATTTTATGCTCAATCATCTGTTAGTTCCCCTTATAGCTTTGCAAATTTACTTCAGCATCTTTCTTCTTCAGTGAATTTAGGATCCTTAAAATTTCAGGTGCTTCTCAATATATTCTCTTCCCAAACAATTTATAATAGGTCATCAGCATATCCCATTATTAAATACCCCTAGTCAGGTGGGTATACTACCCCATCTCTCCTTTAGGTTATTCTGCTTAAACTCATAGTAATTCACAATTGGGCATTACTCAAACCATCATTTAAGACTCAAGTATAAACCTTTGAAAGACAAAAAGAGACATGCCGTTGATACATATGTAGGGAGCTTTTGTATTCTCTGTCTACACAGTCTACGTATTTATTGACTTTCTTTCCACAAAACATGGGAAAAGCAGGGATAACTGCCAGTTTTTTTACCCTCTTCTTTATTTTCTGATATAAGCAGAAGAATCAAAGTTAATAGCATTCAATTTTTATACACTGATTAATTACTGAATAAAAATAAGGTTAATAAAAAAATTGGCCAGGTTTCAGTTAGTAATTTGTATACATTTTCCCTACCTCTTCTCTATGCTCTTACCTTCAAAATATTGCTATACATCTTTGTCTTGAATGTTTTAATTTCATAGAAAATAGGACATTTAAATTCCTATTTTCCTAGGTAATTTCCTAGAAAGTAACCTTCTTTCCTTTTTTTAAGAAAGCTATGTTATTTATCTAATGCTGTATCACTGATCTCTGAAAATTTACTGCATTTTAACAACAATAATCATTTGCTATATTATTTCTTTAATGTTCTGGGCCAGGAATTTGGAAAAGGCTTGGCTAAGGAGTTCTACCTTGGGGGTCTCCAGGAAAATTGCAATTTGATACGGTTTGGGTCTGCATTCTTCTCTAGATTGAGGAGGGCTGGAGTCTACTTCAGGGTAAGTGGCTCACTCACAGAGTTTGCAAATTGGTGTTGACCACTGGTGGATGTCCATCTCCACTTGGGTCTTGGGTCTCATATGGCCTGGGGTTCTGTGAAACACAGACTGTATCCAAAGTCAAATATCTTGAAGTGAAATAAAAGAGTAAGAGAGGGAGAGAGAGAAAGCGCTATCTCTAGTTAGAAAGTATATCTTTGTCATGACCTAGTCTCAGAAGTCACATAGCATCACTTCTACCACATTCTATTCATTAGAAGGGAGTCACTAAGTATGACTTATATTCATTGGGAGATGATTTAGAAACTATGTTTCAATGGGACAAGTGTCAAAGAATTTGTAGAATATTTTAGAAGCATCACAACAGCCACATGTGCCTTAAACTCAAATTATAATTTATTCAATTATGGAAACTGGGAAGATGAAATTAATCTGGTTTCTGCTGTTGCTATGAATAATATCCTACTGAATGAATTTTTGTGAGATTTTGAATATAAAACTAAGTTTTTTAAATATTTTCCTATATTTTTCAAAAGTCTTAATAACCTTACTAAGCATATTTCATAACATTTTGATTAGAAAGAACTGCTGCCTACACGAATTCAGAAAACCAATTATTTCACATCAAAATTTACAAAAAGAAAACAGATAAAATACTGTCTGCAAAATCAGACTCTATGCTTAAATAAAGTAATAAATGTATTCTACATATTACAATACAGAAAATTTAAAACTCCAAAAAGATAAAAAGAGGTTCTATGTGAAAAATCATTAAAATTAAAATATCATTAGGATCAAATTTGAATACTAGTCTTTCCCAGTGTATCAATAAAATATTTTTGTGGGACAGAAAAAATGTAATGCAACACAGAGAAAATAACCTATTAACTGCTAGCCTGGTACCCAAATAAGTGAATGGTACTTTCCATAGGCAAGTAAAAGGGAGATAGCCTCCTTATAATTTCTTGTGAAAAAAGTTTGGCTCTCTCCCACTTCCTAGAAATAACCAAGTGGAAGAAAATGAAATAATCATTTAATATCCTTTCTATTTAAAGATGTCTTACAAATTAATGAAAATAACTCAGTAGAATAGTATAATAGGCACAAAGGCAGAAAATAGCTAGTGAAAATTCACAAAACACATACAATAGAGTAGTACACACAAAAATATGTGCCTTTCAGTATTAACAAAGTATGTAAGTCAGTGAAATTAAATTCTTATCTATTAGATTGGTCAAGGTGAAAAATCAGGTATTATTAGAGTTAATACTCAGGTGGATAGCTTTGAGTGACTGAATCTGTGTGCCTGCTGTGCAGCCATCCTATCTGGGTACATAACCTGAATCCTCACCTACAACTATTACCTCAGACACATTATCTAATTCTTTGTGTTTCACCTTCCTCATCTGTAAAGTTAAGATAATAACAGAATCTACTTAATAGAGGTTCAGTGATGATTAAATAAAAATTCACCTATGGCACCTAACAGAATTTGATATTCAGTAATACTATTATTATTTGCAATTTAGTTATTATTTTTACCATTACTTTCATAGTTATTGTTATGTTCAGGGTCAAATGAACTGTCCTTTTTATATATTACTGGTAGGGGTATAAACTGGCTCTGTGTTTTTGAAAAACAACATAACAACGTATTAAGTTCTTTAAAAATGTTCATGTTCCTTGACCAAATAATTATGTGACTCTATCATAAAGAAATCACTAGAGTGGTAAACTAAATTTTACGAACATAAATATGCTTTTTTTTTGAGACGGAGTCTCGCTCTGTCGCCAAGGTTGGAGTGCAGTGGCACCATCTCGGCTTGCTGCAACCTCTGCCTGCTGGGTTCAAGCAATTCTCCTGCCTCAGACTCTCGAGTGGCTGGGACTACAGACTACAGGCAAACGGCTATTTTTTTTTTTTTGTATTTTAGTAGAGACGCGGTTTCACCATGTTGCCCAGGCTGGTCTTGAACTGAGCTCAGGCAATCCGCTCGCCTGGGCCTCCCAACATGCTAGGATTACAGGCGTGAGTCACCGCGCCTGGCCATAAATGTGTTCATTACAGTATATTTAAGAGCTAAAATTAGAGATAACCTGAATTTTCGCCATTAAAATAATCCTATTATATTAAATCACATGCCAGAATATTATGACTCTTTAGATATTAGTCATCAGACATTTTTTAAAGCTATGTATTAGTCATTAGACATATTTTAAAATTATGAACAATTCATAACAATTGTACATACAGCTGCCCAGATTTACATCTCTGCTTTATCTAGTAATTAATATATATCTACTGAGGAGAGTGATTAAATTTATCAGACCTGCAGTGGTTATCTTTGAGTGAAAGTCTTAAAGATTTTAATAATTTTCTAACTTCCAGTTAAAAAAAATTTACACAAAGATATTGTTTATATGATTAAAAATATTATAAACCATATTACAGTAAAAGATTTACTAGAAATTATGGGTTTAATGATAAATCAAAATGTGCAGTTGGTACTGTAGTTACCAGGAAATAAACGAATGTTTTAATATTTATTTTAATATTTATTATTTACCAGGTATTGAAGTAAGTGGATTGTCATATTTAACTTGTTTAAATGGTGATTGTATCCTTTTCAACTACCACCTTCTTCCCCACCCCACACATTACAAAAAGAGAAACAAAGGTATGGTCAGTTTAAGGGATGTTAAATACAGAAGAATTAATTCTCAATTGTTCTATTGCCAATAGATGTGATATCGGCATTGAGAAAAATTGCAAGTCTTTATCTGAAGACCAACAATCATTTTGTTCTTGGTCTGTATGAAATGAAGATGTATGGATATAGATATGTCAGAGTGGGTATCTGGCTACATCAGTATTTTTGAAGAAGAAAGATTTTGACAGAGTCCATTAGGTCAAATCTAAGAAGAACAAGGCAGGCACCAGACTGCATCGTGTTGAATTTAAAATATCTAGGTAAATTAACGTCACATATCTGGGTCAATCTGAATAGGAAGGGTGGTGGTACTCAGAGTGGTACCACAGAAATAATGAGGTTGAAGTTATTTAGGAAAATGAAGTAAATAATTTTTGGTATGCTATTTTGACCTTATCATTTGAGATTCACATAAGCTAAAAAGCATATGCATTATGTGAATATAAAGCCTTAAGGTCCTGAATAGAGATGGACAGAAGATTCAACCTGAGCGAAGAGTGTGGTGAGACTCATCACCTTCCTCATCTCACCACCCCAACTTATCAGTGTTGAAATGAAGAGATTATGTTCAGAAAAGAAAGTATTAAGGCTGAAAAATAAATCATGGCAATTTAGGTTAGTTAAGACTAAATTATATAAGTTGATAATAAACATAGATAAAGAGAAATATTTCCCAGTGCTTCCTCAAAGATTCTCTTATTTTCTTCAGTATCTTCAGCCTCAAGTGTGAAGAGTTCTACTCGAAGTACTTCTACTACTTGAGTAAAATCATTGTTTTAGATATACTGAGCAAATTCAAAACTTATAATCTATTCTGTTTAAAAGTTTATTCTGTAAAGTACATTGCCTCTAGTTTGATTTCATTTATTCCATAAGAATTCATTATGTTCTTAAGATAGTCATGGAAAGGTGCTATATTTCCATGCATGCCACAAACTTACAAAGGAAGGTGTAAAGTTATATAGAGAAAGTGATTAGGAAAAGATTATTAGGTTGATTATATAAGGGTCTTGAGGGACTGAACAGGAGTTTATGATGGAAGGAAGTGGGCATAAAATGCAGTCATTGTTTTCAAGGCAGAAATTCATACAGAAACAATAACTGAAATTAAGAGGTAGAAAACACCTACAAATTTAACTAATTGAAATCAGTAAATTAAGATGCATTATTTATTGAGGCCAGGAATCAGATTGGAAACTTAAGATAAGTCTAAAAAGTTTAAATTATACCCAATTTAATTTATCTGAATCATCTTCCTAAGAAATAACATACATAACAGAAATGTACATTTCTCCAATGTTTCCATTAGACAAAAACCATTAATCCCTGTCATCTGGCTAAAATTTTGTCAATAAACTGTGTCAGTAAAATCACTATAACAAAAAGCTTTCATAGGTTAAAAACTTTCACTTTAAACAGGGGTTATTTGCCTCTGGTTTAATGTATAATGATTAAAAAGTACTTAGTATGCATACAGATACATATTCTTGTTAGTAGAGCTAAATGATGCTGTTTTCTTGATCTAATATTCTATCCAACAGACATTTAGTAACAAAATTAATTTTTTTAGGTGGCTATAAAAAAAATCAATGTTTGCATGCAAAAA
This sequence comes from Macaca mulatta, assembly GCF_049350105.2. NCBI lineage: Eukaryota > Metazoa > Chordata > Mammalia > Primates > Cercopithecidae > Macaca > Macaca mulatta. Next base: position 98,598,771 of record NC_133413.1, read on the forward strand.
GAAAGTTCTAACAAAGTGCCAAGTTTACTTTAAAAAAATGACCTAAATTACAATATTTAAAAATTTTGTTTAATTTATACATAGTATGAAGTATCCTGCATAGGTATATATGTACGTGTGTGTATGTATCTGGAAAACATATATTATGAAGGGAACAAAATAAAGTCTGGTTTTAAAAGTTAACATGAAAAAATTAGAGACTTTTATCTAATTTTAGCAAATTTAGATTGGATAATTTATATATAGAGAGACTAATATAATATGGGCCAGTAATAGAGAATAAAGTTCCATTTTTATATATGTCAAAATAAGGTAAGAGAAATTGGAATTAAGTTATTATTTTGAGATTTCTTTTTCAATACTATACAATATGAAACAACTTCTTCAACTCTGAATAACTCAGTGTTAAATAAAAAACAAGTTTTTTCTGTTATGAATGAGCGAATTTAAAATTCGATATGTCCAAGATACAATTTAAGACATCACAATTTTTAAAAACCTGTAAGTGGTGAGTTTAACAAACATGAAATACAATTGTTACAGAGAAGTCAGGAAGGGTTCTTGCTCTTGAGTCAGGTGGAGTTAGCAGAATTTTCACACTGAATAAGTCAATTCCTGAAGTTAAAAAGTTGCTTCTTACATATGCTTCTATATTTTATTTTGTACAATAATCTAATTTAAATAAAACCCATAATTGCCTGTAGAGTGTCTTCAAAACTGTTCTATTTTTAATACCCCATAAGTCTCTAGAACAGTCATGTGTCAGTTAATGATGGGGATAGGCTCCAAGAAATGTATTAGGTGATTTTGTCATTGTGCCAACATTAAAGTGGACTTACCCAAACCTAGATGGTAAAGCTTACTACACACCTAGGCTATATGGTATAGTCTATTGCTCCTAGGCTACAAACCTGTACAGCTATGTTCCTGTACTGAATACTGTAGGTAACTATAACACAACTATAAATATTTGTGTATCTGTATTAACATATCTAAAGATAGAGAAGGTACAGGAAAAAATGGTATTATAATCTTATGGGGCCATCATCATATATGAGGTTCATCATTGTCCAAAATACAATTATGTTTCACATGACTATATATATTTTGAAATAAATAATAGTAATAGTATGGGAGATAATATTGAAAAAAGGCCAAAAAACCATTTCAATAGAGAAATAAGCTCAGAACAGGTCATACTCAACCCTTCATATTTTACGCCTTAATAGATCTCATATCCTGCAACATGGATACAATATTTTAAATTGCAGGTATACTCATTTTATTCCCTCGTTGAAAATCATTCAGTAGATTCCAATGGGCCCTAAGAGAAATCCAACCTCATTAGCATGTCACTGACTGACTTCAACAAATTGGATAAAAGCAATCTTCTTAGTCTTCATATTATTACTACTATTCACTCTTAATTACCTTGTCTTCTAGACCAGTGATTCTCAACTGAGGATGATTTTATCTCCTAGGGGACTGTTAGAAAAGACTGGAGATATTTGGTTATTACAATTCAGAAATGCTACCAGTATCTATGGCTAGAGGCCAGGAACACTGCTAAACATCAAGCCTGTAATGTATAGGAACATCTCTCTTCCTACCCCAACAATGAATTATCTGTTCCAAAACACCAATAGTGCTGAGGTTGAGCAACGTGGTTCTGGACAAATATTCCTAATCATTTTTAGTATGATCTTTCCCATATAGTTCTTTTGCTTTAACATTTCTTTCTTCCCCTTTCTCTTTGTCAGAATTACACTTTTTTTTTCAATTCTCAATTCAAATGCTCCATTGTGCATGAAAACTTCAATTCAATGTGACTGGTACAATTCAATTAAGATCAAACAATATTTATTTGGGTTCAATATGCTCAGCAAGATCCTATGATATTACGTAATTATAGTTAGACACATACAGCAAAATATACCTTATTGTAAATTACAAAACATAATAACATGCATCTGAAAATCTGCCATCCCAAGTTCAAAACAGAATATTGCCAACTCCTTTATATCTACTCAGGTATGTTTGTTCTTTTTCTACTCTTCTACCTCCCTCAAAACTAATCACTATCCTCAAATTTGTGGTATCCTTTGCTGTTTCGAAAAGCACATTTACATGCCTATATCCACATGGAATATATATTTTGTTGGTTTTGAACCTTAGAAAAAATGTGATTATATTGTATCTAGTCTTTTGCAATTTGCCCTATTCATTCATTATTGTCTTTTAAATTCATCTAGACTGTTGCTTGTAGCAGTAGTACTATATTTCCCTGTCTCTTAATACTCCACATTGTAAATAAATAAGAATTTTATATACTCATTCTACTAACATTTAAATGGTCCTTCTTTTTTGGCTATTAAAAGCAATGATGCCATGAAAACATTCTTGTATATATGTACTAATGCACAAGGGCAAAGCTTTCTTTAGAATGCCAATAAACCAAAAAAAAAAAAAAATTCGGTAAATATTTATGTAAATGTTCAATTTTACTAGGTTTTTGCCAAACTTTTCGGCAACTGTTTGAACAATTTATACTCCAAACTTTTCCCCAACTGTGAACAATTTATATTCCAAACTTTTCTCCAACTGTTTGAACAATTTATACTCCTACATAGCAGGTATAAATGTTCTTGCTGATTCACATCTTCACTGTCACTTGCTCTAACATTTTGTATATAAATTATTATAAACTATAGATAGCATTTTATTTCTATTTATTCCAACAACTTTACTTTGTAAATGGCAAGTTTAGTTCAATTATATTCATTGTGGTTACTGATATGTTTGAAATTTTAAAATTATCATATTATCATCTGATCACTTTATTTGCTTTTTTATGCTATAATTTTTATTTGCTTGTTTTCTAAAAACTATAGTTTTTTCTGTTGCAATTTTACATTTATTTTGGTTTTCTTCTTTTGTTACCTCTTCTACTATTGGTTATCCGTGAAGATTTACTATGCCCACTTAATACAGTAAAAAATTAATTCCTTAATGCTAAGACAATATAAGGATCTGAGATCATTTTAATTCTCATGCCTTATGGTTTACATGCTGTTATTATGCAATCAACTTTTATTTCTTTTTAGTTATACAGATTACACATTTTTATTAATGTATGCATGCAATGTTTATTACTTTCTTTCATCAAAATTATTTCATCTAAGTTTTTTTCTAGGAATATTTTCTTTCTTCCTGTACTTCATGTCTCAGAAAGTTTTGAAGAATTGTTAAGTGAATGGTCAATTGCCTCACCTTTTATACATTTTTTTTTTCCATCCTAACCTTTGAAAGAGTTTTGCTGGGCAATTCTAGGTTGAGTTATTTTCTTTTGGTATTTGAATGTATTCCACTGTCTTCTTGACTTTCCAGTGACTATGAGAGTTTCCTGTGAAATTGCACATAATGAGTCTTTTCTATCTGTTGGTTTGGAAAAAATTCTCTCTTTGGTATACAGCAGTTACTACAAAATAAGTGTCTGTGTGTATGTGTGCGTGTGTGTGCATGCATGCCTTTAGTTTATGCTGCTTTGAATATATTGAGCTTCCTCTATCTGTGGATTCATATTTATACCTCCAGATAATTATCAACAAGTATACTTTGCATGTTGCATATCTTTCCATCATTTTCTCAGTTTTCTCCTTCTGGGACTCCAATTGTATTATATTACATCATTTTGTCCTATTTCCCATATATCTTACCTTTTAATACTTCCTATCTTTTTTACTCTCCATACTGCAATTTACAGATTTACTATCTGCAAATCTATCTTTTTGTTCACAAAATATTTCTTCAACCAATACTAGCCTGCTATTCAATCTAATTTTTATGATTACATTTTATTCTTACTATTACATTTCTAAAGTTCTATTCCTCAGCTCTTTTTGGTTCCTTTTCATAGTCACTTGATGTCTGCTCAGTTCTGTGATTCCATTTTTTCCTTTTTAAAGATATCCTGAAGTTTTAAAAGATATCCTATTTTAAGATTATGCAACTTAATTTCATAGTCTCAGTATCTGAAATCCTGAAGATTAATCTATTGTTTAGAGCTGATTCTCATTCATGATAATCTGTTTCCTTCTGTATTAGTGATCTTTGCTCCTAAACCTCTATTTGCATGAGAGCCACCTGTGAAAATAGTTGGGTGCCTAAACCCAGTATGTTTCCTCTAGAGGATATATATTTGCTTATGCAGGGAGCTGTGTATGTATGTGTATCATTTTGTCCATATCCAAGTGCAGTATTTTAACGTGGGAGCTTCAGATTCAATTTGCTCACCTTGCCCCTGAACTAAGGTTTGGTCTCTGCTTTTCACACATACTCACCACTCAAAACTCTTAGTTTGAGCTCACTGTTTTACTGATCATTTGGAGATATCCTTCCTGAATGTGATGTCAAAACATTCAATACAAATTGTACCTTATTGCTTATCTACTTCTTTAGTAGTAAGAAAAATCTCTGGAATATTTTGTCTTCCAGAAGTAACCATTCCAAGAGTTTTCTTTTAAAATATCTACATGTTACTTGTTAAAATTAGTGTATTATATATCCATTGTAGGTTGTAAAATTCTGCTTCTCTTATGGCAGTATAGATCATTAATATTTTCTTTTAAATTTTACATAATGCTAAGTCTTTCCCTAGGTTTCTATCAAATATTTCATAATAGCATGATCAAAAAAATGTTTGTTGAAGGATTAATATGTGAAAATACATTATCAGACTTCTATGTTAACATCACATTTTATATAAATACTGAATGTTCGGTCCAAATTTTGTTTATATCTTCATATTATGTTACTACTAAATCACAGGAAGTGTAATTCAGGACACATGATTTCTAAAACAAATATTTATAAGGGAATACTTTAAAACTACAGATATAATTTAATAATGAAAATAATATGCATGTAATTAGAATATATAAAAAATATTATGTCTTCTATTTTCTTCTATTGTCTTTTAGAAATTTGTATAGCAGGAGTAAAAACAATGGTTAGTTTTACTTTTTAGTCCTTTGGGAATAATTTTTTTTTTTTCTGCATAGTGACTGAAAGAATCTTTTACTTACAGGATATATGTATTTATGGATCTGATTTTATCAATTTTGCAGTGAATAAAATGACTTCTGAATTGCACACTACTGTCTCATTTTAGAATTGAACATTATTGCTACTATCTGTTTGCTTATTTATTTTGCTTTAATTTTCCTACTCTTCCTCCATCCTGAGAGAATCTTGCACTCTTAAGCTGAATTTATTTACCAAATCTTCAATATCTATACTTTATCTTTGGCTTTCACATCATTTTATCTATTCATACTTTCCTAGAAATGGCTTACCAAGATTTTCTTCCACATGACAGAGTCAGTTTTTACAGTAATAACAGGTTTTCTTTTCCTGATCCATAGCAAGCACAGCAATGGATGTTCTGAGTTGTTTCTAATATTGTTTTTCTGGTTTTCTTGATAAAATACTTTCATTGACAGCCTTTTTTTCCTGAGTCTTCAAGTAGATATTCCTTTTTCCTTGATTCTTCAGTATCCTTTTAATGGTATCGTTCTGTTATTACGACTACCTAACCTTAGGCAAGTTAATAAATTTTCTGCCTCAGTTCCCTTGCAAAATGGAAGTAATTACACTATATATTTTACAAATTTGTTTTGAGGAATAAATGAGTTAAATACACAAAACTAATTTAGAATTGTGTTTGGAATGTATTAAATGTGCACTTAAATTAGCACTTTATTTTTTTTGTTTTCTTCTTTATGCATCTTTGATTATGGTTGATGATAACCCATAGAGAGGCTTTTTATAATATCTCCTACTTTCACTACTTTTTTTTTACATGCTGGTCAAACAATCTTTTCAATTAAAACCTGGAAAGCAGGCTGATATTCCATGGTCTTAGGTCAATTCCCATTGCTCAGGACATATGCATCCGGTACGTACAGTTTTACTGAACAGAGGTGGAATCTTTCTTATGCCCACATTCTTCTTTTTCTGATGCATTAAATCAATGGCAAAGCTACAATCTCCACTGTGGATTATAACAAAGTCTATTTCTGCTGGTTCCATGATATGTAGTCAATAGATTTAGGGAAGAGGGTGGGGGTTCTGGCAACTCTTGATTTCAACTAAAGAAGAGAGTTATAAATTAAATGTTGTTGTTAGTAGCTAGTGTTGCTTTGTTTACATTGTAGGAAATTTACAAAAATTGTAGCATATTAGGTTTTAAAGTGGTATGGCTGTAATTCTGCAAAAAAGGTACAAAACTAAAGCAGAAATCTGTTACTAGTCTTAGATAATTTAAGCAATAATGCCATTAAATCATTAATTCAGACCAACTGGATTTTTTTTCAGAAACTTAAAGATATTGTCTATATTGAAAAAAGGGGATGAAAATTGAAACTTCGATTTCATTTTGTCTCGTTGTCTAGAATAAAGGACAAAAAAAACCTTAAAGATTAATTTGGAGGAATATTTCTACACAGACTATGTAAGAGAAGAGAAATAACAATAGCTAAATAATGGACAATAGGGCAAAATATGTATGAATTATGATTAAACAACTTACCAAGAGATTCAAAGTATATATAAAATCCAAGTAGTATTGATTTACTTCTCAACATATTGTTGTGGCAGACACGGACTAGCTGTTCATTAAACCTGTCACCTTTCTCCTGCCTTCCTTGTGATTAGTTGTGGCCATAGTATTGCACTTTAGTGCAACCAGGGGGGAAATGAAACAGTTTAGTAGAATAGTTGGCCCTCCACATCCACGGCTTTTGCATCTATGAAGTCAATAAACCATGGATTTAAATATTTGAACAAAAAAATACACGATTGCATCTGTACCAAATATGTACAGACTCTTTAACTCTTGTCCTTATTCTCTAAAAATTACAGTATAACCACTATTTACATAGCATTTACCTTGTTTTAGGTAGTATAAGTAGGCTAAACATGACTTAAAATATACAGGAGATTGTGCACAGGTTATATGCAAATACTAAACCATCATATATAAGGCACTTGAGCATCTGTGCATCTCGGTGTCTGCAGGGAGTCCTCCAATGCCCCACAGATACCAGGGGATGGCAAATAAATCCCTCACATGAGCAAATTTATCAACTGCTGCCTGGACGTTGACACCTGAGGCAACTTCCAAAGTCATGTGTTGATGCTAAGCCTTCGTTATTCTTGGTGTCTCTGATAGAGTGTTTGGACAGAGCTTCTCTATCCCACCACAAGGGCAAGAAATAAAACCAGTTGTGTTAAGTCATAGGAATTTCTGGTTTAATCTGCTTCCCTTTATTTAGAACTCTATATTATATGCATTTTAATGTTTGTGATCCTTTTATACATTTGTGTAATACTAACAAGTGACACATTTTTGTGAATGTGACTATATCAAATTTTCTGCTATTTTCCAACTGCACACAAGGATCTAAAAATAAATAACCAAGTAGAGACTGCATAGTAATCATGTAAGGCTATGTAATTGAAAGGTTTTTAAAAAGTCAGTACTATGAAACTTTTGGTTATCAGTCTTGTAAAATGAAACAGATTCAGTAAAATGAAGCTCATTCCAGTAAAAAAGGAAAGAAGTCAGTTTTTTAAAAGCAAACATACATAATCCTCCATAATAGTTGTGAAAGCCGAATTATTGAGAGAGTTCATTCTCCAGTTTTAAAACATGATAAGAAAAATGTGGTAGAGTTAATATTTTTAGAATTTAAAATCTTAATAAGTTAACTTATTTTAAGGATGAGTTAAGGTCCTTGACTGTCCATATCAAGTCCTTTCCTTTTCAAAAACTCCAGGACAGATGAATTGAGACAGTATTCCCACAGTTGGTTGTACTGACGAGACGCATCTTCATAAATATCCAGTTGGTATCCGATCTTCAGCACTGGAGAAGGGACCTGGTGAAAGGTGACTGGATCATGGGGCAGATTTGCGCCTTGCTGTTCTTGTGATACTGAGTGAGTTCTAAGGAGATCTGGTTGTTGAAAAGTGTGTAGCACTTTCCCTTCACTCTCTCTCTCTCTGTCCTCCCACCATGTGTAGATATGCTTGCTTTCCCTTAGCACTTCCACCATGATTTTAAGTTCACTTGAGGCCTCCCCAGCCAAGTCTCCCATACAGCATGTAGAACTGTGAGTCAATTAAACCTCTTTTCTTTATACATTCCCCTGTCTCAGGTAGTTCTTCATAGCAGTCTGAGAACGGACTAATGCAGTATTAACTCTTTCTTTCCTCAAATATCAAAGTTCAAATTTTGTAGGCCTCTGAGAAACATTATATAGCAGTGCAGTTGCAAAATGAGCAGGAAAGGTTGGGAAGGCAAACCTGAGGTAAACCTGTGCAGAAGTAAACCTGCGGAAGGCTTAGGTTTACTTCTACACAGGTGTTTTCTGTAGTATGGCACCAAATGGACATCTCAGTTACAGAAAGCTAACTCTCCAAGGTCAGCCTAAGTCCTGTCCATTGACTCAAGTATCACACCATGAACATATTTAACTTAAACTAGGTGTACTCAGGAATGAGTGGGTTTGGATGTAGATGTCAATCACTTCACAGTGAATGATGAATTGAATTTAATGGTTTTGATGTCTCAGATGACATTTTTATCATAATTTTTCTCTTTTTGTTTTTTTTTTTTTTGACAGCCTGCTACAACAGCGTTGATAACCTTCCTGGTTATCTCCTTATGTTAGGCAGTGAACTTCCTGACAGCAAGCAGAGTCACTGCAATGTATTCTTTTTAACAAAATTGCAACTATGTGTTAAAATAGGATATGCCTCTAGATATTTTTCTGTCATAAGTTTTACATATTATTTTAATAGATAACCTGCTTTGCTTGGAGAGTATCCATTTAAAATTATATTACTGCTGTAGATGCTTGTCTAATTAGGAAGAATCCTTGTGATACGTTTGTTTTACATTGATAGCACCATTTTAACTTTAACCATAGACAAGGAAACAATGTCCTATTGTTACTCAAAATGAATCTTAACATTTTGCTGGAGTTAAATTTTCCAACTCACATTCAGGCAATGTATATTTTTTAAAACTACTATCATGATAAATATTTTCTATTTTGAATTAATTTGCATGTTTGAAAATAGTTAATGACGTTAACTGTGTTGCTGATTCATTCCACGAAAATAAAAAATCTTAAAAAAGGCATTATTTGTTTTAGGGTTGTGTATATAAGTGTGTGCGAATGTGTTTATTTTAATAAAACTATTTTGTAATTCACTTAATGGTCTTTAGCTTGAATTTTCAAAAGGTATGACTATTAGCAAATTGATAGGAAAGTAGATAACAATGAATTAAGGGTTACTGGCAGCCTAAGACACTGTTTATCTCTTTTAAGGTAGACAGAATTCAAATTGCCTTCATTAGCTGAGCAATATGCTCTGGAAAATGTGCTGGGTACTTATCAAGAGACTCTTTCATTTGCATTTTTGCTAAATAAACAAGCTGCTTTGTTTCCTAGCTGCTCAAGAGCTGTGAATAGAAGAGAAAGAAAATAATCCAGGTAAGTAAGCCCGGGGGCATTCCAGGACTACAATAAAGAAAAGAAAAAGTTTATCAATGAAGATGTCAGAACTGTGCCTTGCATATTTGTGATATAAAAAGATAGTCTCACATATAGTTAGAATCGCGAATGTAAAAATGAATTAATTCTCCCCACAGCCACCAGTACCACAAGCAAAGACAGAGGCTGTTCTTTTGATAAATGATCAATACTTCAGCCCGACACTACTCTAGCTGCCCTGCTGTTGCTGGTTAAAAGTTTGAATTTCAATTAAGCAGTAAATCTTTATGGCATCACATCTCCAACAGTCAATTAATGTCTCCCTAATCTCTTGAAATTCTGAAACACTATTATTTTGCAGAGTCCTTTCCTTCAGGCTCATTCACCAGCACAGTGTTCTTGTTAGACAAGTAAACACAAAGTTTTCTCCAAATAAAAACTCAAATATTAAACAATTGTTTTGTTCACATTCTTTGGTCATTTGTCTATGCGTAAAGAATGTTATACTTCCAGAGTTGTTAAGAAACGTATTTAACATACTCCGGAAGTCGACTGATGAATACTGTCAGCCAAAAGTGCATTGACTTGATTGTTCCCCTTAGGCCACGTTATATTTCAGAATTTTTTCCCACATATACATTCCTTGGAAAAATTCTTAAATCATACAAAACTATTAAGCATTCTAAGCACTGACCACACTCAAATCGGTGTAAACATTATTATTTCTTCTCATAAAATCTCCCTGTAGATTTTTTTCCCAAAAGATTTTCTTTATTTTCAGAGTGTTGGTTGATGCCTAAAAACCAGGTAATACTGTAATTCCAGCTACTCAGGAAGCTAAGGCAGGAAGATTGCTTCAGCCCAAGAGTTCAAGTCCAGCCTGGGCAAAATAGCGAGAACCTGTCTCTGGAAAAAAAAAAAAAAAAGAAAAGAAAAGAAAAGAAAAAAAAAAACCCAGCTAATAAAGCTTATAGCTAAAGAATTCATGCAACCTTCCTCATGGAGGACTTCAATATTTTAAGACAAAATATAGGGAACTTGATAGACATTTCTTTCATATAGGATTTTAATAATTTTAAATTTAAGAGGTCACAAAGTCAAACTGACACATCTTCAAAACTATAGATTTACAATTGTTTTAATGATTAGATCCATTGTTGCAATAAAATACAATTTTATCTTTTCAGAATATCAAAAGAAAATCTTTCCCCTGGAAGTAAATGCAGCCTGTGTCAGTAAAATTCTACCATTATAAGTGTTATTCTTGTCAATCATTTAGAATGCAAGCATTTCTTATATTATTAAAAATTTTTTTAATTGACTTCAAGAAGTCTGAATTATTTCACTAGAATCCCTGTGTGATTTTGGAAAACAAAACAAAACAAAACAAACATGTTTTATTTTAAACGATTTATGTGTCAAACTGGTATGCCCCAACTACCATGTTCCAGATATTTTATTATTAGATGCTCAGGTATACAGTAGGTTAAACATGCCTGCATAAAAAGCACTTCTACTTATAATGCTTACAGGCCTGCAATATAAACTGCATGGTAAAAACAAATCTACACATTTTTGAATAATTAGCCAGCACGTAAACATACGTCTATTGGCCTCCAAAGTTTTTGGCTTTTCATTCTATTATACTAAAATCTCCACTAGTCTTCAAATCTGTTCTTAAAAATGTAATAATAATTTAATATTACAGCACATACAACTATTAATAACCATTTGAAAAAAATCATCTTACTACTATACACTTTATTTTGGAAAACATCAACAGTTATTTATTATATTTTTTCTTTGAAATTGATGTTATTTGAAATTTAACTCAACCTAATTTTTCCTATCCAAAACATGACAGAACCCTTGGTATCCTAAAACTGCAAGGCTATTAATTACACTAATCCAGGTAACTGAACCCTCTTATGAACAAACAAAGCTTAATGTCATGACTAAGGTTAACTCATCAAGGTGAAATTAAGAGTTTTATTACGTGATTAGTTGTCATTAAATAAATGTACACTTATAGTTAAATAACATTCTACAATCAGAAGAAAAATAAGTCTTCACAATAAAAACTGGTGATATGGCTATATAGAAATCTTATTCTATGATCCTATAACTGCAAATTTTTTAAAACACAGAATTGAAATATGCATTGTTGACTAGGAAGAAACACATGCCTTTTATATTAAGTAACTACTCTCATATTAAGTAGCTAAAAGGTATTGAAGTTTCTGAGTTTTACATTATTTTTGCATATCAGAATAATTGTAAGCTTAGAAAACTGATAGATATGTTGGCATACAGTTGCAAAAAATGATCTTTGGTAAAAATTAAGATGTAATGAAAATATAATAAATTATATAGTCCCATCAGATTGGGAGACCAATGAAATGGATGATAGACAAAAGAGAAGGAGCAAAAAATAACGTGTGTGTGTGTGTGTGTGTGTGTGTGTGTGTATATTTTTTTTTTCTTAATGTTAATTTTTTTAAAAAAACAGAAGGAGTTTGTTTAAAAAGCAGACCCAGGCTGATATCGAACTCCTGGGCTCAAGGGATCCTCCCATCTTGGCCTCTCAAAGTGTTGGGATTACAGGTGTGAGCCACTGCGCCTGGCCTGCAAAAATTATAGACTAGAAAGGTAATAATAGAATAGAAACTAGGCTGGGTGTGGTGGCTCATGTCTGTAATCCCAGCACCTTGGGAGGTGGAGGTGGGTGGATCACCTGAGGTCAGGAGTTAGAGACCAGCCTGACCAACATGGTGAAGCCCCGCCTCTACTAAAAATACAAAAATTAGCTGAGTGTGGTGCCAGGCAACTGTAATCCCAGCTACTCGGGAGGCTGAGGCAGGAGAATCACTTGAACCCAGGAGGTGTAGGTTGCAGTGAGCTGAGATTGCAACACTGCACTCCAGCCTGGGCGACAACAGCAAAACTTCACCTCAAAAAAAAAAAAAATAAAAAGGAAGAGAAAATAATGTAGAAAAGATATAGTAGAAGCCAGACTACGGATGCTAATCAGGATTAAACTTCAAGTAGAAACACTGGGACAAGGTGTAAAAAACAGCAGAATTTTCTTAATATGTATTTCATGACTTAAATACTGACTATAAAATCTTTTAAGGAATCACATTGTGAAGAAGATAAAACTTACTTTAGAGTATTTATAGATAGTGTAAGTTTCTAATCTTTAATCAAAAGAACACATATATAACTATATTATCTAATGACCTACACAAATTCTTATCCTAATATGCCATAAAAGTATGCTTACATATTGCTTTGTAATTTTAAAAGTAAATTTAGGATCTATACCTTAAGTTTGTAAATTGTTAAATCTCTTGGGTATTCTGAAATAATAATAGAAGTATTTACACTGCAAAACAAACATGTACTCACCATCATGATTAGGATTTCCTAGTGTCCATGGCTCATCTGAGTCAAAATGAGTATCTCCTCCAATTCCTGGTCCAGGGAAGTAGGCATGTGCTAAAAATCCTCCCTCTCCATCAAAGGGAGAACTGTCCCCATGGAAACCAGATGCAAAAATAATGGTTATATCCACATCACGTTTGCCATTTTCTAATTCACTGTAGGGAACTTCTTCAAATGTCAGAGGAGTTACATTCTGCCACACATCAAAGGCACGGCGAATAGCTTTACGAGTCTCAGGGTCTCCTACTTTTGGAGTTACGTTCTTTATACTGAAAGTTAGAAAATATAATAATCAGTATTGTTATGTGTAAGTTAATTTATTACAAGTTTTGATCGATTCAGTTAAGTAAAATATTAGAGAAAATAGTCATATTAAATAGAAATAACACATACTCATTCCTCTTGTCTCTATTGTTAGATTTCACTACTTTGCAATCATTTAATTTTCTTCAGGATAGTATTCATGTATCAAAGTTTTAAATGAGAAGATCTCTGTAGAATGGTTAACAGTAGGGTACCTGGATCAATCAGTTACTTTACCTTCTGGATAAGAAAGAGAAAGGCAGATTTGCCAAATGATCAAAGAGGCACAACAGTTTTCAGATGAAATAAAAATTTCATTTTTTTCTAATTTTTAGAGGCACACCATTATATTTACACACATCAATTTCAAACAATGTCTTTATGCTCTTCTTGATCTGTAAATAGTAATTGAGCAGATACATGATTATTTCTTAATTTTTTAAAGAAACGATCAAATAACTACAATTTATGATGTTCTATTGTTTCTTATTAATTTGTTCTAGTTAAAAATGTATTGTGAATAAACAGCTACTTAATACAAAGGTTAAACAATTACATGAATTTAAAGAAGTAACTTGGACATCATGTACTTTAGTTTGTCCTAATGCTAATAACAAATGGATTAAATCACTATAAATATTGTCCTTGATTCATTTAGCACTAAATCAGATGTTTATTTTTTCTCAGTTTTTTTCCTAAACAACAAAAATGGAACTAGTATGTGTATTTTTTATGTTATAGCACTATAAATTCAAACCATGCATGTGAAAAAAATGGGTAAATTTCAGAGGAGTCATAAATAAGTTTCAGATCACTTCAACCAATAATGTTACATCTATGAACTTACACTAATGAAATTTTTTTGACTCTTTTTTCTTTTTTAGAGATGGATCTGATTGTGTTGCCCTGACTGGCCTTGAACTCTTTCACTCAAGCAATCCTCCCACCTTAGCCTTTCAAGCAGCTGGGATATAGGAGTAATCACCATGCCCAACTGATAATTAAACTATTTTATTACAAAAAAGGGGATACCATATCCAGGTGAATATATATTGAAATGCAATCATAAAAGAGAACCGAAAGTGAAACAATTTAAAATGATGAAGTATGGCTAAATCATGGCATCGGTAATGCATGCCATTATATAAATAGGATTCAAAATTATTTTCCCATTTTAAGACTTTTTAATCAGCATGGAAAAACTTGTAGGATTAACTTTCCAGTGGAAAAATAATATGCACATTATATTTTTAACCTGATTCTATGTCAATACAATTATAAATATTGGGCAGGAATTATGTAAACTAAAAATAGTATTAATGAATCATTTACTATGAGCTAGAAAAGCACTTCACATTATCTAATTTAATCTCCTGAGTAACTCAATGAGATGGGTATTTATACCTATTTTACCAAAAGCACAGTGGGGATTTATAAGAATTTAGAGAAAAACCTCTAAGTGGCAGAGCTGGGTTTCAATCCAAACATTTGGGTAAAAATCTATTGCCTTAAATTATATGTTGGACCACACATTTAAGATACATTTATCACTATTTTCTAACAAATATCCAGATTATATTTACATTGATTATTTGGTGGTAAATGTTATTCATTACATAAAGGAAATAAGATAGCAAACCAAGTGGAAACAGTGCAGGCAAGGAAGAAGAAATGGCAAGTGAAAGGCGTTGAAGTGAAGATATTCTTGGCAGGTTCAAAGAACAGCAAGGCAGCTGGTATAGTTTGGTCACAGAGAGAGAGTAAGTGTCAGGATATGAGGTCAGTAAGTCAGAAGGAGACCAAATAAGGTAGGTCCCCGTAGGCCACTCTAAAGAGTCTGGCTTTTGCTCTGAGAAGGGAAAAACTGGAGCATCATGAACAGACATGACATTTGACTTATGATTTAATAAATGACTTGAGCTATTATGTTGAAAATATAGTGATATGGTGCAGGAGTTGAGGCAGGGAGACACATCAGGAACTATTGCAAAAATCCAGGTGAGAGATGATGGTGCTTTGGACCAGGTTGGTACCAGCAGAGATTTTGAGAAGTGGTTGTATTTTGGATATATTTTGAGAATATGTCTCCCAAGATACACTGATGGATTAGACATAGGCTATGAGGAAAAAAAGAAGAGCTGAGGAAGACAGCATTTTCTTTTTTGGATCTGAGCCAAAGGATGGACATGCCTACTCAGGGAGAAGGCTGTGCAATATTTTGTTGCTATTGTTTTGTTAGTTTGTTTTAACTCTACGGTATATTCAACATGGTGCTAAAAACTATATTTTGAGGAAGAATAAACATCTGCACTGAGATAGCACAGACATTTGTCTACCTTGCTAGTCTCTAAATTTCCTGTCTAATGGCTAAAGAAACATGCAAGGTAATGTAACACTGAATTTTGTCTAAATTAATTTTCCTAGTAGTCTTTTATTTTCTATGCACCCTATGGGATTTCAGAAGTCCCTCATTAGTGGGCTGATATTCCTATGACACATTATTGAAAGAACTTACTACATAATTGGCACTGTTCCAGGTGCCAGAGATACAGCTGTGGGCAAGACTCTGCTCCCACAGTGCTTATATATTCTAGTCATAAGAGATAAATAATAAACAGAACAAAAAGATAATTTCATATGGTGAGGGGGTGAGGAAATGACAAACAGGATTTCAATGGCAGAAGGAGCTAAAGACGCCTAGCACTGAGTTTCCAGCCGGGGGAATGCTGAGAAGGCCAAACAAAGATGGACTGCTCAGTGAGTTGGAGCAATGACGATCACTGTGTCTGATGGAAAAATGGATGAGGGGACAAAAATGGGAGTAAAAAAACATTTCAGAAGTTCACATAAGAGAAGAGAGAAGCCAGGACTTGTGTGATAGCCATGGAGATATGAAGAATTAGTTTCAGTATGTGTTCTGAGAGAATTGTTCATGGGGATTGGTGACGGATTTGATATGTAATGGAGAAATTGATTGTGATTTCAAATAAAGAATAATCTTATAATAGAGAAATAAATCATGTTAGTATTATTTGCTTGTAAGTACATAATAGTTTTGAGAAAAATGAAGCAAAATATATAATAAAAATAATAAATGTGGAGTACTATTTGGATTTGAGAACACATCACTGTGTTTTTCAAAGCTATGTACTGATTAGCTTCCAGATATGCTTAACTACATTATATATGATTGTCATTAATAAATACAAGGTATCTGTACACCAAATCCTCATGACATGAGTTTACCTCCATAATAAACCTGCACATGTACCCCTGAACATAAATTAAAAGATTACAAAAAAGAGATAAAAAGGTTATAGATGCTGATGACACTGAGCCCAGGTTGAATCCGGGAAGTCAGTGCCCAGTTTCACACATGAAGGGTGGAGATAAAAAGGATCATTACGGTTGAAAAACGTGAGCTGAAAGGAAGGTGTATTTTCAATAATAAATCAGAATAAATAGTTAGAAACTGACACTGCTTTATTTATCTTCTGGAGGCCCACTTAATTGTGGATTTTGGATAGTATGGAAGAAAAACGATAGCTGGTTAAAATAAATTTAAAATTCTAAATTAAAAAATAGGAATAAACATAATTATAGATATTATTTCATTTTAATAGGCTTTGATATGTAAAGTTAAAATGACTGTTCAAAATGGAAATGAGTACTCAGTGGTCTTACTTGAATTAAACAAAGATGGAAAATTCAACATTACTTTAGGAAGAAAAATACTTATTGCTCTTATTTAAATATATATGATGAATTTCAATGGTATGTGCATTTTTTTTTTTTTTTTTTTTGAGATGGAGTCTCATTCTGTCACACAGGCTGGAATACAGTGGCACTATCTCGTCTCAGTGCAACCTCCACCTTCTGGGTTCAAACAATTCTCCCGCCTCAGCCTCCCGAGTAGCTGAGATTACAGATGCCCACCATTACAGGCAGTGAATTTTTGTGTTTTTTGTAGAAATGAGGTTTCACTACTTTGGCCAGGCTGGTCTCGAACTCCTGACCTCAGGTCGCCTTGGCCTCCAAAGTGCTGGGATTACAGGTGTGTGCCACCGTGCCCGGCCATATGATGCATTTTTAATTGTGTTCTTAATGATTTGGTTATGTTGAATTAGCAGTATAAATAATGTAAAAATAGTAACACCTAATTGTTTTTTTATGAAAGTTCAGAAAAAATTATAGTTAAAATTTCCAATTTAGATGATTAAAATTACTAACTTTTTATAACACATACAATGTAGTGGTAATTTAATGACCTCTGACAACACATTTTATGCAGTAAAAAAAAAATAAATACAAGATATACAAGTATGCTTCAAAGTGAGAGCGAGAGTTCTGAACTAGGTGCAAACAAACACAAGAGTTTAGAAACTTTTATGCCATTGAGAGATGTATTTTGTATGTATTCATAAATGAACTCACAAAGGTCACAGAGTGATCATGAGGTAACAAGATTGCTGCTAACAATTCTAATAAAAATGCAGAAATGATTAAATATATTTGCAGAATAAAAGACATTGACTTAAAATGAGTAAAAGTCTGAAAAACTTAATAAAGCTAATTTAATTTTAAAATATTTTTACTGGCCCTTTCTTTTTGTGAAAACAGTAAAGTGAGTTTACTTCTTATTTTAACAGATGATAGATTTCATTTTTTGAAGTATATGTGGCATTTTATTATACTATTTCACTGATTCTTTCAAACTTCCAATTTGGTAAATTTTAGAATTTTAATCTAAAAATTGTTAAATTTTATCTTTAATGCCCATGTCTTACACAGTCTTACATAACAAAACAAGTGTCTTTATTTATAAGTACAAAAGAGTTGAGAAAAATGAAGTAAAATAATATAATAAAAATAAAAAATGTGAAACAGTATTTAGATTTGGAAATAAAATTGATGTCTTATCATTAGATCAAAACAATTTCATTTCATAACAATTCTACATATTAAGAATGGTTACAACTCTTTAAAGGTTTTTTTTGTTGTTGTTGTGGATAAGACATGGTCTCACTCTATCACCCAGGCTGGAGTGCAGTGGCATAGCTCACTACATCCCCTATCTCCCTGGGCTTAGATAATCTTTCTGCCTCAGCCTCCTGAGTAGCTGGGACTACAGTTGTGCACCACCACGCCTGGCTAATTTTTATACTTTTTGTAGAGACAGGGTTTTGCCATGTTGCCCAGATGGTCTTGAATTCCTAGGCTCAAGTGATTCACTCACCTCGGCCTCCCAAAGTGCTGAGATTATAGTTGTGAGCACCAGTGCCGGCCCTCTTTAAAGTTTTTGATACAGTAATAAATCTTTTTAAAGTATTGTTTGATCCCTAATATTATAAAAAAAAAAAATCCTAAACACTGTGGCATCTAGTTGGGTTACAAATATCTCATAATATAATGTCAAAATATTTTTATATAAACAGGGTTAAATCCCTTTTACTCAGTTAAATAGACAAAAATTAGTTGTTTGGAAAGGCATACTAATATTTTATGTAAGTGATTATCAGTTAAATAGAATTTACTATAACAGGGAATGCAGACAATTGCTAAGAATAAAAGAGAATAAACATAGTAGAGTATAGTTAAATTACTAACATATCCTGAATGTGCTGTAATATTCTATCCAGAGAAAATAAAATAGACCAATTTACTTTTATTCATATTATGTTTGTATAACTAATGGAGTTTCACAACTTTTTTCTTAAGTATGAGAAATGGTCACAAAATAGAAAGTGAATATGGAGTCCCTCCAGGAAACCTTGCCTTACGTTAAATATTTGGCTATTTCCCAAGATGCTGGCTTTCTATGCAGGGCAGAGTTAATTAAGTACACATTACATTGGGTGTTGTTTAAGTGGGTTCTGCTTTTTCAGTCTGTTATGTATTCTCTGGATACACAAGTTGAGTTCTCTTTGAACTCAACAGGATCATCAAGTTCAGTGAACTCTTTGGGTTTAGAGAGAATAATGAAAAATGTTTCTGGGGAGGCATTTTAAAAAAAATTCCTTAGCAACCTCTTTGCTCTGTATATTAAAGTAAAATAACTTCCAGTGTGTGTCCTCAGTTGTAACAGAGTCATTCACTTAAAAACAAGAGGAGCTAAAGGATTAATATACTGGAAAAATAAAAACTAATCAATATAGCACTATTATATTAATATATTATAAATACTCATATTCATCTCACAATTTAGGTACCTGTCCCATTGGCCGTTGTCACACAAAATAACATTTTGGAATTTAGATTTCTAAGAGAAAAAGAACTTATTCTAAGTCCATTTTATTAATATTCAACAATTGGGTAATACAGATCTATTTGATAAAAGTTATGTTACTCAGAAGCTTCTATCATTGTCATGAAAAAAAGTTTAACCAAAACCTGTTTGGAATTAACGAATTTATTCAACAACCAACTTTCCAACCATTACATAAACGTATACACAGTCTCTAATTTAACCTGTGAATAAATTTTTGGTTAAAATACTTCCAAAAATGAAGATAACTCATATGATGTATGATTTAATTTTCCAATTATTTAAAATATTAGGTTTTTCTGAAAGTCTTTAACAATTTGAGAATAACTAGAAATTTCCCCCTTAAATACACTCGCCACGATGCTGAGAACGCTTAGCTTTATTCCACATGCAGACTGATTTACAGTTCCCTTAAATTTTGATCATTGTTTTTTGTTTATTGAGATGGAGTCTCGCTCTGTTGCCCAGGCTGGAGTGCAGTGGCATGACCTCCACTCACTGCAACCTCTGCCTTCCGGGTTCAAGCAAGTCTCCTGCCTCAGCCTCCTGAGTAGCAGGGATTACACACATGCGCCACCATGCCCAGTTAATTTTTTATTTTTAGTAGAGATGGGGTTTCACCATGTTGGTCAGGCTGGTCTCGAACTCCTGACATCAGGTGATATGCCCGCCTCGGCCTCTCAAAGTTCTGGGATTACAGGCATGAGCCACCATGCCCAGCTTTGACTGCTTTCTGAGAGGAGTACATTAATTTTCCAGGAAGCAGCCAAACGTGTGGTAGCCAGAAGAGAAAACTGTATATTGGGTAAAGCTTGGCCAAAAAACCCAAAGAGAAAAATTAGTATCACCACTGCTTTGTATATCAAAGTAATCTGGTCATTTTAACTTTTTCTGGATCACATTATACTGTTGGTTTATAATGAGTTTGCTATCAAATAAAACTTAGATTCCACCACTCTCACACCACCTCCTGTCTGCATATTGTCAGGGTACAGTTCAGCTACCCTTTCCATGAACAATTAATTTTTGAGCTTAAATGTCAGATTTTACTTATTAATTTATTTTTTCTAAATACTGTTCGAAAAAAAGAATAGCAAATGATTGCATAATGCTTTCTATACACTAGACAATTTCTTAACACCTTATATACATTAACTTTAAAGTGCAATATACTTAGCTCTCATTTCTAACTCTCCATAGTCTTGTCAGAGCACTCTCAACCAATTTCTGCAATTTGTCTGGTAAATTAAAAGAAGTAAAGATAATAATTGGTATATATTAAACACTAACTATACTTCAAGCATTATGCTACTTTTATTATTTTTCTCATTATCTTACTTAATTTTCCCTAAACTTGGTGAGGTAGTGATATGGTTTGGCTGTGTCCCTACCCAAATCTCATCTTGAATTGCAGTTCCCATAATCCCTATGTGTCCTGGGAGGGACTCGGTGGGAGGTCATTCAATCATGGGGGCAGGTTTTCCTGTGATGTTCTTGTGATAGTGAATATGTCTCACGAGATCAGATGGTTTTATAAAGGATCATTATTTTATAAAGAGGACAAGCTCTCTTGTCTGCTGCCATGTAAGTTGTACCTTTGTTCCTCCTTGGCCTTCTGCTATGATTGTGAGGCCTCCCCAGCCATGTGGAACTGTGAGTCCATTAAACCGTTTTTTCTTTATAAATTACCCATCTTGGGTATTTCTTCATAGCAGTATGAAAATGGACGAATAGAGGTAGTATTGTTACAATATTCACTTTGCACACTGGGACACTAAGATTTAGTGGATCTAAGTAACTTGCAGGTTTTACAGGTTATAAGTGACACAGAGAGCATTCAAACCCAGGTTTTTCCTGCTATAAAACAGACTCTTAACCGATGCTGTGTTTATCAATGACCTGAAAGTTTATACACACAAACACCTAATTACTTGTATGCTTAAAACCAGCTGAGGCCATTGTCAGGACAGGAACACAGCATGAGTGAAATTATAACCAGTTCTGAATATAATAGTTCTTAATCCTCCCTCCCTTCCTTCCTTCCTTTCTTTCATTTAAAAAAAAAGTGTAGTGAGTATAAGGATTCACAGATACTAAATAGGGTGCACTGCCAACAGTTTGGAAACCAGGTCAAAAAGGACACTATCTGAAATGAAGATAGTGTATCAATATATGGAGCTGTCTAAGGTGTACAGTTCTATAGTTGATTATACATTTTAGTTCCATTACTACTTATTGATTGTTTTTGTATGGTATGGGGTAGGTATGAACTCACTTTCATTGTTTCTCATATACATAATCAATTATCACAGAAAAATTTTATAGATGAAATAGTGAATCCTTTTCCAATTGATCTATAAAGCCTACTTTGGCATAAATCAATTTTTTTATATATATACAAGGATCTGTTTCCTTGATCTATCATCTGTACTACTGGCCTATTAATCTATCTTTGTGCTAATACCCAAAACTGCCTTAATTAGTATTGTTTTAAAGTAAGTCTTCATATCCAGTGGTGGGAACATTTTGATGTCCTCCTTGGCCTTCACTGTTCCTCAGAGATGTTTGATTCAGTGTGTTAAATTATACAAAAAATAGCTTACTGGGATTTTTGTTGGAATTCCATTGAATTTGTGGAAAAGTCAAACTTTCATTATATTAAGTCTTTCTACTGAGAGCAAAATATATCTCTTCATTTATTGTTCATCTTCTGTTACGTCCTTCAATAAAAATTCATAATTTTCTCCATAAAAGGTTTATACATCATTTTATAGATTTATTCTTTGCTCTTATATTTTTGTGTCTATTTTAAATAGTGCCTTTGTAAAGGTTATACACTTGGACTGCTTTTTAATGTGGGCACATGTGTGTATATATTTCGTATGTTGGTTTTTATTAAAAAGACCGTTACAGTCTTGCAGTCTCTGCTTCGATATATAAAATGTTTGGAAGTTATCACTTCAAACCTCACAAGAAATAAAACCGAATAAACTGAAATAACTCTTCTTCATTCCATCAAAAAAATAAGGTCATAGGGCAAAATTCTGCCCCAAAAGTGGAGAGAGGAGCAAATACAGAGACTCATGGTTTATCAAGAGGAAAAGTTCTGAAGCCAAGAGAAGGAAAAACCCTCAACGTCTCAGCCTTAGGGGTGGAGGGCGGGGAGAGAGCTCTACACTTTACATGTTTGACCCCCAGGACCGTCATCAAGTTCTTACAGTGAAGATCTGAGAAAGATCCTCTCCTTCCTCCAGCATGGGGAGGAAAAAAGCAACAATTTTGAAATATGCCAAGAGTATTCTATTCTCCATAATAAAGGCCAGTGTTAAAAGAAAACTATTTTATCAAAGCATTATCTGATCTAGGTTAAAGATAATTAGACAGCTCAACCTCCTTTTGCCTTCATATACTACATAAACGAAGAAAAACAAAAAGCCTAATAGACTTGTCAGAAGGTCACAGCTCAGATACTCAGACTCACTAAAAAGGACTTAATCACAGGATTACAGATGCTTCCTCTGTACAATATCTTATACCAAACCAACAGGGCTCCACTATATTAACAGTGGATTACAAATGAGGTAGTTTAAAGACACGGTTATCTATTTAAGGAGGAATTTCTAGAGATATTTAAAGACAGGAGGAGACAAAGTAAAAAGAATGCTAGAAGAAATTCAGCTACAGCCAAGGTTAAATACAACCCAACCCCTAACTAGATAAACATAAAAGCTCACATCAAAGGATTATTACCTCATTTCCTATTACCCAATACCTTCCCACTTGCAACAGAAAATTACAAGCAATTCTATTGCTTGCTTTGCAAAAAGGAAGAGAAAACAGGCTGAAGAGATAAAGCAAGCAACAGAACCAGACTCAGATATGGCCAACATTTTGGAAGTTTCAGAATGAGAATGCATAATTACTGATCAATAGGCTAAGGGTTCTAATGAAAAATGTAGACAACATAAAGAAAACACATGGATAATATAACCAGAAAGATGGGAGCTCTAGAGAAGAATCCAAACAGAAATTAAGAATGCCTTTGATAAGCTGGTATTAGATTAAACATGGCAAAGGAAATAATCAGTGCGCTGTAAGATATGTCAAAAGAAACATCCCAAATTGAAAAATGAACTGAAATGAATGTCTAATAGATAGATTTAATTTTTATATAGTTGTTTAATTCTTATGTGATTAATAGATCATTGAAAATTGAGTCTGTTTATTGTTAAAATTTTTCTTACCATATGTGGCAAGTCCTGCATATCCTCACCTATTTCATATATTCCAACTTTTATTCTTGTGGGAAAAATTTCTCTTTTTTTACTGTAAGAAGTTTATTTTCTATTCTTACCTAATGAAGAATTTGTGTCAATTTGTAAGCATGTAAAGTTTATTGTGGAGTATAACCTCATGTATATTATTATTTTTATATGTTGCCCTTTCCTTTTTTCAATATTTCTGGGTGTTACTGGATATTTCACTTTGAATTAAAGAGAGAGCGGAGATAGGACAATATATTGTATCTAATCTCTATCTCAGAGTATAATATTAGCTGTAGGTTTTTAGTAAATGCATTGAAGCAGCAAAAAAAGAGAATGAAAAAGAGAACAGAATATCTAAGAACTAGAGAGAAAATACACACAATGAAAATACTAGGAGAAGAGAGAAAGAAATTTAAGTAATAATGGTTGAGGATATACCAAAATTAATAGCAGAAACCAAATCATAGATCTGGGAAACTCTGAGAACATGAAACAGAATAAATATAAAAAAACTATACCTAAGCATATCATATTCAAAGCAGAAAACAAAAGACAAAAAGAAAACTGTAGAAAAAGTCAGACGGGGGTAAAATACCTTATCTGTAGAGGAACAAAGATACCAATTCTATTAAACCCCTCTTCAAGAGCCATGCAAGCAAAAAGAAAGGGGCTTGAAATATTCAGTGTTTAAATAATAAAATCACCAACCTAGAACTCTGTATCCAGTGAAACTACCATTTAAAAGTGAAGTGGAAAAATGACTTTCTCAGACAAATAAAAACTAAAAACACTTGTTGTCCACAGAATTGCCTTACAAAAAAAAGGTAAGAGAAGTTCTTCAGAAAGAAGAAAAATGATGTTCATCAGAAATGCGTATCTCTTTAAAAAAGAAAGATCATTAGGGAAGGAATAAATGAAAGTAAAATAAAGTATTTTATTATTCTTAGTTTTAATTGATCTAACAATAACTCTTCAAAATAATAATAGAAATAATGTATTGGGTTATCATAGCACATGGATAAATAAAATGAATAATGAGAATGTTCTAAGGGACAGAATAATTAAATTAGAAACTCTGTTATGAGATACCTGTAATACCTGTGAAGTAGTATAATGTTATGTGAAAGTAGACTTTGATTACTTGCACATATATATTGCAAGCCCCAAGGCCACCACTTAAAAATAACTGTAAAAAGGAGCACAATTGACAGGCTAAGAGAAAATGAAAACATGTAAGATGGTCAATTAAAACCAGAGAAGGCACTGAAAGAGGGGAAGACAAAAACAAATATAAAAAACCAATAACAACAGCAAATAGTTACAAACGTTGTAGGTATTAATCCAACTGCATCAATAGTCACTTTAAATGTGAATACTAGGATGGGCACGGTGGCTCACATCTGTAATCCCAGCACTTTGGGAGGCCGAGGCGGGCGGATCACCTGAGGTTGGGAGTTTGAGACCAGCCTGACCAACATGAAGAAACCCCATCTCTACTAAAAATACAAAATTAGCCTGGCGTGATGGCATATGCCTGTAATCCCAGCTACTCGGGAGGCTGAGGCAGGAGAATCGCTTGAACCTGGGAGGCAGAGGTTGCAGCGAGCTGAGATTGCGCCATTTCACTCCAGCCTGGGCAACAAGAGTGAAACTCCATCTCAAAAAAAAAAAAAAAAAAAAAAAAAAAAAGGTCAATACTAAATATGCCAATAAAAATAGCAAAGATTAAAAAAAAATGAAACAAAAACAGAAAGCAAGTTCCACCATATGTTTCTCACAAGAAACCTGCCTTAAATATGAGGACACAGATAAATTAAGAGTAAATTAAGAGTAAACATATAGGGAAAGATATATTATCTTTACGCACATTAAAAAAAACTAGGTTAGCCACATTAATTTAAGATATAGCAGAGTTCATAGAAAAGAAAATTATTGGGGATAAAGAGTCATTACATAATGATAAAGGTCTCAATTTTCCAAGAAGATATTAGAATTACTTAATGTGCAAGTGCCTAACAACATAGCAAGAACATATATGTTACAAAAATTGATAGAAATGCAAGAAAAAAATGCATGGAGCACTATTATAGTTGGAGACTTCCAATATCACTCTATTTAATATCAAAACCAGGTAAAGATATATAAAAAAAAGAAAAACTATGGATCAGTAACATTCATGAACACAGATGTAAAAATCCTAAAAAATGTCAGCAAATCAAATAGAACAATCTATACAAAGAACTGTACATTATGTCAAATTGAGAATTATCCCAGATACGCAAGGCTGATTCAAGATTTGAAAATTCTATTAATGTAATATTTCACATCAAAAGTCAAAAGAAGAAAATTCATATTATCATATCAGCAGATGCAGAAAAAGCATTTGTCAAAATCTAACACCCGTTCACAATATATACTTTTAGCAAACTAAGAATAGAGGGGGACTTCTTCTATCTGATGAACACCGTCTGGTAAAGAATCTACAGTTTAAAACACACATGATGTTGAAGAACTATTTGTATTTCTCCTAAGATCAGAAAAGCCAATGAGTTCCGTTCTTACCACTCCTATTCAACACCATACGGGAAACACTAGCTAATGTAATGCAACAATAAAAATAAATGAAAAGAGGCAGATTAGGAAGAAAAAAATATTTACGACTGTCTTTGTTTACAGATGATATATCCTATATTGAAAAGTACCAATAACAAAAAATCTCCTAGACTAATAAGCAATTATAGTAAAGTTGCAGAATACAAGGTTAATATACAAAAGTCAATTACTTTTCCATATGCTAACAATAAACAACTCAAATTTGATATGAAAAACATAATACCATTTAATTTAGCACCAGAAAAGTAAAATACTTAGAAATAAATCTATCAAAATATGCATATGAGGAAAAGTATAAAATTTTGATGAAAGAAGTCAAAGATCTCAATAAATAGGAAGATATCCATGTTCATGGATAAGAAGACTATATACTGTTATCAGTTATTTCCAAGATGAACTATAGATACAATGCATGCAAAACTCATGGCAAGTTATTTTGTGTGAATCAACAAACTCTAATGTTTATATTGAAAGGCAAGATACTCCAAATACCCAGCAGAATACTTAAGAAAATAAACACAATCAGACAACAGAAACTACCTATTAGTAAGACTTACTACAAAGTCACAGTAATCAACATAGGACGATATTGGATTAATAACAAATACATATATCAAAGGAACAAAGGAAGGTGCCCAGAAATTGACCACTACAAATAGAGTCAACTGAGCAAAGGCAATACAATGGAGAAAGAATGATCTTTTCAACAAATGGTGTTAGAACAACTGGATATTCACAAGTAAAAGAAATGAATCTGGACACTGACTTTATACATCTCTCAAACATTTATTCAAAAGAAATCAGAGCCCTAAATGCAAAACATAAAACTACTAAACTTCTAGAATATAACATAGGAGAAAATCTAAGGACTTTGGGTTTAATGATGATTTTTAATATACAACACCAAAAGCACAATGCAAGAAGGAAAAAAAAATGCTAAGTTGGACATTATTAAAATTACACTTCTGCTCTTAAAAAGACATTTTAAAGAGAATAAAAAGACAAGCCACAGATATGAAGAAAGTATTTGAAAACAGAACTGATGAAAGACTAACATACACAATATACAGAAAAACTTAAAACAAGCAAGTCAATTAAAAATTGATAGACCTGAACAGACACCTCGCCAAAGAAGATACAGAGACAGTAGGTAAATAAGCATATGAAAAGTTGTATCTAATGTCATTAGGGAATTGCAAATTAAAGCAATCTTTATCAATAAAATTGCTTATCTTAATAAACAATTGATTTATAATAATTGTTTTATCTCAATTATTTTATCTGAATAAAATATCACTAACTCTTTTTAGAATAACTACAACTGAATACACTGACAACACCATATGCTGGGGGTAGGGCTTGTAGGTCTACAGTATCTCTCATTTACTGCTGGTAATAATGCAAAATGGGATAACCATGTCAGAAGACAGTTTGACAGTTTCTTACAAAGCGAACCATAGTCTTTTCACATGATCAGCAATCACACTCCTTGGTATTTATCCAAATGAGTTGAAAAGTTATGCCTACACAAAAACCTGCACACAAATGTGTATACTGGCCTTATTCATAATCTCCCCAAACTGGAAACAACCAAGATGACTTCAATAGGTGAATAAATAAACATACAATGGCACATTTATACAATGGATTATTGTTCAGAAATAAAAAATGAGCTTCAAGTCACGAAAAATGTGAAGGAACCTTAAGAGCCTATTGTCAAGTGAAAGAGGCCAGTCTGAGAAAAAGCTACATTCTCTATAGTTCCAACTATATGACATTCTAGAAAAGGCAAAATGATAGAGACATTAAAAAAAAAAAAATCCAGTGCTGGCCAGGGCTTTGGGAAGAGGACAGAAGGGGTAAATAGGTGAAACACTGAAATTTTAGGGAAGGAAAACTATTCTGTATGATATTATATTGGTAGATAAATGACATTATACATTTGTCAAAACCTATAGAACCACACAACATAGTGTGAACTATGAACTTAAGTAGTCATAATGTACCAGTACTGGCTCATCAATTTTAACTAATCTACTGTGCTAATGCAAGATGTTAATAATAGGAGAAACCATTTGTATTGGGGGAGTATGTAAACGATGGAAGAGAGGGTACACAGTAACTCTGTGAACCCTCTGTACTATCAGTTTTTGTGTAAATGCAAAATTGTTCTGAAAATAAAATCTAATTTTAGGCTGACTATATTTGTTAATTATTTCTAAACAATCATCAGAATTTCTTCTGGGTTTACCATATAGAAATATATATAAACTGAGACTAATGATAGTTTGTTTCTTTTCAAATCTTGTATCTTTTACTTCCATTTCTTTCTTTACCTCTATTAGTAGTTTTACAATGTTGCTGAATAGAGGAGAGGTAACAGATACTGTTTTTGCTTCTTAAAGATTTTACCAACATTTTGTATGTGAACTACATAACAAAAGTGTAGTATTTTTCATAGAGGCCATTTTTCTGTTTAACAAAACGTACTTCTTTTTTTTTTTTTTTGAGATGGTGTTTCACTCTTGTTGCCTAGGCTGGTGTACAATGGTGCAATCTCGGCTCACTGCAACCTCCACCTCCCGGGTTCAAGTGATTCTCCTGCCTCAGTCTCTGGAGTAGCTGTGATTACAGGCATGCACCACCACATCCAGCTTTTTTTTTTTTCTTTTCTTTTTTTTTTTTTTTTAGTAGAGACAGGGTTTCTCCATGTTGGCCAGGATGGTCTCAAACTCCCAAGCTCAGGTAATCTGCTCTCCTCAGCCTCCCAAAGTGCTGAGATTACAGGTGTGAGCTACTGCGCCTGGCCCAAAATGTACTTTTTTGCTTTGATTCCTGCTTATCAAAAATGGATGGTAAATTTCCTTGGCCACTTTTCTGTATCTATTAAGGTAATCGTATGAAGTTTCTTATTTAATATTCTATGTTACTGCCAAGACAGAAGTTCAACATCTCTCTACTTGACCTACATGCTCACATGCCTCCTAAATTTCCTAATTTCCCTCTACTTTTGGTTTTTAGGTTTTTTCCTTTTATTTCAGCTCAACAATGTTTTTAAGATATATATTTAGTTTTAAAAATCTAATATATCTCATCCAAGTTTTACCCTAATTGGTAGTATATTTTAGGCTTTCTATTCTGCCATGTGACCATTTTTCATCAAAATCTACAAATGCTTTTCATGGTGTATCCATGGGCTGGGAGTGGTAGCTCACTCCTGTAATCTCTGCACTTTGGAATGCCAATGCAGGAGGATCACTTGAGCCCAGGAGTTCAAGACCAGCCTGGGCAACATGGTAAAACCCTATCTCTGGAAAAAAAAAAAAAGCAAAAATTATCTGGGCATGGTTGTGCACACCAATAATCCCAACTACTCAGTGGGCTAAGGCAGGAGGATCCCTCGAGCCTGGGAGGCAGAGTTTGTAGTGAGCCAAGATCACACCACTACACTAGGGCCTGAGTGACAGAGTGAGGCCCTGTCTCAAAAAAAAAAAAAAAAAAAAAAAAAATCCATGTTTTCCTCTCAGAAAGCACTGTAACCACTAATTCCACTAATGGAAAAAGGGTTATTAGACAAGAGACATATACATTACAGTTATTGGGAAAATAACTGTATATTACATATGAACTTATTGGTTTCTTAACTTAGCAGAGTTAACTTTCTTAACTCTGCTTTGGAAATACAGATCGTAGAGATGATAAAACAAATACGTGAAATAAAAATATCTTGTGAGCAAATTTAAATGATGGTGAATACTAACTTCATGGGCTTAGCCTAAAGCTGCTTCATCTTTGATTTTTCTTATCTGCAGAAATAATTAAAGTAAGTAGCATAAGACAATAATCTAGGAGCATAAGACAATAATCTAGGAGCTGTGTGAGAAGACAGCATAAGAATATAAAAGAAGACAGAAAAGTGTTCCCAGGCCAGGCACGGTAGGTCACACCTGTATCCCAGCACTTTGGGAGGCTGAGGAGGGCAGATCACTTGAGGTCAGGACTTCAAGACCAGCCTGGCCAACATGGGGGAATCCTGTGTCTACAAAAAATACAAAAGTTAGCTGGGCATGGTGGTCCAGGCCTGTAATCCCAGCTACTTGGGAGGCTGAGGTAGGAGAATTGCTTGATTCTGGGAAGTGGAAGTTGCAGTGAGCTGAGATCATGCCACTGCACTCCAACCTGGGTGATGGAGTGAGACTCTGTTTCAGAAAAAGAAAAAAAAAAGTATCTCCAAAATAACCAAAATAAGTTCAAGTGACATGTTCCAGTTATATAAGTAGAAAATTAATATATTGAGGCTTTTGTTTTATCTTTAATCATATACAAAAGGGTATTTACATGAAGAATAATACTTTAAAATTATCATTTCTAGTCACATAATCTGACAGAGATGACTCCTGACATTCTACCCTCTCGCCAAAGTACCTTTCCCCTTCTCCTGCCCATTGGTTTAACAAGTTCTTTCTTTTCCTATGGGTCTTAGTTGAAAACCTATTTCTTTAGGCCAATCTCATCTGGTTTTCTAGAATGGGTTGGACGACCCTGGTTTACATTTCTCTTGCATGCTGTCCTTTCTTTTTATAACAAGCATCGTATTTATATGACTATTCAACTTCTTTTGACTGTAAATTCCATGAGGACAAACAGGGTCCTCATGTTTTATTTGTTGTTACATCTCCAGGCCTTAGCATTGTTCTTTGTTCATACTGGGACTCAATAAGCAGTTGTTCAATTACAAAATGAATAAATGTGAAAATTCATTAATAACAATAGTCACTCTAGGTTGGAAAATACTTTGTTACTGAAGACAAAACCACTTGCACAATTAAGAAAAAGATAAAAAGCAGAATGGTTAGACTGATATTAAACACTGATTAATTATTTCAACATTCTGTTTAAATAGCAGTTATTTACATATTTTATTATTTGATTACTTTAGAGATTATAAATATTTATCAAAGAATGTAATATGTTAGAACATTCATCTAAAGTCCCTCATAATATTGACATTCATTCAAGAAGCTGGAATAGTTTACAAAAGAGCCCAAGTGTTTCAGAGTGTCTACATGGTATCTAATGAACAATTTACTCTCCTCTCAATAGCAGTTTTAAGTCTCTTATGTTAACATTATACCCCTATATATTAACATGTAGTCAACGTGCAGAAGATACTAAACTATGTGTCAAAACAAATAGTAATGAAAAATGGGGAAAAGGGGAGATTAATCATGAGTTCTTATACCTGTAAGTGATGTGCTTGTGCTGCCACTTCTGTCCTGTCAATGCATATCGCTTTCGACGAATATGAAATTTGGAGCTACCTCTTCTCTGGTCAGGTACACCGCATCGGGGCTTCTTCATCCAGCTGGGAAAAAAAAAAAGCAGTATTTTCCAGTTATTTACTAATAACCCTAATCATTAAATTCAAAAGGAAATCAATTAAGAGGTTAATCTGAGATAGTGATGATGAAAATGGCAAACTATAAAGTAAAGGGAACACCGAATTTTCTTGCACTTTGAATCTAAGTAGATAGCATAGTTTTTCCTGAATTATCAAGAAACACTAGTTTACTATTCAGATCCTTTAGATAATTTTCTTCTCTCTGATTTATTTTGAGCTAACTGTAGACAGAGGTACTCTAAAGCTTCTAAGAATTTGCTGTTAACAAGGTATATAATCTCGGGCAAGTCTTTAATTCCTAGTGTTACTCATAAACTGCCACTAAGGAGTATTCCACCTTTAACATTCAAAGATTATTCTAATCTATTACCTGAGTTTAAATGCCACGATTCAAGAGGATATATGCTACTCTGTTCTAATTTACATAGCAGTCAACTGTTTGTTCAAATAAAATATTCATTTCTCTACCTTTTCTTCTTTACATTTGATCATTATTTCATTTCCAAGCAGCAGCCACTTGCTTTGAATATTTGATAAATAACCAAATTCAATGCTTAAAAATATTTTTCTGAATATGAGGTTTTGCACTCACAAGACTAAGGTTTAATGTATTTCAATTTGAAAAGGAAATGCTGTTTTTAATTTATTAATCTTAATACATATACAGATAAAATAGTCTAATTTCTCTTCTAGAGAGTCTCATTGGACCACTGTCACATTTTCTATCTATTCTTGCATCTTATCTAAGTAGAAAGATTTTCATGATTTGGGGGGTAGTTTTTCTTTAGTGCTTTATAAAGTGACTTTAGTGTTTATTAGTCTCTTTATTTTAATAACTACAAAGGTAAGGCAGAAAATTCATAGTGCTACATGGTTCAGAAAGTAAAAATGAAAAACAATTTTTGGAGTATTTGCAGTACAATTTCTATACTTTTTATTTTTATTTTTATTTTTTTTAAATTTATTTATTATTATTATACTTTAAGTTGTAGGGTACATGTGCATAACGTGCAGGTTTGTTACATATGTATACTTGTGCCATGTTGGTGTGCTGCACCCATCAACTTGTCATTTACATCAGGTATAACTCCCAATGCAATCCCTCCCCCCTCCCCCCTCCCCATGATAGGCCCCGGTGTGTGATGTTCCCCTTCCTGAGTCCAAGTGATCTCATTGTTCAGTTCCCACCTATGAGTGAGAACATGCGGTGTTTGGTTTTCTGTTCTTGTGATAGTTTGCTAAGAATGATGGTTTCCAGCTGCATCCATGTCCCTACAAAGGACACAAACTCATCCTTTTTGATGGCTGCATAGTATTCCATGGTGTATATGTGCCACATTTTCTTAATCCAGTCTGTCACTGATGGACATTTGGGTTGATTCCAAGTCTTTGCTATTGTGAATAGTGCCGCAATAAACATACGTGTGCATGTGTCTTTATAGCAGCATGATTTATAATCCTTTGGGTATATACCCAGTAATGGGATGGCTGGGTCATATGGTACATCTAGTTCTAGATCCTTGAGGAATCGCCATACTGTTTTCCATAATGGTTGAACTAGTTTACAATCCCACCAACAGTGTAAAAGCGTTCCTATTTCTCCACATCCTCTCCAGCACCTGTTGTTTCCTGACTTTTGAATGATCGCCATTCTAACTGGTGTGAGATGGTATCTCATTGTGGTTTTGATTTGCATTTCTCTGATGGCCAGTGATGATGAGCATTTTTTCATGTGTCTGTTGGCTGTATTAATGTCTTCTTTTGAGAAATGTCTGTTCATATCCTTTGCCCACTTTTTGATGGGGTTGTTTGTTTTTTTCTTGTAAATTTGTTTGAGTTCTTTGTAGGTTCTGGATATTAGCCCTTTGTCAGAGGAGTAGATTGCAAAAAATTTCTCCCATTCTGTAGGTTGCCTGTTCACTCTGATGGTAGTTTCTTTTGCTGTGCAGAAGCTCTTTAGTTTAATTAGATCCCATTTGTCAATTTTGGCTTTTGCTGCTGTTGCTTTTGGTGTTTTAGACATGAAGTCTTTGCCCATGCCTATGTCCTGAAGGGTACTACCTAGGTTTTCCTCTAGATTTTTATGGCATTAGGTCTAACATTTAAGTCTCTAATCCATCTTGAATTAATTTTCGTATAAGGAGTAACGAAAGGATCCAGTTTCAGCTTTCTACTTATGGCTAGCCAATTTTCCCAGCACCATTTATTAAATAGGGAATCCTTTCCCCATTTCTTGTTTCTCTCAGGTTTGTCAAAGATCAGATGGCTGTAGATGTGTGGTATTATTTCTGAGGACTCTGTTCTGTTCCATTGGTCTATATCTCTGTTTTGGTACCAGTACCATGCTGTTTTGGTTACTGTAGCCTTGTAGTATAGTTTGAAGTCAGGTAGCGTGATGCCTCCAGCTTTGTTCTTTTGACTTAGGATTGTCTTGGAGATGCGGGCTCTTTTTTGGTTCCATATGAACTTTAAAGCAGTTTTTTCCAATTCTGTGAAGAAACTCATTGGTAGCTTGATGGGGATGGCATTGAATCTATAAATTACCTTGGGCAGTATGGCCATTTTCACGATATTGATTCTTCCTATCCATGAGCATGGTATGTTCTTCCATTTGTTTGTGTCCTCTTTTATTTCACTGAGCAGTGGTTTGTAGTTCTCCTTGAAGAGGTCCTTTACATCCCTTGTAAGTTGGATTCCTAGGTCTTTTATTCTCTTTGAAGCAATTGTGAATGGAAGTTCATTCCTGATTTGGCTCTCTGTTTGTCTGTTACTGGTGTATAAGAATGCTTGTGATTTTTGCACATTAATTTTGTATCCTGAGACTTTGCTGAAGTTGCTTATCAGCTTAAGGAGATTTTGGGCTGAGACGATGGAGTTTTCTAAATATACAATCATGTCATCTGCAAAGAGGGACAATTTGACTTCTTCTTTTCCTAACTGAATACCCTTGATTTCTTTCTCTTGCCTGATTGCCCTAGCCAGAACTTCCAACACTATGTTGAATAGGAGTGGTGAGAGAGGGCATCCCTGTCTTGTGCCAGTTTTCAAAGGGAATTTTTCCAGTTTTTGCCCATTCAGTATGATATTGGCTGTGGGTTTGTCATAAATAGCTCTTATGATTTTGAGGTACGTTCCATCAATACCGAATTTATTGAGCGTTTTTAGCATGAAGGGCTGTTGAATTTTGTCAAAAGCCTTTTCTGCATCTATTGAGATAATCATGTGGTTCTTGTCTTTGGTTCTGTTTATATGCTGGATTATGTTTATTGATTTGCGAATGTTGAACCAGCCTTGCATCCCAGGGATGAAGCCCACTTGATCATGGTGGATAAGCTTTTTGATGTGTTGCTGAATCTGGTTTGCCAGTATTTTATTGAGGATTTTTGCATCGATGTTCATCAGGGATATTGGTCTAAAATTCTCTTTTTTAGTTGTGTCTCTGCCAGGCTTTGGTATCAGGATGATGTTGGCCTCATAAAATGAGTTAGGGAGGATTCCCTCTTTTTCTATTGATTGGAATAGTTTCAGAAGGAATGGTACCAACTCCTCCTTGTACCTGTGGTAGAATTCAGCTGTGAATCCATCTGGTCCTGGACCTTTTTTCGTTGGTAGGCTATTAATTATTGGCTCAATTTCAGAGCCTGCTATTGGTCTATTCAGGGATTCAACTTCTTCCTGGTTTAGTCTTGGAAGAGTGTAAGTGTCCAGGAAATTATCCATTTCTTCTAGATTTTCCAGTTTATTTGTGTAGAGGTGTTTATAGTATTCTCTGATGGTAGTTTGTATTTCTGTGGGGTCGGTGGTGATATCCCCTTTATCATTTTTTATTGCGTCTATTTGATTCTTCTCTCTTTTCTTCTTTATTAGTCTTGCTAGTGGTCTGTCAATTTTGTTGATCTTTTCAAAAAACCAACTCCTAGATTCATTGATTTTTTGGAGGGTTTTTTGTGTCTCTATCTCCTTCAGTTCTGCTCTGATCTTAGTTATTTCTTGCCTTCTGCTAGCTTTCGAATGTGTTTGCTCTAGCTTCTCTAGTTCTTTTAATTGCGATGTTAGAGTGTCAATTTTAGATCTTTCCTGCTTTCTCTTGTGGGCATTTAGTGCTATAAATTTCCCTCTACACACTGCTTTAAATGTGTCCCAGAGATTCTGGTTTGTTGTATCTTTGTTCTCATTGGTTTCAAAGAACATCTTTATTTCTGCCTTCATTTCCTGATGTACCCAGTAGTCATTCAGGAGCAGGTTGTTCAGTTTCCATGTAGTTGAGCGGTTTTGATTGAGTTTCTTCGTCCTGAGTTCTAGTTTGATTGCACTGTGGTCTGAGAGACAGTTTGTTATAATTTCTGTTCTTGTACATTTGCTGAGGAGTGCTTTACTTCCAATTACGTTGTCAATTTTGGAGTAAGTACGATGTGGTGCTGAGAAGAATGTATATTCTGTTGATTTGGGGTGGAGAGTTCTATAGATGTCTATTAGGTCTGCTTGCTGCAGAGATGAGTTCAATTCCTGGATATCCTTGTTAACTTTCTGTCTCGTTGATCTGTCTAATGTTGACAGTGGAGTGTTGAAGTCTCCCATTATTATTCCTTGTTAACTTTCTGTCTCGTTGATCTGTCTAATGTTGACAGTGGAGTGTTGAAGTCTCCCATTATTATTGTATGTGAGTCTAAGTCTCTTTGTAAGTCTCTAAGGACTTGCTTGATGAATCTGGGTGCTCCTGTATTGGGTGCATATATATTTAGGATAGTTAGCTCTTCCTGTTGAATTGATCCCTTTACCATTATATAATGGCCTTCTTTGTCTCTTTTGATCTTTGATGGTTTGAAGTCTGTTTTATCAGAGACTAGTATTGCAACCCCTGCTTTTTTTTGTTCTCCATTTGCTTGGTAAATCTTCCTCCATCCCTTTATTTTGAGCCTATGTATGTCTCTGCGTGTGAGATGGGTCTCCTGAATACAGCAGACTGATGGGTCTTGACTCTTTATCCAGTTTGCCAGTCTGTGTCTTTTAATTGGAGCATTTAGTCCATTTACATTTAAGGTTAAGATTGTTATGTGTGAACTTGATCCTGCCATTATGATATTAACTGGTTATTTTGCTCGTTAGTTGATGCAGTTTCTTCCTAGCCTCGATGGTCTTTACATTTTGTCATGTTTTTGCAATGGCTGGTACCGGTTGTTCCTTTCCATGCTTAGTGCTTCCTTCAGGGTCTCTTGTAAGGCAGGCCTAGTGGTGACAAAATCTCTAAGCATTTGCTTATCTGTAAAGGATTTTATTTCTCCTTCACTTATGAAACTTAGTTTGGCTGGATATGAAATTCTGGGTTGAAAATTCTTTTCTTTAAGAATGTTGAATATTGGCCCCCACTCTCTTCTGGCTTGTAGAGTTTCTGCCGAGAGATCTGCTGTTAGTCTGATGGGCTTCCCTTTGTGGGTAACTCGACCTTTCTCTCTGGCTGCCGTTAAGATTTTTTCCTTCATTTCAACTTTGGTGAATCTGGCAATTATGTGTCTTGGAGTTGCTCTTCTCGAGGAGTATCTTTGTGGCGTTCTCTGTATTTCCTGGATTTGAATGTTGGCCTGCCCTACTAGGTTGGGGAAGTTCTCCTGGATGATATTCTGAAGAGTGTTTTCCAACTTGGTTCCATTTTCCCCCTCACTTTCAGGCACCCCAATCAGACGTAGATTTGGTCTTTTTACATAATCCCATACTTCTTGCAGGCTTTGTTCATTTCTTTTTCTTCTTTTTTCTTTTGGTTTCTCTTCTCGCTTCATTTCATTCATTTGATCCTCAATCGCTGATACTCTTTCTTCCAGTTGATCGAGTCGGTTACTGAAACTTGTGCATTTGTCACGTATTTCTCGTGTCATGGTTTTCATCTCTTTCATTTCGTTTATGACCTTCTCTGCATTAATTACTCTAGCCATCAATTCTTCCACTTTTTTTTCAAGATTTTTAGTTTCTTTACGCTGGGTACGTAATTCCTCCTTTAGCTCTGAGAAATTTGATGGACTGAAGCCTTCTTCTCTCATTTCGTCAAAGTCATTCTCCATCCAGCTTTGATCCGTTGCTGGCGATGAGCTGCGCTCCATTGCTGGGGGAGATGCACTCTTATTTTTTGAATTTCCAGCTTTTCTGCCCTGCCTTTTCCCCATCTTTGTGGTTTTATCTGCCTCTGGTCTTTGATGATGGTGGTGGACTGATGGGGTTTTGGTGTAGGTGTCCTTCCTGTTTGATAGTTTTCCTTCTAACAGTCAGGACCCTCAGCTGTAGGTCTGTTGGAGATTGCTTGAGGTCCACTCCAGACCCTGTTTGCCTGGGTATCAGCAGCAGAGGCTGCAGAAGATAGAATATTTCTGAACAGGTAGTGTACCTGTCTGATTCTTGCTTTGGAAGCTTCCTCTCAGGGGTGTACTCCACCCTGTGAGGTGTGAGGTGTCAGACTGCCCCTAGTGCGGGATGTCTCCCAGTTAGGCTACTCAGGGGTCAGGGACCCACTTGAGCAGGGAGTCTGTCCCTTCTCAGATCTCAACCTCCGTGTTGGGAGATCCACTGCTCTCTTCAAAGCTGTCAGACAGAGTCGTTTGCATCTGCAGAGGCTTCTGCTGTGTTTGTTATTTTTACTGTGTCCTGTCCCCAGAGGTGGAGTCTACAGAGACAGGCAGGTTTCCTTGAGCTGCTGTGAGCTCCATCCAGTTCGAGCTTCCCAGCAGCTTTGTTTACCTACTTAAGCCTCAGCAATGGCGGGCGCCCCTCCCCCAGCCTCGCTCCTGCCTTGCCGGTAGATTGGTAGATCACAGACTGCTGTGCTAGCAGTGAGGGAGGCTCCGTGGGCGTGGGTCCCTCCCGGCCAGGTGTGGGATATGATCTCCTGGTGTGCCTGTTTGCTTAAAGCGCAGTATTGGGGTGGGAGTTACCAGATTTTCCAGGTGTTGTGTGTCTCAGTTCCCCTGGCTAGGAAAAGGGATTCCCTTCCCCCTTGCGCTTCCCAGGTGAGGCGATGCCTCGCCCTGCTTCAGCTCTCGCTGGTCGGGCTGCAGCAGCTGACCAGCACCGATCGTCCGGCACTCCCCAGTGAGATGAACCCAGTACCTCAGTTGAAAATGCAGAAATCACCGGTCTTCTGTGTCGCTCGCGCTGGGAGTTGGAGACTGGAGCTGTTCCTATTCGGCCATCTTGCTCCGCCCCCAATTTCTATACTTTTTAAACGCAAAAGGCGTGATCATAGAGATGACTCTCTAAGTCATTTACACATTAAGTAATTTACATGTAAAGTAATTTACATGTTATGCAACAAAATGAAATAATCCACTTTTACAAACAAAATAACTTTCTGCATCAGTGAAACAATAACTTTTTACTTCTTAAGAAAGATGGCACGTTTCCAGAAAACATTAAAAGATTCTGCTTTCTTATTGTGACCCCAGTAATGTAGACCATGCAGTTACCAGAATTAACAAATTCCATCCTAGTTTAAATGCAGTGTAGAGTTACTTCAGAAAATCATTCTTCCCCTTTAAGTCCTCGAATTAAAAAATACATCTTGTAAATGATAAATTCTAAGAGGCTATCCAGCTTTACGGAACTGAGCTCTCAGGAGGTGAGATCAGAGGCCTCTCAGTTTTAACTAACACTTCCAGGGTATTCCTAAACACAATGAATTTGAGAGATATTTCATTATATTGTAAAACACTCAAGAGAAGGGGTTTTGGTATTCTCAGTATCTTGCACAACTCCTGGCATAGGAGAAATATCTAGATACTGATTTAACTAACAATTAAGTATTAATGGTGTGCCTACGATGATTTAAGTTGCTTTTATATGTGGGTATTAATTATATTCTCAAAAAATTATAATATTCCTAAGGTAGGTACTTATCTCATTGAAAGTCCCGGGAGAACAAACAATATGTAATTATGAAATATGAATATATTTACTTAATGTGGGATATGTTTACATTCACATTTAGCTAAGGAAAACATTTAAGTAAGCAATATGTAAAAAAAAAAAAAAAAAAAAAAACCCGAAATGGATAGCTGGGTAAAATTTGAAACAATAGAATTCACTATTACCAGAATAAAATGTATTTTCAAGAAGGGTATAGTCTCTAAAATTACTTTAGTATGTATAAAATTGAAAAATGAAGGCAGTGATGTCATGCTTTTGTTGGAGTCAGTAAAAGATTTATTTGTGAAGTGTATGCATCTTCCAAAGAACAGAGTTTTTTTTTTTTTGAGTCCGAGTTTTGCTCTTGTCACCCAGGCTGGAGTGCAATGGCATGATCTTGGCTTACCACAACCTCCACCTCCCGGGTTCAAGTAATTCTCCTGCCTCAGCCTCCCGAGTAGCTGGGATTACAGGCATGCGCCACCACACCCGGCTAATTTTGTATTTTTAGTAGAGACAGGGTTTCTTCATGTTGGCCAGGCTGGTCTCAAACTCCCGAGCTCAGGTGATCTGCCTGCCTCAGCCTCCCAAAGTGCTGGGATTACAGGCGTGAGCCACAATGCCCGGACCAAAAAACAGATATTTTAGGGAGGAATATTAGGTTCCTGTGCTAAAAGACATTTCTGCTGAATTCCTTATTTAAGTTTTGGGCTTTTGCCCACTTCATATAGTTGTTTGCTTGTGTTCTATTTGTTCATTTACCCATCTCATCCTGATTTATTCATCCTACAGTATTTTTGAGCTTTTACAACATGCTAACATATATAAAAGAAAGTATGGATTAAAAGATGAAGAAAGAAAGAGCCCCTTCCTTACTGAGCTCATAGCACACAGGTAAGACACGTATCATTTAAAAAGTACAATATAATGGGGTAATTGCTCTCACACCTCCATCTAGATATCCTGTCATCATCTCTAATGTTATATGTAATACAAAGAAAATAATGACATTCCTACCCCAAACTTTCACCAATTTATCTGATGCCTCATCTTAACTGAAAGCCTTAGCATCTTCTAATGCCCACACCAGATATCCAGGTATGATCCTCTACTACTCTTTCCTCACATCCAACCAATCACAGTCTAGTCTCTTTGACCCTCAAAATGTCTCATATCTCTCACTCTCAACACTTCCTTCATTTTCACTACTAACAATACATTTTCCCAAAGCAAAGGTGTGTTCTCTACATGTTCTGAGCATGAAATACTTTTGTAAAAAGAATCTGATTTAGGTCCACTTAGTAAGGGTGCCCCTGTCCTCCTTCTCAAAATCCACTCGAGTTTCTACAGAACCAAAACTCTTCCTGCCCTTATATGCAGTGACCTCTGTCTGGACTACTTTTCACTCCTTGTTCACCTTGAGAATCCTAATTATTCTTTAATAGTCAGCTCACATAGATATAGTTTACCACCCAAATGCAGCATGTCTTATAATGTGTATCCTGATTTGTATGTGTCTGTCTCTATCTGCCACTGACCTGTGAGTGAGGGTAGACAGCCAAGCACGAGGTCAGTGCCTAGTGAAGTCGCCAATAAGGAACATGAAGCAAATGAACTAAGTCTGTATGTCATTCTGCATATACTGATCATTTCGACAATCCTACATATTTCTTGAGGACTTCATAACTTTCTCCAACTCTGCGCTTTTAACAAATGATTATTGCAGAGATAGTACGTGGACACTTATATAAAACAAAATCATGAAGTAGATAATTTACACATAAGAAATAAGCATAACATATATAATATAATACCAATTAATGATTTAATGAAAAGAACTCTGAATGAAGATTGGTAAAGTTGAGAATACTCCCTGTTAACTTCACCAATATTTGTATGTAAACATTCTGGCACAGAAATATTAGTGGGTATCAAAGGATGTAAAATACCATAAATATGATCAAAGCACATCACACTACTGAACATGACACAGAATCTGAGCTAAATCAGTCTTCAGGCTTTTGTATGTGACTTTAAACATTCGATTTCATAAGCAGGCAGGTCCTTTTTTTTTTTTTTTCAGATTTCTTTCCCTTTATCATGAATTCTTTTTTTAAATTTTTTTAATTTTTAATTTTTATTATTATTACACTTTAAGTTCTAGGGTACATGTGCATAACGTGCAGGTTTGTTACATATGTATACTTGTGCCATGTTGCTGTGCTGCACCCATCAACTCGTCAGCACCCATCAACTCGTCATTTACATCAGGTATAACTCCCAATGCAATCCCTCCCCCCTCCCCCCTCCCCATGATAGGCCCCAGTGTGTGATGTTCCCCTTCCCGAGTCCAAGTGATCTCATTGTTCAGTTCCCACCTATGAGTGAGAACATGCGGTGTTCGGTTTTCTGTTCTTGTGATAGTTTGCTAAGAATGATGGTTTCCAGCTGCATCCATGTCCCTACAAAGGACACAAACTCATCCTTTTTTATGGCTGCATAGTATTCCATGGCGTATATGTGCCACATTTTCTTAATCCAGTCTGTCACTGATGGACATTTGGGTTGATTCCAAGTCTTTGCTATTGTGAATAGTGGCAGGCAGGTCCTTTCTTATGGAAATTTTAAAGTTCCCAATGGATACAAAGAATGGTCAGTGTTTAACAGGATTCATCAATACATGAAATGCTGTCTAATATTAAATGCAAAACTGGCATGTTAATGTTTTTATTCAGTTAGAGTCTAGCAGTCAGGTTCATTTCCAGTTGCCCAAATAGATAATATAAATGTATTAGCCACAAAAATGTTAGTAGCATTCAAATATCAATTTGATAAATCCCATATATACCTGTTTACACAAAAAGCAGGACTATATAACTACATATAGCCACATACAAAGTTAACATATAAGTGTATTTTATATACATATACCCATATATATGTGTGTGTGTGTGTATATATATATGGGTATATACAACTGGCAACTTGGTAAAATCTAGTTGCCACCTTTTTTTAAAGCTTTCAATAACATTATTTTCAGGCA
Organism: Macaca mulatta; assembly: GCF_049350105.2. NCBI lineage: Eukaryota > Metazoa > Chordata > Mammalia > Primates > Cercopithecidae > Macaca > Macaca mulatta. The sequence continues at coordinate 98,641,555 of NC_133413.1, forward strand.
GTACTTTTTTGTGACAGTGTCACTGCTTAAACATAGTTGCTTTTTTAGTGTGTCAACACACAACTCATATAACAGTGTTTTTTCTTTTTCTTGACTGACTCATTTGTAAGAAATTTTAAGTTGACATCCCAAAGCAAACAAAGACACGGGAAAGGGGCACTGCAGCATGTGGTAGAGGGTTAACTAAAAAAGGCATTTTGTAATTATTAAGGTGTAAATAATGGCATGGCTTCAATTTTCATAAATGAAATACTGATTTAATTTTTGGGAATTTTAGAGAATTTTAAAATTAAGTGGGCAGATCATTAATGTCCTCATTTAAGTTAACTCAACTGAAAAAGAAAAAAAAGAAATCTAAATCAGTGCTTTTTAGAGGAGTATAAAAGTTGAAAGCAGAGATCCAGGTGCCATACTGTACAGTTACCTCGCTGGCTCCACTGAATCACTCACTAGACCTATGACAATAGTCAGGTTACCATTTCTTTTTATATTTCAGTTTCCGCATCTTTAAAGAAGATGATAATATTACCTCTCTTATTAGGTTATTGTGAAGAATGAATTAGTTAAATCATTTAAAACACTTAAAATAGTGTCTAGCAGACAGTAACTACTATTATTAACTTATAATTCCAATTCTAATAACTAGTATAATTTTACAAATATCAGGAAGTAGTTATACCGGTGGTAATCGTGGTAGAAGCAGCAGCAGCAGCAGCATACAAATAACAGTGTGCTTCACCTCCCTTTGACCTGTATGTGTGTTACTTAAAACAGGGATTTTCTTGGTACTTTGATAACAGAAATGTAAGTAAACAGCTTCACTGTCCCCTGTTTTATGTAAGTGAAGTAGCCAGAAGCTTCTAGACAGTTTGGTGTAAACACACACACACACACACACACATACACACACACACACACACACACTATCTGAAAGTGTCCATTAACTTCAGTAAAAAAATATTTTAAAAAGTATTTAATAAGTTGGGCATTCGTGCCAAACACATAAGGCCACTCACTGCATGACTCTAAGAGGTGCCCTTAGGTTATAGTCCTTGTACTGGGTATCCTGTAGTGGTGCTGCAGGAAGGCAGTGCTTCAACAAAATACCAGGGAAACATCATCCCTTGCAGCTAGAGCTCTGCCACACAGTGGCTCTGCGTACATACACCTACCTTTAGCATGAGAAAAGAAAATGACTGCCAAATACATATGTTGTATTTTATCAATTAGTTCTCCAAGACAATATTCACCAGGATAATATGTTAAACAAGTTTCCATTCTCCATACTTTTCCAGGTTTTAGTTAAAAGTACAAATAATATTTACTATTTATAGTAGTCCCCAAAAGATCCTTCTAAAAATTTTAAAATATAGTTATTTTAATTACTTTAAAAAATCCTCAGGTTTTGTTTGTATTCATAGAGTCAAGTCCAGTTGTAATGGAAAGATTTTTAAAAGTAAATTAACTTAGGGCTAAAAATATTGTGGCTGACAGGTCATTCCAGTCCAGAGTTTCTTTTTTCTACAGACTCATTAACTGCCTGTATAGACACCCAGGTTATTCGTAAGATTGCAATGGCAAAGTTAAAGTACCTAAATACCTGAGCAAGAACAAAAGCATATTAAGACACCATGATCTTCAATGTGAACACAATTTCAGTGTCAGCTCGTACCAATTCTTTCAACTTTTTGAAAATTCTTTTGAAAATTCTTTTGAAGAGAATTCTTCCAATTCTTTCAGAACAGGAATCTAAGGTCCCTGCTCACTAGCTATCAACCTTCTTTCTGCTGCCACCAAAACATGGACTGACCTATCCTATAACGTGATAGTGTTTTAATGCCATGGGTATATTCAGAAATAAAAAGAAGAACATCAATTGATCAAGAACATATCTTTTATATCCAAACTGAAAAAGAAGATAGAGAATACTCCCTTGGCAATTTAGACAAAAGAATAAAAATCATAAAACATATTGATAAGCCAAAAATGCTGGGGTTCTTGGTACATCTAAATAAATATTTCAATTATCAAATTAGGAGTCCAAATATCACAGTTTCATTGAAATGACTTGAAAAAACTACTTATTCAACCTTAAATAAATTTTAATTAAGTTAAATTTCTGTACAATGAAATATCATCCTACCCTGGTTAAGCTTTCATCGAAAAGATAGGCAATAATGAATGTTGGGGAGTATCTGAAGAAAGGGGAATCGTTATACACTACTGATGGAAATATAAATTAGTATAACCACAATGGAGACGAGTATGGAGGTTCCTCAAAAAACTAAAAAGAGAACTACCATACGATCTAACAATCCTACTGCTGGGCATACATCCAAAGGAAAGGGTATCAGTATATTGAAGAGATACTACACTCTCTTGTTTATTACAGCACTATTCACAATAGCTAAGACATGCAGTCATCTCAAGTGTCTGTCAGTGTGTGGATGGATAAAGAAAATGTGGTATGTATATACAAGGGAATATTATTCAGCCATAAAAAATAAAATCCTGTCATTTGCAGCAACATGGATGGAATTGGAAGACATTATGTTAAGTGAAATAGGCCAGGCACAAAAAGATTGCATTGCATGTTCTCACATATGTGGGAGAAAGAAAAAAAAAAACCCACAAAAACAAGAACAACAACAACAAAAAACACACAAAAAGAACTTCATGGAGACAGAGACTAGAATTATCTAGAATTATGGTTCCCAGAGGCTGGGAAGGATAGGAGGGAGATGGGGATAAAGAGAAGGGGTGGCTAATGGGTACAAAATATAGTTAGATACAATGAATAAGAGACAGTAGTAAATAGTCCACCAGGGTGACTACAGTTAAAAACAATATATTGCATATTTAACTAAAAGAGTAAGATTGGAATGAGCCTAACACAAATAAATGGCAAATGCTTGAGGTGATAGCTACGCCAACTACTCTGATTTCATCATTATGTACTGTATGCCTGTACCAAAACATAACATGTACCCTCTAAATGTATAGGACTATTATATATCCATAATAATTAAAAATAATTTTAAAAAGAAATATTTCACCAAGCACACTTGAGTGCATGCCACTGTGCACATATAAAAGATAAACTAATATGAAAAAAACTACTATTAAAATTATAAAACATACCAGACTCATTTTCTTTATCGCCTTGCTATTTTTTTGTTTCCTTGCTAAATATATACACTTTATGTATAATACAGATTACTCCATTAATTAAGAAATTTAAGGGAGCTTGCTTATAAAAATTAGCTATGCATCTATAATTTAAAAGAATCACTGATGAACTCATTCTGTGGGAGGGAATAAGTATTTATTATGATCTCTAATACCATTGTTAATTCATATTAAAGCAATATAATATGACATTTAAGGTAATACCTTATTTTTTCAAAATGGGCAATTTCTTCAACATAATATAGGGATTACTGCAATAGTCATCATTACTTTTAATTACCCAACAATTACAGATTCAATGTATCACATATCTATCTGCCAAGAAAGGATATAATTATTTAATATAAAAACAATTGATCTTGACAAGAGTCTAAAATTAGGTAAGAGTTTATAGCATCGAAAATGGTTAAGACATTATATTAATACTAAGGAATAATTCAGATCTATAACTATAGTCCATATTTTATGTAGTAAGTGTCAGATAAAAATTCATATCTTATAATTTGACCCTAATATAACAGAGTGTGATTTCAGCATGGATTGTTACCACACATTCAAGATTACAAAAGCACAGATGATAGCTTTAATATCATGATGATGGGGATTATACTTCCAAAAATAGTACACTCTTTCAGCTGAGTACCTTGAGCAGTAACACCTTAAGAGCAGAGATGTGACAGTAGAAAAAAAAAGGCAGGAAATAAATGAAGTCACCAAGTTTCTAGTTGAAGTGACAATGAGAATGAAGTCTCCAAGCAGACACAGGGAGCAGAGGAGGCATGGCAGGCTAGGAAGGGAAGATGAGGCGGAGTTAACAAGGCTTTAGTTGTTTCACCTAGAAATAACTGCCAGGTATAACACTCTGAAGAGAAAGATGCACTACCAGTTCCTAAAAAGACACCAAGAAAAATCCAAACCTGAATTAGAACAAGGCTTTGTTCAAAAACAAAAGCAAAATAGCTCCAAACCAAAACAAACAAGCAGAAAAGTTCCTTTGATTTTAAAATATGGGCTGCCTACATAGTTGATCTTTTTTCTGTGATGCTCTACCACAGAAATGCTACTTTAACTCCCATGCACTGACACCATCATTTTTACTGGTCTGGAATCTGAGCCACTCTGTGCCCCAAAAAAGGCCCGTGTCCTTTTCTACCCCTCCACATTTTTTACATCCTCCTGCCAGAGAACAGCAAACTGTTGAGACCCCTTTCCACATGAAGGGCCCAAATGAATCCTGTGCACATTACTCTTCTATTACCTCCTGACAAAAACCTTCCTCCAGCCGCTTTCTGAAAACAAACCTTTCCATCCCAAGTCCTTCCAATGACCAACAGGAGCTCACAAAACTGGTGGAAATGTACCTTTTCTAGGATTCCACTTCCTTAAATTTAATAACTAGTAATAAGTAGTAATAACTAGTAATACTTCCTTATTATTCTGGCACTAGTCAAGTTAGACATTCAAACAATATGAACTAATTTGTTTCCCAAGTCCTCAATTTATTTGTATTTTTATGAATTGCATCATATTTTCCAAGAAAGTGAATCAGAAGCTAACAGCTCTCCATTAAGAACAAGAATGTTGTCCACAGCACTTCGTAAAATGCTGTGATGAGGAGTACAATTTAAATGGAATTTGGTACTATACATGGCAACAAAACACAGGATTTGCTGGAGGCTTTTGCTTGTTAACTTAAAACTATATTTATTTAAGACAAGGGCATATTATGACTTAAAATATTATAGCATTCAGAGAGAACTGCAGTGATTAGAGGACAGCAGGTCCAAACTATCAAAACTCTATTCCCAATATTTAGAACAAATTTCTAATTGTGGCAGAATACAATCTTTTTATTCTTGATTCTGTTTTCCAAGACGTAGATCAAAGTTAATATTTATGCATCTCTCAAAAGTACTAGGGGAGGTAATGTATTTATGTTTTCAAACTGCTTTGAAGTTTAATCTCAAAGCCTTTATTATTTATAAAGGTTTTCCTGTGTTGATGAAATAGAAAAATTATGACTAACATCATGTTGCAAACATTAGATGGCAAAATTTCAAAATTATGTTTTAAATTAGTTTGATATGTCAGAATTAATTAAGTATGTCTGAGTCTAGATAATCCAGGTATTTAAGGTTTAAAAAGAAAAACAGTATGTCTTTTCTCAAGGTATATAGCAGGGCAAGTTCCCCAGATCAAATGTTAAAAGAGAGGTTCTGCAACTACTCTGCAGTTCACTTAGCCTTTGACATTTAGTTCCTCTATTTGAGAAAGCAGAGAGAAAAATGCATGCTTGTCTGTCCTATTGTGGAGGGTTGATGTACCATGATCAAACTAAGGAACAAAAATATGTAAATTTTGTGAATATCAAGGATTCTAAAAACACAAATGATTTTTCTCTCCACTGAAAAAATTAATCACTTCTCCCTTTGCTGTCCAGAAAAGTAATGCTGTTGTTTTATAATCTTACGAACTTACTGTGTACTTGTGGTAATAGCATTTGTGACTATGTTTATCTATGCAGAAGATAAGAATTAAGCTCCTCTGATGAAGAGATTATGCCTTCTGAATCTGTACATGCTTTATCTTTCACTGATAAAGAACTCAATAAAGAGATGAATAAATGAATGACTGATGAACCAATCATTAAAAAGCAAAACTATTAAAAAATAAGAAGAGTCCTTTGATAACAAGAAATTGAAAGAAGTAACTTTGCAGTGAAAATCTTTTTTTTTGATTTAGAACCATCAGCAGTGGGGAGTTAGTAAACTGTTAACTGGCTCTCTGATGCTGCCCCTCCTACCCAACATAAAAGCCCTAATTTGTGTTGTTTCCTAGTTTCCAGGGTGTAGATATTTCCATTTGGCCGTTTCAAGCTCCTAATATGATACCAATGAACAGAGATTTGGGAAGCAATGTGTACAATATATTCTCAGCCACACAACACACCTCTGTTGCTCATAGTCGCTCTTCTTGTAGTGGCTTCAACTGTACACCTACCTCAACTCCCATTCATACTTTCTTTACTACTTTGAAACTATGTTGCTAAAATCAGGTAAGCAAACCTGACATTGGGCCTTAAATATCTTATGAAATATTGGAGGAGTGGGGTTAAATTAGGTTATATAATTCCAAAGAAAGTTCATGAGACAAATTACTCCATTTCTGGTTGGTGGAATTCATATAAAGTATTCCAGACTACTTAGTTTGGCTCAAAGACCAAAAGAAAGGAGGGTGGGAGCCATTACTTACTCAATTGTGTTTCTGTCCACTTTTCCTGTCATGTTAATGCCATAGAACTGCTGCATGGCAGCTAGGGCAGACTGCATGGTCTCTGCAGAGCGCAGCACTGACATTCTGGGGTCAGTCGGTGGAAGGTAGCCGTACTTTTGTAACCAAACCTGCAATAACAAGTACAGTTTCTTTTAGATCAATTTTATACTTTTACAATAATTTTCTGGTAATTAATGTATACCTATAATAGAGTTTTGAACATTTTATCCACAAGGGCATACAGTATTTTAAGTGTTTGATCTTTTTATAATATATATTATATAGGTTAGGTTATTTTAATATAATTGGAGTGACTGTTATGGATCTTTCTGACATACCTCCTAATGCTAATTGAAAAAAAAAGATTAATTATTTGTTGCAAGTTTATAATGTATAACGTACTATAGCAAATACTGGATAAAAACTTAAGATTATCCCTGTCCTCCAGGACCTCAACCTCCCAAAATGAAGGATGCTTTTCAACAGTATGACTCCATTGAGAGGTTTATGTTGCAAGGGGCAGTTATGTGCATATACCACATTAAAAAAGCCGTCTTCCTGAAATTGACCAGTGACTCCAGCTATGACGTGTAGCTTCTTTACAGATAAACCATGTTACTCTATGACATTTTGAGTGTAAATTCCATAAAACCATTCTATCCCATCGTAGCTAGGTATCTTTTGATGACTTTACCATGTAAAGAATATTCTTTCTTCATTTATTTCTGGTGACTCATTTTAATCTAAATCACATAAGTAACCAAGCTTTTCACCTATAGAAGAAATCCAAATCCAACTATCACCTTACGAGTGTTTAGACTTCTCTTTAAGGGTCTCATGATTTTTATCCCCCACCTTCCCTGGTGAAGGGTGCTCTGGGAGGACAGAGAAAGAACTCATAGTTAAACTCACATTCTAACTGTGATTGGAGCAAAAATTCAGTCATTTAAGGTTAAATTTTACAAGTGAATACAAATGTAGGGCATTTGGGGGAAACAAAAAAAACAAAAAAACCCCCCCAAAAAACCAAAAAAAACACCAAACACATGTATCTCCACCAGGGAGCAGATGCTTTCTAGTTTTACAATGCTATGCATTCATTTTAAATGCGCAATCATATGTTCCGGCCACATCCCATCCTGCAGTCCTTTACCTCAGTCTTCTACAAGGCTCCGAGATTTCTTGGAGTTTAGTGAGCTACCTCTCAAACTGATAAGGGCCAAGTACTTCTGTCCCTGGCATAAAATACAAGCCTTGCTATTTGGTGAAAGGTATTTGCCAGCATGTGTTACCCTTCCTACCTCAGTCTATTTATCATATAAATGACCATCCTATGAAATTGTAGTTTTTCCCTAATAACTGATATTATTCCTTTATGAACTTCAACTTCTAAAACAGGAGACCTATTTTCCCAGTGAAAATAACCAGCAAGTATAGAAGTTAAATTTCACCAAAAGATACTAATATTAAATGTATCAAAGTCTTAAAATGTGAAACACAAAGTGGAATTTTTCATGGTATTTACAAAAACTAACCACCTCAAAAGTACAGTACCATAAGCACATCTCCTTGAAAAAAAAAACACATTTATTCTAAAACTATTTAAGAAATGAGCAATGCATCACTGTCAGGAAGGTGTATTAGTGAAACTTAATCTAGTAAACTCATGTACCACATAGTAAAAGCATGCCAAGACACTCTTCTCATCTAATCTGTAATGAACAGACTGCCAGGGAAAATATGAATATTCAGTTTCCTAGTTAACAGTGATGCAGTCTGAAATAGACTCCACTTTTTTCTGAATGAAGGAAGCAGGGAATATTATTTAATATGAAAGTCAATACCTATTGTTATGTTATTTCTCAAAATTAGAATGCTGTATCTTGATTTTTAATAACATACATGCACCAATATTCTTAAACTGAATGTTTTTTCCATAAGACCTTGTTTGCATTCATTTCTTACTTGCTAGAGAGCTGACTTGTTGCTAGGTAACTCATGGGTGCTAAGCTACAGGCAATTACGTTTATGAGGAAAGCAAAGAGAAAACCATTAACAATAAAACCTATGACTTATGTACAGATAGAGGAACTATAAAATATGTAAATGTTAAGTGCATAATGAACAGAATAAAAAATACATATTTGATTTATGCACTAGCCTTTCAAACAAATGTTTTAAAATAATGTAAAAAATGAATTGGGATTTTTATTCAAGTTTTCTTTTACACTGTCACTTATGAAAGGGAGTTCTTTCTGAATGACTGAGGAGTGGATCATTATTTTTAATTGTAAAATATTGGGAAAGCTATGAGTTCTACCATTTTATGGTCAAGGTTTGTTTTCTGGCTAATCAAGATTGATTTGTCACCTAGGAAGCAAACTTTTCTTCCAAATTACAAATGTAAAATATCTTTTTTGACAAAAAGTTAAATCTATGAAGTAATATTTGAAAATGTATCTTTCCCCTTACCCTAGTATTCTGCTATCCAAGGTTAATGATTTGGCATGTAGTCTTTGCATCTTTTTCACTGTTCTTAAAAATAAATTTTGAGATATAAATATATATGTATGTATGTGTATCTGTAAACATATATACATATATATTACAGATTACACCATAACCTTCCATCCTCATATGTTTTTACTTGAAATACATCCCTATTTTCATCATTGTCTTAAAATACTTCATCTCCTGGATGACTGCAAATACTAAATTTGTCTCTTGAGACTGGCTGTGCCTTAATGTGTTTTCAATGTTCTCAAATGTACATTATGAATAGTTAAAGAATCATCTATTCTTGTGTGAACTTGGATGAATGATATATAATTTGTAGGGGTGATGCTAGGATTAACTGAGAATATACAAAGCCCTCAGCATAATTCTTGCTCAGTAAATCATATTACTATTTTATGCTTACCAACTACCCTGAGTTCTTAAAATCGTTCCTGTTCACCTTAAGATTTGTCCTTGGGATAGGGCAAGATTAAAAATGGTGAGGTTGAACTAGTCATAGCTGTAAGGAAAGACAAACAACATGGGGTAAGGAATCATAGAGTGCTTCAAAACTCCCCAAATCCAAAAGCAAATAAGGTGTGACACATTTGGCAAACTGATTTTTGTTATGTTTTCTTCATTTTGTGCTCACTGGATTGACAAGTGCTTTTGAGAACACTGAAAAAATATCAAGGGACAAACAAGTTCCTTTAAGGCAAACCTTGACTCTTTACTATCTGGGACTTACCCCACCTCATTATCACCAGAACAACCAACCTCAAATGAAGCAACAAAATCTCACCTTGAATTACAGTCCTGTTTTACTAAGTCATCAAACATCTTGCTACCAGGTAGACAAAACCAATTTCCAGCACTTAGTGATTATTCAGTTGGAGGAACAACCAGAAGACTATTATTCTCTGCAGAGCAAGACAATATATCAAGCAATAAAAGGTAAACACTTAAATATTAAATGTTGTGCCAATAGACACTGCCTTTACTAGATTATAGCATAAATAAGGACAGGCAAACAAAATTTCAGCAAAATTCATTAATGAATTCATTAATTCATAAACATTAGTGACAAAAACTGACTTTGTCACTAATATTTCATGTGCCCATACTGTGAAAACCTACGTTAATTGACTGAGTTATTCACCCACATATATTAAGCAGTATCCTGAAAAATGATTACATAAAAAAATGGAGACAGTAGAAGTTCTCACCACTAAGAGCAAAACTAAGTAGTAATTTTTAAAAATATGTATCCTTATTTATTCCTTCAGGCCAATACTACAACCTAGAGGAAAAAAAAAATTCCCTCTAGCCTTGAAGCTAGTAAGTTTATCAATATCTTAACATAAAGTTAGATACTGTTATTAATTTGCTTGATGAAACACAGACGCAAGAACAATTTTTAAACCTCCTCACTGATAGGACATAATATATATAGAAAACATCTTGAAATGCTAACTCTGATTAATTGCAGACATCCTTTCCCCCACCAAAAAAAAAAAAAAAAAAATTGGAATAAGTGAATAGGTGATTAAACTAATGAATATATTAGGACTAGAAGAGATACATTTTAGAAATTATAGAAATAATTGAAGGGGAATATAAGGAAGGCTGTGTTAGGATTTTATTTAATCTGAAAAATCACTTTGCCAGTCCACAATGCCTATTTGTGACTGAATTAATTATTTCAGGTTATTTCAAGTAAAGTTAATTTCCAGCTAACGTGGTATGGCAAATGCAAGTTCCTTGTACCCAGTGATTATATGACCCAAAGTACAGTACTCATATGAAAAGGAAAGGGCAAAGGTGATAAATTTATTTTATAGCATTTATTTAGTAAGAATCTCTTCCATTTACTTGATTATATAAACATTTTTATTATTTTGGGAAACAAGTTTTTAAAATTGCTAAATTCTCAAATTATAACATACTAACAAAATGTCTAAATCTATGATGTTTAAAATATATTCTGATATAATTAACTGACTTTCTCAGATGAAATTCAACTGAAAAAATGCTTTTAACAGATAACTTCTCAATGTTATAAAATGTTAATTTCCATTTTTCAGTATGAGACTTATAAATGCATTTGTTAAATTTTGTTATAAAGCAAAATTAACAACTAAAAGGTGATGACCCCTCTATTTTGCGTTATCATCAGCCAAGGCAGTAACAGCTTAAGGACATTTTTTCCTGAAATAGCATATATTTGCTGGTTATAAAAAGTGGCAGGATTTGTGGCCTACATTTTCTCTTCTAAAAAATGGTTATAAATGTGAATTATAACTACCTATTAACCAAACAATTAAACTCATGTTAGAGTAGTCACTCAGAATTGGTCAAATTGAAGATTCACAGGATAAGTTAACAAGGCAGAAATTAGCCTTTTTCTTCATTCAAAAATCTAAATGGGCTCTAAATTACCATCCCATCCCTAGCATGAATGGATTAGTGTATGAAATTGCACAAATATAATTCAGTTCACTTAGAATTTTACCATCTCTTTAATGGCTTCTTAAAATGCAAAGGAAATAGTGGAACAACCAAAAGCTACTCTATAAAACATCTTATCAATTAAGAGGCAACCATCATTTGGATAGGAAGAGAAGAAAACAGGTGAGTTATACTAAAAGTTGTGATGGCCGTCATGAGCATATTTTACACCTTAACACGAAACTCATTTATGATAGAAGCCAATAACTTAGGGTGTCAAGGCTGTGGAGAGGTTTTCCAATCTGCATAAAGTGAATTACACTTTGTACTTAGTAGCTGTGGGAACAAAACCCCTCCAACAGTAATGGCTGAGCCCCAGTGTTAAAAGAGAGCAGAGCCCTTACTTGAAATTCCATTATGTGCTGGTCATCATGCTGGAAAGTTGCAGAGGACTGTGATATGCCGTCTGCTCAGATTTTACTGTTTTTTTTTTTCTTCTAAGTTGTTTAGTTTTTTTTTTTTTAATTTATAGTGTACATGCACATACACACACATAAACAGTGACAAAACAAGACCAAAATAAAAGCAAAACACAACAAACAATAAACAATAACAAAGCATGTATATGATACCACAACCCCTATGTTTCTGAAGTAGACAGAATTACCAAAAAACTACCTGTAATAATCATTGACATGATTCTACTTTATATCATGATTACCTAAAAATTCACAACAGTAAAATCCCCCTCAAATCTGTGTCTTTTCACACTAGCCAAGTGAAGAGAAATGCTGAACAATGCACCATGTGAATGTTCTAAAGGCACTTACTTGAGTCTGTCATATGAGTCACAGATTCAACTCAGCTTTATTTACTGGGAGCAGATTCAGTTTCATTGACACCAAAAATACAAAAAAGAAATTAATCTCAATTAAACTTGCAAAGTGGGGGGTGCAAAATGTCCCACTGAGATGAAGGTACGAAATACCAGAACTTTTTTTTTTTTTTTTTTTAAGATGGAGTCTCACTCTGTCACTAGGCTGGAGTGCAGTGGTTCGATCTCGGCTCACTGCAACCTCCATCATCCAGGTTCAAGGGATCCTCGTGCCTCAGCCTCCTGAGTAGTTGGGACTATAGGTATGTGCTCCCATGGCTAGCAATTTTTTTTTTTTTTTTTTTTTTGTATTTTTAGTAGAGATGAGATTTCAACATGTTGGCCAGGATGGTCTCGATCTCTTGACCTCGTGATCCGCCCACCTCGGCCTCCCAAAGTGCTGGGATTACAGGCATGAGCTACTGCGCCCGGCCAACACTAGAACATTTTATAAAATGCACACATCCACACTTACAAGCCTGAGCATAACTGTAGATGAAACTTAATACAAGAAGAAATAAACTTTACTTTTACTTAATATACAGACTAACCAAACTTCATACATTCATCACCACCAGATGTCCTGAGGGAGGAGCTGGAGTTCCACAGTGCAGAGAGTTTCACACTGTCACCTCAACAGTTAGGATGATTCCAGCACAATACAACATACAGCTATTTTTCTGTGCCAGGTTATATGGATTTATGAATGATATCATATTACAAAAAAGAAATTTTATAATACTTTCAAATACGATGGGTAATGACTAACAAAACATTTTGTGCTATATAGATGTTTGCTGGTTATTTCATAGCAAGGTACTTAAAAGTTGTCAAATTGAGTTATGTATTTTCTTTTACAAAAAGACAAAAGTGCTGTCCTTTCCTGTGAAGACAAGTAGCTGCAAATAGTGGGTTATTCAGTAGCTATTTTGGGATATAAGAAACAAAAATATTTTAATCTGTACCATCAAGATAAAAGTGATGTTTTTGCAATGCAAGATAAATTGCTTTTCAAGGAAAGATATGCCATGCCAACTATTTTTAAAGACAGATGTTTGGAAATGTTTCTATCATCACATGACATTATATTAAAAAAGACAGAAATTCGGCCGGGTGCGATGGTTCAAGCCTGTAATCCCAGCACTTTGGGAGGCCGAGACGGGCGGATCACAAGGTCAGGAGATCGAGACCATCCTGGCTAACACGGTGAAACTCCGTCTCTACTAAAAAAATACAAAGAAAACTAGCCCGGCGAGGTGGCGGGCGTCTGTAGTCCCAGCTACTTCGGAGGCTAAGGAAGGAGAATGGCCTAAACCCGGGAGGTGGAGCTTGCAGTGAGCCGAGATCCGGCCACTGCACTCCAGCATGGGTGACAGAGCGAGACTCCGTCTCAAAAAAAAAAAAAAAAGACAGAAATTCATGACCTATTCAAACTATCATAATTCCCTACTTTAAAATCCCAGCAACAGAATTTTCCATCTGTAAAATGATCTGCCAATAGAACAGTTGCAGAGAGTTTTAAGCCCATTTGTTAAAAATATAAAGATGCAACACCTTTTGATTGTTTTTTAGAATGAACTGATAGACATCAGAGAAAATGGTTAATTTACCTGCTGAATTTTAACAAAAACCTTTACAGAATTGAGGGATAGCATTGCAAAATAAGGCTCATGATTTATAACCAGCTAATGATGCAACTCTTCCAGGATCCTGTGTGGTACCATTTTTGGCTATGACTATTTTTAAGATAAAGATTATAAATAAACTGATCTTGAAATTGCCGTATTTCAAAGTGTTAAATCAGCATTTTAAAGAATAAGGAAGAATCAGTCACAGAACTCTCAAAGAAAAAATGATTAATATTTCTAATAAGAGCAAAACAATGTAAATATAATTCATAAATAAAAAATAAAAATTATTTTAAAACACATCATCTTTAGTTCACCTTAATATTTCTATTATAATGATGTATAATATACATAATTTTAGTGCTTTAGTTCATGAATATAATTATAAGTAAAACAGGGTACATGTTTTAAAAATTAAGATGTACAATAAAAAGTGTAGAGATCATAAAGCTGATAGAAACTACTTTATTTCTAAAAATGAAGCTATTTCCTTAAATTCTCTCCAATGTGCCACACTTACTCTCCTGAAAAGGTAAGAAAGCAGTTTATCAATACCTAGATATTAGATTCTATTCTGACTTTGACAAGTTTCAAGCTCTTCCTTTTCCATCATGCACTACTGAAGCTGCCCATATCCTACAGAATCAATTTCTTAGAATGCCTTCCAAGCCATGTATGATTTTGTCTCAAACTATTCGCTTGTTGCTTTCCTCCATAGAATCTGTTCTTTGGTCACATTGAACTTCCAGTTCCACTCCCAGCGGGTCTCCATAAGAATGACTGCTAGCATGCCTTTACTGCCCATTATGTACCAGGCAATTTACATGCGTTATTTTTAATCCTTATAATAACTTCTCATATTCAGCACTATAACCTCTGTAATGACAAAATAAAACCCCAGAAAAAATAGGTAACTTGCTCAAGGACACATCAATAGTAAGAGGAGGAATCAGTATTCAAAGAGAGACATGACTGGCACCAAGCTTGGCTCTGTCTGTTAATTTAGACTGCCTTTTAGAGAGAGGAGACCCAGCTGCCTGTCTGTATGCTGGAAAGCCTAGGAGACTCTATTCATATTAAAAAATGAAAAGGCAGACTGTCTGAAAACATACCTACAATAACCAAGAATGTTCAGTTTTTATGCAAACAAAACACCCAGTTTTGTACCATGAAAGGGCACTGAGCTGTGGCTGCATAAGTTCTGGGTATAACACTAACTCCTACTTCTAAGGGTTTCTCTAATTGCCAGTGCAAAACAGCCTTGCATGGTCCAATTTGCCCAGCCTAATTAATATTCTTATTTCTATGCTAGAATATTTCACTTATGGCCATTTCAGTTTTACAGTTTAAAAAACCACTGAAACCTTCTTTGCCAGAGACACCCTTTCTTCTCACTTTATTCTTTCACAGCACTTTCTTACTGTAGCCTCAAGGTTGCTAGTATCTACAGCTGACCAGCAACCTTAGTTATCTTCTCTGAAATTAATCACTCAAATACAATCTATGCACCTATGACACACCACTTAACTGTAACTCTGACCGCAGCCAAATGTCCAGACTCTGAGATCACATTGCTGTTTAAATAAAAAATACAGCAGTCATTCTTAATTTCTTCTTTTTCCTCATCATTGATATCCAATCCATCATCAAGATTTAGCTACAATTTAATCTTGAATGGAAATATTTATTTCTGCTGCCACTCCATTGTCAAGGAAACAATCATTTCCCACAAGAAACTGTAAGATTCTCCAGCTGGCCTCTGTGCTTTCATATTGCTACCTTCTCTCTCTTTGCCCAACTAGGGTAAGTTGTCTTTTCTTTAAATTGTGGTTAAAAAAAATATACATAACCTAAATTTATCATTCTAACAATTTTCAAGGATGCAATTTGATGGCATTAAGTACACTGACACTGTTATGCAATCAGCACTACCATCCATCTCCTGAATTTTTTCATCATCACAAACTGAAACTATATATAGAAAAGTCCTCAAATAATGTTTTATTCAATGTGGTTTCGCTATAATGTTGATGAAAAAAAAAATCAATTCCCAGCCGGGGCCATTGTTCGTGTGGAGATTGCATGTTTTCCCCATGTTTGTGTGTTTTCTCTGGGTATTTAGGTGTCCTCCTACATCCCAGAAAGATGTGCCTGTTAGGAACCGACATGTCTAAATGACCCCAGTCAGAGTGAGGGAGGGTGTGAGTGAGTGCGCCCTGCAATGGGATGGCATCCTGTCCAGGGTCTGTTCATGCTTTGTGCCCTAAGCTGTTAGATAGGCTCTGGCCATCTGTGATACTAAGCTGGAATAATTGGATATATAATTATCTTAATTTTTATTAATGTTAAATGTATGTATAGCTTACATTTATTTCAGTGTTTAATATCAGAAGTGTTTTGGTCTTTACTTAGAAGTCTGGTGATGGTTTTTGTGACCAGAAATATGCTGTAGGAACTTAACTCTTACTCATATCAATTAGCCTATGGTAAAATTGGTTATGTTACATATCATTTTACTTAAAGATGAAGTTTTCAAGAATGTATCTATGATGACATTAAATAAAGACTTACTGTGATCATTAAATAATGACTCCATATTATTGCTTCTCCCAGCCTCTGGTAATTAAGTTGACTGCTGAACGACATGGGTTTCAATCCATTTATATGTATATTTTTTCAATAAATACGTTGGAAAATTTTGGGGAAAGTTTCAACAATTTGAAAAACCTCACAGATGAACCATATAGCCTGGAAATATCAAAAAACTCTAAAATTTAGATATGTCATGAATGCATAAAATATATGTGGTAACTCATCTATTTTATCATTTACTACCAAAAAATATACACAAATCTATTATAAAAAGTTAAGACATATTAAAACTTATGCACACAAAGACTATATATGGTGTTATTCCCAGTTGAGAGAAATGTAAATAAACACAAAGATGCAGTATTAAATAATAACTGCATAAAATTAACTGTGGTACATACTGTACTACTATGATAATTCCGTAGCCACCTCCTGTTGCTATTGCAGTGAGCCCAAATGTTGTATCTGCTGAAAATGCTATGTGATGCAAATCATCTCTGTGTGAGAAGTTCTCTCTCCACCTAATTGCATATCTCAGTAAAAAGTGATCTCTTGCAGCTCTCACATATTTTTATTGTGTTTATTGCAATACCATAAACCTTGAATAATACCATGGGAACCATACAAAGTGCTGCTAGTGATGCTGGAAGCACTCCCTAAAAGTAGAGGAAAGTCGTGGCATTACAAGAAACAGTTGAATTGTTTCACTTGTAGCACAGATTGATGTCTGCAGCTGAGGCTACCCGTCATTTCAAGGTAAATGAATTCAGAGTAAGGACGATTGTTTAAAAAAAACAAAAAAAAGGAAAGAGAGATAAGGAAATCTATGAGATTTTGCTGCAGCTACGCCAGTAGGCATAAAAACCTTGCACTGTTTGCAAAATACCTTTTAATCTCCAGTTGAAAAAGGAGCTTGTATGTTGGTGCAGGATTACTCCAAGAAAGGCATATCTATAGATTATAACATGATTTGAGAAAAGCTGAAGTTATTATATGCCAAAATTAAAGCAAAAGGAAGGTGAAGGTTCTAAAGCTGGAGAATTTAATGCCAGCAAAGGATGGTTTGATAATTTTAGAAAAAAGTTTGGCTTACAAAATGTCAAAATAACAGAATAAGTAGCTTCTGCTGATAAAGAAGCGGAGACTAGTTCTTAGATGTCTTGAAGAAAATCATTGGGAAGAAAACATATTTGCCTGTATACAGTTTTAATGAGATGAAAGGGTCCTATTCTGGAAAAAATGCCACAAAGAACATTTATTAGTAACGAAGAGAACCAGGAACCAAGATTTCAGGTAAGAAGAAATGGGCTAACTCTACTGTTTTGTGCAAATGTAGTTGGGTTTATGATTAGGACTGCCCATGTTCTAAAAGCTGCTACCCCATAAGCCTTAAAGGGAAAAGATAAACACCAGTTGCCAGTATTTAAGTTGTCTGGACAATAAGAATATTGATTGGTTCCATTGATGCTTTGTCCCTGAAGTCAAGAAGTACCGTGCCAGTAAGGCAAATTCTTTTATTGTTCTTTAAAGTTCTTCTTATATTAGAAAATTTCCTTCGTCACCAAGAACCCCATAAACTCAACATTGAAGGTGTCAAAGTGGTCTACCTGTCCCCAAACACAACGTCTTATCAGGGGGTCATAAAGACCTTTAAGGCTCATTACACACAGTACTCTATGGAAAGGACTGCCAATGCTATTGAACAGATCCCCAGTAGACAGAAAATCATGAGAGTCTAGAAGGATTACACCATGAAAGATGCCATCATTGTTATATAAAGAGCCATCAATCTTGAAACAACAAATTCTTGCTGCAGAAAACTGTGTACGCAGATGTTGTGCATGACTTTACAGGATTTATGATGGAGTCAATCAAGGAAATCATGAAAGAGGTCGCAGATATGGCAAAAAAAAAAAAGAACAGGGAATGTACTCAAGATATGGATTTTGGAGAAATTCAAGAGCTGATAGATACCACACCAGAATTAACAGAAAATGACTTAATAGCGATGAGTGCAACTGAACCGTGCCAGATGAGGAAGAAGATGTAAAAGAAACAGTGCTGGAAAACAAACTGATATTAGACAATCTAGTAGAAGGCTTCTGTTTATTCAAAACTATGGGCTTTTTTATGAAGCAAGCACTGAAATGAAAGCAATCATTGGAGGAAGGATTCAAACCATATAAAAACATTTTTAGAGAAAAGGCAAAATAATTAGAAAATGTATTTCTATAAAGTTACACTGAGTGTGCCTGCATCTCCTGCCTCCCCTTCCACCTCCTCCACCTCTTCTGCCTCTGCCACCCTTGAAAACAGCAACCCCTTCTCTTCCTCCTCCTCAGCCTACTCAGAGTGAAGATGAAGAGGATGAAGACCTTTATGATGATTTACTTCCACTTCATTAAAAAAAATGTATTTTTTCTTCCATATGATTTTCTTAGTAACATTTTCCTTTTGCTTACTTATTGTAAGAATATAGTATATAATACCTATAACATACAAATATGGGTTAATCAACTGTTTATGTTATTGGTAAGACTTCTGGTCAACAGGAGGCTATTAGTAGTTAAGTTTTGGGGAAGTCAAATGTTATACGCCAATTTTTGACTATGTGGGGATCTGTGCCCCTAATCCCTGAACTGTTCAAAGGTAAAATGTATTATTCTACTCTCTCTATGTATTTGACTACTCTAGGCAACTCATATAAGTGGAATCATTATGATATTTGTCCTTTTGTGTCTGGCTTATTTTATTTATAATAATATATTCAATGGTCACCCATGTTGCAGTGTGTAGAATGTAGCATTTTTAAGACCAGATAATATCCCATTATTTGTATATACCACGTTTTGTTTATTCATTCATCTATCAAAGAATGTTATGGACTGAATGTTTGTGTCTGTCAACATTCATATGTTGAAATCCTAACCCGAAGGTGATAAAATTAGGGGGTAGGGCCTTTGGGAGGGTAATTAGCCCTCATGAATGGGACGCCCTTTTAAAACAGACCTCAGAGAGCTCTCTATCCCTCTTTCCACCAGGGAGTATACTACAAGAAGTTGGCAATCTACAGCCTAAAAGAGAATCTTTCCTAGACCTCCACCAGGCTGGCACCCTGACCTCAGACTTCCAACCTCCAAAACTGTGACATTTCTGCTCTTTATACGCCACCCAGTCTATGACACTTTTTTTTAGCAGCCTGAATTGAGTAAGACAAAGAAACAGAGGGCTTCCCTGACTACTTCACCACCCAAACATATAGCACCCAGTTTATGTCTATTGCTGTACTTATTGAGATCACTACATGGTTGCTTTGTTTATTTATGGTTTTATACTGTATTTCTATCTATTTTGTTCAACACAGTAGGGTCAACACAGACAGCTCCCGGCACATTTTCTGAGCCTGAGTGATGGAATTACAAGGGCTCGTTAAGTGAGGCATCCATGCATTAATGCCAATTGATAACACAACTGTACAAATCATATTTTGCCATTTTCTGCCAACTGGGTTTACTACTTGATTATTTACCACCCCACTCTCCCCCATATACACACACAACTAGACTCCCAGTAGGAAGTCCAGTGCTCAAAAGGTGTATAACAAATCTCATTTTATCACACGTATAGCAAAGATTAGCACCTTCCCAGGCACATCTGGGAAAGCTCTAGGAAATATACAGTAAGGTACAATAGGAAGTAATAGTGATAATTTAGGCCACTGTTGGGCAAGCACTTAGAGGTTTTTATCTTTGTCTTCTCAGATTCTACCTTCCATCCCCATACCCACAGATAAAAATCAATGCGGAATTGTTTTACTGCTTGAAAATTGCACTCTGGAAAGTACTGATACTCAATGTAAACAACACATCAAGAGCTTAACATTTATTAAGCCAGGCACTGCACTAATCTCCTTAACACATTAGCTCATATAATTATCACAACAAGCCTACGAGATTGGTATTATTATTGTCATTTTACAAATGAGGAAACAAGTTGAGAAGGGTTAATCAACTTGCCCAGGGCTACAGAATGAGTAGGCAATATCCATGGACACAAGTGTCATTGTAACTTTGAAACAGCTCTTGCTCTTAACAACCTCCAGGAAGCCCAGAAGAGTGGGTAACAAACCTAGCCTTTATTACATAAGATTAAGGATGATCTACATAAGAGTTCTGGCTCAGAAATCCACTGTCTGGTTTCACACAGCTGAATCTCACCAGTGTACAGGTAGGTCATTTTGCTGGAAGAACAAAATAAAATGCAAACAACAAGTGATATTTTAGAGGTAGCTAGCCACAAGGTTGTAAGCTATAAAATATGTTGTAGTTATTATTACTACCATTGTAATCCTGTTTAATTTTTGGTGCATACAGATTTGGGGGCAGAATGCTAGAACCTAGGATGCAAAGGTAAAAAGTAAGGTATTTGTTATTAAGGAGTTCATAGTTTAACCATGAGAGACACAGGCAGGTGTTCTGACAGGGGTTTGTATGAGTACTATGGGTGCACATTGATAGAGCTCCAAACCTCATGGGGTAGAGCACTAGGAGAATGGAAATGGAATCTTAAACACAACTTGAAAAGCCTTTCACAAAATGTTAAATCCCTGAGTTTATAAAAAAAAACTCCTCTGCCTCCTTTTCATCTTCAAGGTAACCTTCCTAGACCAGGCTCTCTTTTACTTGTACTTGAGTATTGCAACACTTTCCTAATTGCCTAATTCATTTCCGTGGCTCTATATTCTTTCAATTTTGACCTACCCTACTAAGTATGGAAAGATTAAGTATCCCAAAATATCATTTCCTTTATTTAACTTCCTTGCTCAAAACACTATGATTGCTATGATTACAATCATTTACTTACTGAAATGGTTTAAGATTCTTTATCCTTGCAATGAGTAAACTTCAAAAATTCATACATATCTACCTTAACAAGCTCAATTTTCCCAAAAGGCTTATATACTACCTGGGCATTATCCAAACTGGGTTACAGAATGTGCCTCCTGGGCTTCACCTGTGTTCACACTGGCCCCACATCTCCAGTGTCCTGTATATACCAAAGGGTCTTGACCAATCAAGTCCTAGTCTTCCTTGAAGTCTCTCTCCTTCCTTATCTCTGTTTCTCTTGCCTCTGAGAGCACTTAGTGTGCAGATGGCTTGCTGAATAATTAACAAGTCACTACGTGAGAGGTAATGGTGTGTGGTGGGTATGGACACAGGCTTTAAGTCTGGAGGACACAGATTCAGGGCCTGAATAAGATGCCTACAAATTATGATCTTGAACAAAGTAAATGGTATTTGCTAAGTTTCAAATTATACATGTACAAAATGAAGATAATGATGATGCTACCTTACAGGGTTGTGGTGAGAATTCAATAAAATTGTCCCTACAAGAATTCCTAGCACAGGGAATATCATAAAACAGCTCAAAACAGTAGATAAAAATTATATATCTGTCCATGTTGCAGTTATATATCTAACATAATAATATTTCCAAAATATCTAAAGAATACATGACAATTTTAGGTAACAGATTTGTTAAATTTATTAACAAAAATGTCTATGATAGTTTTTGTTTTTTTTTTTTTGAGACAGAGTCTCGCTCTGTCGCCCAGGCTGGAGTGCAGTGGCGCAATCTCGGCTCACTGCAAGCTCCGCCTCCCGGGTTCACGCCATTCTCCTGCCTCAGCCTCCTGAGTAGCTGGGACTACAGGCGCCCGCCACAGCGCCCGGCTAATTTTTTTTTTTTTGTATTTTTAGTAGAAACGGGGTTTCACCGTGGTCTCGATCTCCTGACCTTGTGATCCGCCCGCCTCGGCCTCCCAAAGTGCTGGGATTACAGGCGTGAGCCACCGCGCCCGGCCAAATGTCTATGATAGTTATATCCACTAAGCAGAAAGCAAAACAAACAAAAAATGTCCTTCTGCTACAACATTATTACTGACTACATCTCATGAGCCTCTCTGAGATTTCATCACTTTAGGAAAAGGTCCTTTGAACTGTATCCAGTCTTCACCATAAATCCTGTTTTCTACTCCCTGGTTATTGTAGTAGAATATTATATAATCCTAAAGAAGAATCAGATGAATCCATATGAATAGATAGGAAGAGGTGCACATAAAATACTGGTAAATGAAAACACACCTGCATACTTACATCTATATATTATGCTTGCACATGTATAGATATTTTCTGTATGTTTAGATAAGAAATTATTAAAAACAGTTACCACCTGGTGAATGAACTTTGTAGGCAAAGGGTTGAAGTAGAAAACTCTACTTCTGAATAAACTTTTCTATGATTATAATTTTTAAAAGATTTAGTAAACATGAAAATTCAGAGGCAAAGTTTTCTTAAAAAAATGTTTTTGTATGTATAATATATTATCTGACAAAATTTTAAAAGATTGCTTGAAATGATGCATGCTAAATGGATTTGGGGGCTGTACTTGTGCTGATTAAACAAACATGAGTTCTGTAATTGTTTAGCAGTATCACTGGACTACCAATTCAATAAACACTGTTAAGATCCTCCACACTGACTCTTACATGTTACTCAACTGTGTTTAACTTAGCATGACATTCTGACTCGATAAATATTGCAAATTAAAATTTGAAATGGGTCAACCTTGTCATCACAAGATGTTTGAGAATGAGAAAAAATGCTTTACAAAATTAATTTAAATGGTTACATTTTTATTCACTTTAAAAATACTCTACCTCATTCAATATTTAACGTTACTCATATATTCATATATTATAACATTAACATGCAAGGGAAAAAGAATAGAAAATAAGATAATGCCAATGGCAGAATTAATGTAGATTATGTATACTCCACTATCTGGTATAGTTGCCATATAACTGATTTCTCTGAATTTCCTAAAACTTAGAGCAAACATAGAAAAATGATCAGTTATAAGATCAATTATAACAGTCACAAGACTGATTTACAAAAAGTACAAATATTTTTTCTAGTCCCAGTCCTAGATGCTATTTTCCCCATGAGCTTTCTGAGCCTATGGACCTGAGGTTAGGTATTAACTTTAACGTCATAATTACATACCAAAGAAGCAGCAGTCTAGAAAAAGGAGTAATCACTTAGAATAGTGAAAATTAATCATAAATATCAAATTGGAAAATAAATGACTGTTCTTTCTCTTTCTGTTTCCTGATGCTTCTTCTTTCCCATCCCTCAAAAACTATATTCCAAATGTTTGGAAATGATCTGCTGATTCTAATCTATCTTCACTTAGAGAATTCATCTTCTCCTGAGGGTAATACTAGCAACTCAACCTCTCTGATTCTAACAAGCGCCTAACAGATTGTAGTTTTTCCACATATGCAAGCTGGTAATAACAACGATGGCAATAACAACAAAAGCAACAACAACAATAATGTCTCCAATACCTAAACGTGATGACTCCTCCATGTGTAGCTCAAGATGAACTCTCTCCAGAACTCCAGAAATATCTATGACGTTTTCCAGCAAACATTTACATCTACATGTCTCCATGGGCCTCTCACATTCATCAGGTGTAAAATTGAACCTTTTATCACTTCTCATCTGGCTCCAAATGCAGGCAACATATAGCCCAGTCTTCTGTTATTTATACAGGTAAATGACACCATCCAATCCATCAAATTCCAAATCTGAAAATTATCTAAAATACATTTCTTGTTCTTGTTCTTATCTTTCTCAACTTGTCAACCAGTCTACACACCCAGCTGTTTGTGTACAGTGAATACAACCAAGACTCATCTCTATCTCACTCCTTAGGCTCAGCTGGATACCTCAAACTTTTAGTTTTTTTCCAGTTTATTCATTACATTTTAATGAACAAAACTTGAGTCTAAGCATGGTGTTTAATATGATGTTTTGAAATAAGTAAATATACGGAATGACTAAATCAATGTAATTAACATGTACATTATCTCACATATTTATCATTTATTTGTGATGAGAATATTTAAAATTTACTCTCTGAGCAATTTCCAAGTATAAATTACCAGCTTATCGACTCATCATGTTGTATAACAGATCTCTTGAATGTATTCCTCTTGTCTAACTGAAATGTTGTGTCCTTTGACAAGGACCTTAATCTTTTTAAACTGAGAAACTGTAGTGACCTCCTAACATGTCCCCTATCTCTAGTCCTGATTCAGCTCCCTGTTTAGTGCCAGTGTGATAATCTTTATAGAGCCTTCCAAACACTTGAAGAAGAGAACAGAGAATAAGTGAGCCTCCTTTTCAGTGAAGGAACTATCATTCTAAACCTTAAATCTGAAAAGGTACCCTCAGATAATAAATTAGTGACAAATTTCATTACTGAATAGATATAAATTTAAATTAAGAAGTAGCAACTGATCTAAGAGGGTTTTTAACCCTATTTATTTTCCATTTGCCTTTCTAAGATTTGTTTGTCCTCCTCATCTCTGCAGAGGCTAGAGAGGTTAACTTCTATGGACTGTACTGCCCAGGATCCCTTGCCATTTGACTTTCAGTTGGATTGAGACAATAGGAAGCTCTATCCATAAAGAAGACATAAGAAAGAGCAGGTTGAGACATCCATGCCCCCTCCCTAACCTCAATGCTGTTCTCTATGGTGCCACGTTTCTTGGGCAGTTAATTACCTTTCCATGACGCCAGATCTCACCAGGCTCTGAAACTAAGTGATCTTCCTTTCCCCTCCTACTCCTAAGAATAGTGATGACTTCCTGCTGTTCTTAATCTCAGTACAGTTCACCATCTCCTGTAGTTTTTGTTAACTGCCTCTAAATCTCAGGAAATAGTTCCATACTGAAATATTTTTTTTGACTGGACACTTTAGAGTGTGCAACCTTTTTCGTGCTAGGATTCTGACTGGCATGTATGGCTAATAGACATGCCAATTTGAGTGTATTCCATGAACCAAAAAAGCAGCAGGATAGGATCATCTTTACATATCATCTTGATAGCTTTTAGAAAAACCATCAGATAATGACCATGCATGCTCCAAAGTACTTGGTATGATTTTACATATATTTGTGGCACCTGAAAGTCATTTTCATAGAAGAAGAATTACATACTTTATCACAAAAGACAATTTTAATCTAGAGCAGTGTTCTTCAAACTGTGGTGCATAGACTGGTATGTCTCTGAGGTCTGAGATAAACAAAAAATAAGAGTAAGCTTTTAGAAACTGTTCTAGTAATCTGGCATTAGGTACTATTTTTACTGTGTTTTACAAAAGCATTGATGTATTAAAAACTATAAAATTAAAATTAGTTCTCCATGACAGTTTTTTTTAAAAAAATTAAAATAATCATAAACTTGTAAAAAATTGGTTAAATACTAAAGTTTTAATTTTTCTGAACCATTGAGAGTAAACTGCCAATGAAAGAATGCTTCATTACCCTGAATATTGTTATTTTGTGTAAACATGAACATTTTCCTACAAAGCAAAATATAACTATCAATGTCAGGAAATTAACATCAATACATTATCATTTAATCATCAGATCCCACTTAAAGTTATACAGTTTTCTCAAAAATATTTTTCATAGCAAAAGAATCCACTTCAAAATGATGAGTTGCCTGTCGATGCCATGCTAGTTTCCTCTGTCTGGAATAGTGCCTCAGTCTTTCCTTGACTTTCATAATCTTGACACTTCAGAATACTACAAGCCAGTTATTCTGGAGAATGTCTATCAAGTTTGTTTTGCTGATACTGTCTCATAATTATATTTTGTTAAATAACATTTTCAGAAATATCTCAATGTGATGCTGGGTGCATCTATCAGGTGGCATTTGATTTCAGTTTGTCCCATTAATTATAATGTTTACTTTGATAACTTGCTTAAGGTGGTGTCTGCAAAGTTTCTCCACAGTGAAGTTACACTTTCCCCCTTTGTCAATAATAACAATTTTATTGGATATATACTTTGAATTATATAAATATCTGGTTTCTCAAGTAACTTCAAATGATTTGCTTTTATATTTACATATATGTGGACTCATAGATTGCTATTTTATTAAATGGATTATAATATGTAACTATCATTACTTATTTTGATGCTTATCTGTCTCTGACTCAAACAACTGAAGACCCTTCAAGCTAGTGTCATTGTTCTTTCAATGTTTTCCTGTAATTCTTCAAGCATTTACTGGCATTCTGACAAAATAAGGTGTTCCAGGATCATCTTGTACTTTGCCCTGAAATCAGTCATTTCTCTAAGAAGCCAGATGCTTTTAGTAGATAATGGTATTTAGAAGCCAAGATCCAGGCAAAAAATGTATTTATTGTTATGTGGTTGTCACTAATCCCAGTTCTCTCAATGTATAAAGCTAGGGAATACATTCATGTATGCGTATATATGTTTCTATCTGCCTGTATACATACATACTCACATATACGTGTGTCCATTTATGTTTACTACAATGGTAACAAATACATATATTTATGTCTATATTCATTCCCATATCTATATCTATACATTTAAAACCATGACTTCATATGAATATCTGTAATATTAATCCACCACAGGGTTCAATACAGTTTTCTTCCTTTCTGCATTTCTTACACCCTTCTCTGCCAATGTGGAACTGGACTTCATCATCTTAAACCTACTCAGTTATATGAGCAATCCTCCTCTACATTACCAATCTCTTATCTGTGCCAGCACCAATTCCCCTGCCCCTGCATGTGACAGATAGTTGAATATGTTCTAATCTGTAGACATTTTCTTTAAAATTAGCAAAAAAATTGATCCTTACTATCACTATTTCCACTTAATACAAAGTTAAAGATAAAAATATGAAAATATGAGTGAGAAAAATAGAAATATAACATATTTGAAAATTATATAATTTAGGAGAAAATTCAAATAAATCACATGGCTGAGCCAGTAAGTTAGATGCTTGCAGACACATCTTTCAAATCACAAGTAATGCATATGTCTATGTGAACTTGTTTCTCAATTTCCGTCACACACAACGTTGCACCTTGGTCCTTTAGTATGCATGACAAAGCACTGAGAGAAGATTACAGATAGGCTATACCATTTACTTTTATTGCTTTGTTTCATTTGCTTCCTCTGGCCCACTATATTAACCAAAAGATCTTCTGACTTCTACTCTTTATCTGTCTATTTTCAGTAAGCAAAACAACCTCTAAGGAAAAAAACTTGGAGAGGGGTATTATGTATATCCATCCTTTTGCAAGTGAGACATGAATTATCAATATCTGAAACACAATATGTTCATTTCTTAAAGTATAGTAGTGGGAAAATATAAACTTTTCATTAAAATATGCATCATTCTAATGATCCACAGGAAGCTAAGCAAATCTCAATGACCTAAATTAGGAGGAATTTAAATCTATAGTAAGAAAGCAGGGGAAATTGAGGGATTTCTATTAAAAGGGACAAACTTTCAATTGTATGATGAGTAAATTCTTGAGATCCAATATAAAGCATGGTGGCTTTAGTTAATAATGCATTGTATACTAGAAATTTGCTAAAAGTAAATCTGAAAATTTCTTACCACACGAGAAAAATTGCTAACTATGACAGGTGATGGCTATGTTAACTAACTTGATAGTGGTAATTGTTTCACAATGTATGTTTATCAAAACAACATGTTTCATACCTTAAATGCATTTAATTTTGATTTATCAATGATGCCTCAATAAAACTGGAAAAAAATGAAATAAAGATTGCCATCAATTTGAAAATATTCACTAAATACCGGCAATATTAATGATGCCTTAATGTCAAGAATCCTTCCAGAATATTGATAAAATGCCCTTGAGCTTATACACATGCTCAAGAGAAGCGCTGTACATTAGTCTAACTTCATAATATGGTATCAAATTAAAATCTAAAGTAAACTACAGAAAAAGACCCAATGGTAGTTCATTAATACATTTTAGAAACTCTTAAGAATTGGCTGTTTTAAAATAGGTAGCCCATCATTGTCAGATCATTATTAAATCAAATCCCTAAGTATTAATGGAGCATCAACCATACACAAGGGTCTCAGGGATTAGAGCAGAACATAAAAGATATAAATATCTCGGGCCTCACACAGCTTTCATTCTGGTGAGGTAAGAAAGGTAATAGATAATAAATACATATGATGACTAAAAAAGGTATATAGACTATGATAGGAGATAAAAGCCACAGTAGAAAACAAAATAAAGCAGGAAAGAAGGAGGGATCAAGAAGGGCAAATTAGCGACAGGATAAACAAGGATGACTTCAAAAAGAAGGTGACATTTTGAATAAACACTGGAAGAAGGAGCATCGCACATCAGGCACATCTCTTGATGTGATATTGAATTAACATCATAATTACTGATGTTAATTATGAACCTCCTAGGCAGAGGCAATAGCCATCATAAAGGCGAGACAAGAGTATGCCTGTGGAACGGAGAAAGAGAGGAGAAAGCAAGAGGAGATGAAGTCAAAAAAGTTCCAGAGAGCCAAGAAACGTTACACTATGCAGATTGCTTTAAAGACTTTGGCTTTTTGTTGTTGTTGTTGCATGAGACCATGTCCACTGGAGAATGTATGCTTTTTCTTCTATAAGAATTTTATTTCAAAGGTCGCCTGTTGGGACCAGCGTGTCATTCATTTTGGGAATACATACAGCCCTCTGGTACTCTTAAAAACAGAGACACCCACAGCTATGGGACCAATAGCCATTTAAAAGTATTTTTACAATGACAATATGCACTGAATTAAAATAAAACTTCAAAATATTCAAGAGTTATTTATAAAAATTTCAGTATCTAGTTCTATCAGTATGCATATTTCAGTGTGGACACTGTAGCTTCAAATGCAGAGCTTTGCATTCCAAACTGTACACTAGCATCCTTAATGCCATTTTGTTGTATTGAATCCGAAGAGCTTTGAATTTTTGAGTTGAATTTTTCAGAAGCAGATATATTCATCTTTTGAATGGAGTCAAAACAGTCTTTTCATTTTTTAAAATTTCTTCTTATGAAAAATTTCAACGACAAAAGTAGAGAGATGGTAAATGAATGTGATATATTTGTACCACCTTTAATAATTATCAATACATTCACAATCTTGTTTCATCTATAACCCTTACTCACTTCTTTATCCAGTTCATTGTGAAGCAAATCTAAGACATCACAAGCGTTATATCAGTTCATTGATGATTTACTTCAGTACCAGCTTTTAGTATATACAAATTCTTAAAAATAACCACAATATCATTATCATACCTATCTTCAATACCTAGGCAGTTTCCATATTTCCTCAATTATTTTATAGTTTATTTTTATAGCTTGCTTTCACTAGAGTCCAAATAAATTGTGTGTGTTGTTATGACTTTTAAGTTTTGTATTTTAGTTTAAAATAAAGTTCATCTTTCCTTTTATTTCTTCCATTTTTTGTTGTTGTTGAAGGAATCAGACTGTTCTATAGAAATTCCTTTGTCTGTATGTCTAGATTCTGCTGATTACATTTCCACAGATTCACTGACCATGCTCCCCAATTCCCTCTGTGTCCTATAAATTGGTAGATCTGGAGAACTGTCCACATTCAGATTGTATGTGTGCATGACTTTTTTTTTTAGTCTGAACATAGGTAGTGTCGTACACCATCAGTATGTATCTCATCAAGCCATTGATAATCATTGCCTAGGCACATTTATTCATTAGGAGTTGCAAAGTCCTTATTTCATGGAGACATAATTATCTGTGAGGATGAAAGAAAAGTGTTATCAACAAAAGGAAGAAGATTCACTTCAGTGAAGTCAACGTGAGGTGGATGCTGCAGCTGAACTGGCTTGTAGTACTCTGTTCCACCCAAACTACTGTCCAGAGACTTACGATATAAATTTTTTTATATAAGTCCAAAAGGGATGTTTAAGATTTCTGGATAAACTTAGAAGATTGAGTATATGTATTTCTCTTGCTCCTTCCTGAAACCCTACTAAATTAGAAAATACATAAATCCACAAAGGATTGTCTAAAACTCATGGAAGGACCAGTTAAATTAGCAAGAATGAAGTCTGGCTGAACTATGTACCCACGTGACTCTCCTTTAACCAGATGAGGCTTCGTTTCAGAGAAAACTTAACCAGAAAGCTTCAGGACTTAGGAATACCAGGCATGGTAGAGCTGGGGGCTAAGGCACAGAGATGAGGCACCAAAATAGCTGGGAGGGGTGGGGAGTCAGTGACAGCCTGCCCAATAAATGGCAAGATACCTTGTCCTTTTTCTCACCTGAATCCTAGACAGCCAGGCAAGTTTATTTTCCTCAGGCCCTAATACTTCCTCAAGAGACATCAAAGGTCAAATGCCAAAAGAAAACTCTTTATAAATGGTGAAATCTGAGAGTACAGATTACTACACAATGTATGCACTGTGAAGCCCTCCAATTAGCAAGGCTGGCCATGACATTCAATAATCTTTTCAGTGTCTCAGCCTTCCGTATGCACCAAGGATCACCAGATAGTTGAAAAAACCTCCAATATAAGAATCTGAAAAAAGCAAATAACATAATATTTAAAAAGAGCCACGGAGTAACTAGACAAAAATGTCAGGAAACAAAACAAAATCCTTATAATTAATAACCTCAGAGAGAAGAGAATTCTACCAAAAAATAGTTTTTAAAAACAATTAAATATCCTAGAAGATTAAAAAATACAATTCTCAAACTGAAATAAAATACGACCAGTAGACAAGATGAATTAACACAACCTCCAAAAAACAGAGTACAATGAAAATGCATGCAAAGAAACAGAGAACATTTTTTAAAAAATCAAGGAATCAGTTAAAATCTTCTAACATTTGATTAACAAACCCCAGAAAGGAAGTGAAGAAAAAAATAATTATATTTATTTTTGACATTCTCACCCTATGGTCCACCAAGACCTATATGAAGCTGAAAGCCTATAATCATATACTGATTTCAAATAAATACAAATCAGATCATGAATTCTCTTCCATCAAGGCTTTGGGAGGTTTTTGGTATGATATATTACAAAACATCCATCTTTTTATATATTTGTTCATTTTTTTTATTTTAGAAGAAAATCATACTCCTGCTTTGTTTTTTAATCTTCATAAAAAGTTTGATAAATATATTAATATAAAAATAGCATTTTGTTATTGGGATAGAGTAATTATAAAATCCAGGCAGGTGTCTCACTCCCACCTTAACAGATCTTTCCACGTCTGCCCACTCCATGCAGTACTCAGTATTGTAGGAAAACAAGTGTGTAGATGACATGGGATTTCGTTTTTAAGAGTGCACAATTAGGACTTAAAAAATTATTATAAATAGCAACCTTCATGAGAAAAATAGATTAATTATATCATTCTGAGTTATTTAGAAAGTATTTCACCAGGCAGAATCCCCATCAATCTACCAATTACTTTCTTTACAGAATTGGAAAAAATTAGTTTAAAGTTCATATGGAACCAAAAAAGAGCCTGCATTGCCAAGACAATCCTAAGCAAAAAGAACAGAGCTGGAGACATCATGCTACCTGACTGCAAACTATACTACCAGGTTACAGTAACCAAAACAGCATGGTACTGGTACCAAAACAGAGATATAGTCCAATGGAACAGAACAAAGGCCTCAGAAATAATGCCACACATCTACAACCATCTGATCTTTGACAAACCTGACAAAAACAAGAAATGAGGAAAGGATTCCATATTTAATAAATGGTGCTGGGAAACTGGCTAGCCATATGTAGAAAGCTAAAATTGGATCCCTTCCTTACACCTTATACAAAAATTAATTCAAGATGGATTAAAGACTTAAATGCTAGACCTAAAACTATAAAAACCCTAGAAGAAAACCTACGCAATATCATTCAGGACATAGGCATGGGCAAAGACTTCATGACTAAAACACCAAAAGCAATGGCTACAAAAGCCAAAATAGATAAATGAGATCTAATTAAACTAAAGAGCTTCTGCACAGCAAAAGCAATTACCATCAGAGTGAACAGGCAACCTATAGAATGGGAGAAAATTTTTGCAATTTACCCATCTGACAAAGGGCAAGCTACCCATCCAGAATCTACAAAGAACTTAAACAAGTTTACAAGAAATAAACAAACAACCCCATCAAAAAATGGGCAAAGGATATGAACAGATATTTCTCAAAAGAAGACATTTTTGCAGCCAACAGACACATGAAAAAATGCTCATCATCACTGGTCATCAGAGAAATGCAAATCAAAACCACAGTGAGATACCCTCTCACACCAGTTACAATGGCAATCATTAAAAAGTCAGGAAACAACAGGTGCAAGAGAGGATGTGGAGAAATAGGAATGCTTTTACACTGTTGGTGGGAGTGTAAACTAGTTCAACCATTGCGGAAGACAGTGTGGCAATTTCTCAAGGATCTAGAACTAGAAATACCATTTGACCTAGCCATCCCATTACTGAGTATATACCCAAAGGATTTTAAATCATGCTACTATAAAGACACATGCACATGTATGTTTACTGCAGCACTATTCACAATAGCACAGACTTGGAACCAACCCAAATGTCCATCAATGATATACTGGGTTAAGCAAATGTGGCACATATACACCATGAAATACTATGCAACCATAATAAAGGATGAGTTCATGTTCTTTGTAGGGACATAGATGAAGCTGGAAACCATCATTCTGAGCAAACTATCATAAGGACAGAAAACCAAACACCACATGTTCTCATTCATAGGTGGGAATTGAACAATGAGAACACTTGGACACAGGATGCATAACATCACATATTGGGGCCTGTTGTGGGATGGGGGGAGTGGGGAGGGATAGCATTAGGAGATATACCTAATGTAAATAATGAGTTAATGGGTACAGCACGCCAACATGGCACACGTATACATATGTAACAAACCTGCACATTGTGCACATGTACCCTAGAACGTAAAGTATAATAAAAATATATATATATATTTTGCTAGGCAGAAAAAATTTGGTATGGACCTGAAAAGTGGGAGATTTTGATAGGTAAAAATAGCGAGAATGACCTCTAGGAATGTGGTGAAGGATACGAGAGCCAAAGATGCACAGATTATGAAAGGAAAAGTCATGAGAAAAATTTATTGAGTGATAATGGACAAGACAGTTAAAAAAACTGCATTAGGTTGCATTGTGGGGGCCTCTGGAGGATTGTGAGGAAGATACTTCTGTATTATGATCTGAACATTTAAAACAGTTTCAAAATTTAAAATGCCACTATTGGTTCTATGTAACTAATGGTAGCCTTGACTAATAAGAAAATTGGTCTGTTGCTCTAGGCTATAAACAAAGTTCCAGTTTAATCTTAATACCTCTTTAAGAATTTAATACAAAACTCTGGATACCATAGGATATGAATCACATAACTGATTAAGATATACATCATCAGATAAGCGGACTTTAATAGGTACACATACTATAAACAGCTGGTTTTGGTAACTTTTGTCCATTAATAGTTACCTTTTCCCAGTATGTTTATATTTATTGCTAACAAAAGGATTTTTCTTTAGACAGTTAATATAAAATGATCATATATGCCATTTGCACACAAAATGCTTAGAAGTGAATTTTGATGACTTCATCTCAAACTACTAGTTACTACATAATTTTACTGTTATTTTTAGACTCATCAGAATACAATGACCATGCAAGACTATTGGAAACAAGAATATACAAATTAAAACAATTAACCTATGCTTGAACTGAATAATTTATCACCTCATTTCTCAAATTGTAAACTCTACTTTTATGACAAGTTTAACGGGAGATCTGTGAAAAAAGAAAGGATTTCATAGTCAAATATAGGTGGTAAATGCTGAGTTAAACAAAGCTAAGCAGGTTTCTGAGAACCTCAGAGAGTTAATGTGAGCTGAAAAATCAACAGTAGGATTAAAGTAGACAGTATTTCCCAGCCGTATTTGACCACACAACATTTAAATTATGTATTTTTTCCAGAATACCCATTAACATCTCTGAACACAATTTGAGAGTTTTTGGCCTAGAGGATTACATTAACCTCTGATCTTTTTTGCTGTTTCCTGAATGAGGTGTTAAATAAATCCTAACACTTTAAATCATTTATGAACAAGCACCACCTGTTTAAATATTTGAAATACTTTCATTTTACATTGAGGAATAAAAGATCCCTTTCAAACAAAAAATAAATGCTGAAACTATATAGTTTACAATTTCACTAGTTTTAACATGAAATAGTTGTAAGATATTTTATGTTGTTTCAAATGGATAAAAATGCACTAAGAGAAAACAGAAGAGCTCACACTAATATTATTTAGTTCAAATTAAAACTTAACACTTCACATGAAATGTTTCCATGACACTTTAAAAATGCATACAGGCTGTGTTTGTCCATGTTCTACTCTTACCGTTCACACCATTTATCAGTGTATCCAAACTAACTTGAATTTATTACCATATTTATTGGGATTTGAGGGTGATTTATTATCTTTAAAGATACTTCTTTATAATTACTAAAAATATTTTTGCTTTAAATAATCATAACAATTTTTATCCAAAAACAATGATACATGAATATATAGAAATACATATTCATTGAATAAAAAAGACAAGAAAATTAATCCCACCTATTCAGCCATATATAATGATAATTTCCATGTATTCACTTTGAATATTTTCATCTTTGAATATTCATCGACCCATGCACACACCTACAAAAACAGGCACACACACACAGAAGTGCTCAAGTAGTATCAATATATATAAATATTTAAAAGTTTTGATGCTGCCAAATTGCTTTCTAGAAAAGGTGTACTATTTTCGCTTCTCCCATAAGCCATGAGGTTGCTCATTTCCCCCACTTTTGACAATACTCTGAATTACCAGTGTTTTGTCTATTTTGTACAGGATAACGTACCTTATTCTTTCCATTTCTATTTCTTAGATTATTAGGAAAATTGACCTGTGTGTGTGAATGTAGAAATAGCGCATTCATTCCCTTATCCATTTTTCTGTTGGTATTGTCCCCCATTTTTCTATAACTATTTTATAATTACTTTTGAAAAAATTTTCTTATACACTAAGAATATTTTCCTAGTTAGATATTTTCCTTTCAATTGTGCTCATGGCAACTAACAAATGGACTGTTGTGTGTACACACACACACACACACAAATATATATATATATAGATTAGGTGTATTAACCTTCTTTTCCCATTTTTTTCAAAAGGTTTAAACTTTCATTTTTTTCAGGTGAAAGTGAGAATTACTTTCTTAAATCTGTGTTCTCCTTCCTATTCTTCCTGCTAGATTCTGACTGTGAGTATACTCAATAGACTTATTAGTTTTGGTGGAATTATTATCACAAAACAGCAATCACTTATTAAAACTGACTGTATTCCAGGCTACATTCTAAATACTTTATAACCCTATGGGGTAGGTATGACTACTGACTTAATAATACCAATGAAGATATTTCAGGACATTGATTAATTCCCAACAAATAAATCTTGGATACAGGATTTCAACTCATACCTTTTAATTGTAGAAGACTCATTTTCAAGTTCTGTGGTATTTAACATGGGTTGTTCAGTCAAGAAGCATGTTTTAGTTTTTTAAAATCATGTATTCAGTCAAATTTTCTAGTTGTTCGCACATAGATCATGGTTGAAAATCCTTAACTCTTTCTACTAGGAATTTATTTTTTCTCATAGATTATGGGGCTCCTACAGGCTCATTCTTACTGCCCAAAAGCCAGCTCTCGTGTCCTCCCCTCTTGGTAAGGCATGTCCGAGAGAGCTGACCAGGGTCTCTTCTGCCTATTTCAGTTGACAATTCTGGTCAGCACTGCCTTCAACTCAGTCCCTGGTAAAACATACAGGAGGACTTTGTTTCCTATTAAATGTTAACAAAAGAGTACTCAAAGAGCCTACATGTATTTATTTATGTATTTATTCTCTCAGAAATAGTTTTGATGGAAACATTTAAGAACATGAAAACAATAACTAGGGATTCCACATCTAGTTCACTCTGGATATTGTTTCTTCTTCTTCTCACTTACAAATAAACAAAAGTGATCTAGAGAGAATGAGCAAATCAGGCAACTATATTTTATAAGTAACATAACTTCCTATGTAATAGGTGGACAAAGAAATTTAAATACATAATAATGATGTGTAGTCTGTGAGATCACAAAGGCAGCCAAGTCCGCTTTCAGACAGTAGGTTAAATCTTGGGGGAAAAAGAAACTAATTTAAATTCTTACAATATACATATAGCAAAATTACTTTTAGGAGATTTAAAGGATCAAATATAAAACATCAAATTATGTCTTTATGTAATAACGGTGAAGGCTCATTACATATTTCACAAAAGAAGGAAGTTCTGTGATTAAAAGGGATGAAAAATTACCACAGAAATAATTTAGATTTCACAATGTCATATTTAAAACTCCCAAATCTAAAAAGTATAGATTATTACAAATATGAGATTTCAGGAAGCCAAAATAACCCTGTCATCAACACCTAACAAAGACCTATCCATCTTGGTTGGGTGTGTGTCTTGCGTGAGTCTTCTGACTTTCCTCTTGTCAAGGGTCAGGCAATGGTAATCCTACCCACATCATGAATCAGCATCTGAAGTGCCCAGCTCCTTTTTCAGGCAAGGGCCCACTCTAGTATCCTTTTCCAGGGCTCTCTGTTCTTTCTAATGTGTAAAGATTGCTGTGTTTTCCACTCTTGCTCAAAGGACTTCTGAGACACTATGATATCTATAAAGTAAAATTTAATTTCTGCTCCCTGGCCTACAATTTACTTCATAAGCTGATCCTTCAGATCAGAAGTAGAACACTCACTCTGTTTCATTTAACTCTGAAGAGCCCATTCCTTAAAATACCCTGGAACTTAAAAAACAATCATCATATTAAAATATATATATATATATATATTTTTGTTTAATAGACAAATGGTTAATATCATTAACAGCAATTGGAAAGCTGCAGAACCACAATTTAGGAATTGGCAATGACTATGTACAGAAAATTCCTAGAAGAAATACAAATGACTAATGAACATGAAAATATTCAAACACGACTAATCAAAGAAATGCAAATTAAAACAAAATACTGTTTTCCCCAATAAACTTAGCAATGATTAAAACATTAAATCCTCAATGCTAAAAAGGGAGCACTGAATCAAGCATTCTCATATGCTGCTAATGGTATAAATTGGCAAACCATTCTGGAAAAAATTTTGGCATGATGTTTCAAGAGCTTTAATTTATGTTCATACCCTCAGATGCACTTCTAGGAGATTATTACAAGAAAATAATAAGAGAATTGAAACACATTTCTACAAATGTTTTCATGAATAATTATTTTTAACAGATATCAAAATAATTGACTGCAAAACAATTAAAATGATTAAATACTGATACTTTTTAAATAGAATATTACATAGCCAACAAAGTGATTTTCATAAACTCTAATGACAAGGTAAAATGCTTATTTGAAATATTAATGGAAAAATATCAGGAAAAATATATATGGTACCAATGACAATAAAAATGATTGTCAAAGATAGGACTTGAAGTGCATTTATTATAATAAAATGTGTAGCTCCTTCCAAGTGACATATTAAATGCAATTTTTACTTACATGTATGTAAAATTAAACAGAATAACTTCACACATCTGAGAGTCTGTCTTAAAACCAAAAATATGGGTAAATTACTGATATACAAAGATGTTCTTTAGACCAATATTTATAATGCATCCCTTTGCTCACAAACACAGCCTGAAATAGCCTGCATGTATCAGAAGGCAACTATTAAATAAACTTTGGAACATTCTTACTAGGCTATTGTGGAGTCGATACAATTATATTTAAAAGCAACACTTTAATAGTACAAAAATGTTTATTAAAAGCACTACAGGGCAGGCATGATGGTTCATGCCTGTAATCTCAGCACTTTGGGAAGCTAAGATGGGATGATCACTTGAGCCCAGGAGTTCAAGACCAGCCTAGGCAACATCTGTGACCCCGTCTCTATGGGAAAAAAAAAAAAAAAATTGGTGGGCGTGGTAGTACACACCTGCAGTACCAGCTACTAAGGAGGCAGAGGTGGTCAGATCGCTTGAGCTCAGCAGGTCAAGGCTGCAGTGAAACGAACCATATGGTTACAATGATGGAAAAATGCAAAGGAAGAAGATAAATAATAGGGTCACTAATATAGAAGTGACATAATAAAACTGTTGTTACTTTCTTTGATATTTTGTGAATATGCTGAGTTTTCCAGAACATACGTGTATATATGACTCTTGTCATACTAATATAACTATTTTCCTATTAAAAATATGAATGATTTTAACAGTTCTGTGAGATGACCACATTCAATGACAACACATGTGCTAGGGCATAAACTAAACAAAACAAGAGAAAAGTAACAAATCAAAACAGGGTGTGTTCTCCAATCTCAACATGGCTACAGAGCATGGTTTTAAAAAATGAGAGAGAAGGTAGAAAAGACAGGTTATAATTAGGTTACAGTGAAATCTTAGCCAGGGTAAGACTATTATGAGGTAAGAAATAGTTCGTTTTGTTTAATTTGGTTTTTACTTGCAGAAGAACAACAGGGACAAAGCAATATTTTAGTGGCATTTATCTGTACAAAATGCATTAGATTTAAAAATCCAGAGGCACCCAGTCAGTGAAGGGGCCAGAGCTATGACCTAGTCACCTAGTGATTGTTAGGGGGGAAAAAAAAAGACAAGAATGCTATTGAGCACAATTCTGAAGTAGAATTGGTAAATTTCAAGACTAGTTGATGTGAATAACAAGGGAGATGAAAATTCTATGGATGTGTACATCCAAGTCTAAATGACTGAGAGAATAAGTAATGCTGTATTTAAAGAATATTGAGACATGGGATGAAGAAAATGGAAAATTTAGAATGTAGTTAAGAGATCCAACATATTTTATCTTATTTCTTCACCACTGAATCACTGTGTCTTTCTTCCTTGTATAACAGTACCGTAGCAAAATACAAACCCCTTTCTCATTAGAAGTAAAGCATTTAGAAATAAAATGTACCAACAAGCCAATATTCCATAAAAGCTAAGAGTCACATACCATGGAAATGCCTATTTGTGGTGTCCATCATCATTTTGACATATCTCTAGGACAAGTATTCTCGAACTTTATTGTGCCTTAGAATCAACAGGGACAGGACATTTTAAAAACACTTATTGCCAGGCTACACCCCTGGGTTTCTCACTCACGAGATGTGGATACTGCTGGTCTAGGGATGGGGACCATATACGGGAACCACTGCCCTAGAGCCACATAACCCCATGAACGGTAAAGATAAATGAATTTAAGTAACTGAGGGTAAACAAATTATAGTGAAAAAGTAACATTTTAAAAGACAATTCTGAAGCAGGCTACATAAAAGACCTTTAGTGGGAAGGTAAAATGAAAATCTAACCATATTAACATTTCACTGTTTAGGCATCATCAACTAAAGTCCAGATAACCTAGACTGAGATTTAGGATAAGCCTAAATACTTACTGCTAGTCACTGGATCAATTTTTTTTTTTTGTAAGGAATAAATAAGCAACAGAAACATAAAAAATAAGCCTGCCCTTACTATATATTGATACTTGATGTATAACATGTCATTTTATATGGTGTCTGGTAGAAAGTCAACCATATATAAGCTATTTAAAGTTTGCATTTAAAAAAATAGTAGCAATGATTACAAGCAACATTAATATCATCTAAGAAATGTGATCATATTTCTTAAAATTGAGATGCATTCTTATAAATGCTAGATAAACAAGCTACATGGTTTTTCTTCTTCACAAATTTGCAACCTGCATACCCATTATTCATGATCTCTCTTAGAACTCAGCAATCAAGTCACTCTAAGACACGTAGTGAAAGACCTTCGACATTACTATCTGTACAGATATAGGAAGTCATATACCTTTTCTGGATCTTAGTATTCTTATTGGTAAAATAGAGATAAAAATTTCCATCTCAAAATACTGCTGAAATGAAATGGGCAATATATATGTCAGTGTCCAAAAACAGACAAACTTCAATAATCATTATTTAGATGTTTTGTCTGAAATAGCTGTAATACCAACTTGAATTTTCCTTTTAGATTCTTCTTTGTACCTATGATGGATCTGAGAAAATAAAATGGAATCAATAAAGATGAGAAAGAGTGAATAGATTCTCTAATGAGTCAATGAAATAAAAGGGTTCATCCAACTCAAAACTGAGCCATTCTAGATATAACCCAATATAAACATAAAATTAGTAATTCTTTTTTCAGTAGATTGCTAGTGTGTGCTGCAATTGATTTGGTCAGTTTTATCTTATATATCTTCCATACAATCAACTGAAAGTCGAATCCAAAATTATTTGGCTTCTCTTTACCCTAAATCCTTACACAGAAAGTTCAGTGTCAGAACCAAACTAAGGTGCTGACAAGGACCCATCCACCCAGTCTAGAAATGAAAGTCCAGTGGTGGCAGAAAGCAGAGCAACAAAGACACACGTCACATTTAAGTCATGAAGCTCTTTCTCTAACCAAAGTTCATGACTGCCATGAAAGGTCACTGGGAGGCCACCTCGGTGACCAGCTTGTAAATATTAACAGTTTACAAGTCTTTCTACAAACCTAAGTAACACCTGTGAAAATATTTCTGGTAGGTTCCCACTCCACTATACATAAAGATATCAACTTCACCCAAATGATTGTAACTTCTTTATTTTAAAATATCTTTAAGTTGAAAACAAGTTCTGTAATATGATGTGACCATTTTTTAAAAAAGTTTTTCTCTAAAATAATTCTAAATACAATAAAAACATATATGTATTTTTAGGTTATAATCTTGAAAATGTCATATTCCGAATTCATTACCCTATCTAAAATCCATCAAAACATTTGAGATTCTAACATGATAGAGTGCTAATGATACTTACTCCATCAAAATATTTTAAAATTCTGAGTTCGTTTTCCTGCATGGACGTTGAGCCATAAAAAGAAGGAATGGAGTGGGGAGGCAACCAAGAGGTCGTCATACATTTACTTCCAGATTCTTTCATCTATGAGGATGAAAGTTCACATATGGGCAAGTAAAGAAGTGGTCCTCCTCATCCATTTAAACCTTGATAGATATTTAATGTCAATTTAAACTTCTAAAGTATCTTTCATCTCTGATTTCAAAGTGATTTTGTAAGAAATTCAGTTTTACATATTTAATTGCATTGACTTAATTGACAGTATACTACATAGAAAATGCCATTTTACAGATGGGAAAACTGAAGCAATCTCCCAACGGGTCAGGGACCTAGAAAAAAAACACTATTTAGATTCTGTAAAACCAGCAAATAGTTTGCAATTTTGGCAGAACTACACTTACTACATACTAAATAGATTAACTACATATTTGGAGAGCTCTCATTACTATATATAAGATCATTTCTGCCTGATGTCACATAGCCACATAAAGAACAGGATTAGATTAAGTGATCCGCATATGTTCCGTATGGTGAGACTCTTCGTAGACAAACAGAATCACAGTATGTCCTAGAGTTTCTAAATAGTTTTAATCTTAAGAGAAGCACTCAAGTCCTTTAAATATCTGGTGTTAAATATATGACTACTTTTCAAACAATACTTCACCTGGGAATGGAGCCAATGCAAGTCAGCAACACCTATCCTGCACAGTGAAATGAATCAAATATTGTCAACACAAACAGCAAATGGACTTTCAATATAAGTTGACAATTTTTTTTTGAGTAATAGCTATATTTTGCATCCAGTTAAAGCAGTGTGGAATATGCTCAATAAGAAGAGAGTCAACTCCTGCATTTGGTGTTTAAAATCCCATCTTGAAAAACAGAATATTCACATATGTACTTCCCAAGGCCTACATCATATCACAGTGTAGTGGATGAGAAGAGTTAGATTCTGAAGTCAGGGGGATCAAGCTTTGAACTCTGGCTCACTCACTTATTATAACACCTGTGTGACTTTGAGCAACTTACTTAGTGTCTTTAAGCCACAGATTATTCATCAGTTACATAGGGATAATAATCTGCCTATTTTAAAATTTGCCATTAGAATTAAATCAGGTAATACATGAAAATTCTTAGCAGAGTATGTAGCACAGAGCAAGTGTTCAACAAATGCCAGATATTACTACTCTAATGACACTCCATTCCTTATTTTTTTTTTTAAAAAGGCCTTTAAAGTTGCCGATCAGATAAATTATTTGCATCTAAGCCAGAAATTTGAGTCCTTTCACTTTACAGCCCACCCTGCTTTTCTAGATTTCTATGATACCACTTTCCTTATAGGCAATCCATGCTGAGGTCAAACCAGATAGATTGCCCTTCTCAGAATAACTCACCATAATGTCCTATCCTTCCCTCCATAATGTCCTACCCAAAGGAGATACCTTGGTTTATCTCCTTTGATCAATCCCAAATGCCTTTCTCATCAATTCAGTTCCTTGATGGTCAGATCTAAGTGCTGCCTCTTGAATGATGCAAGTCTGATTCCACTAACCAGATACAAGGTCATTTTGTTTGAATTCCAAGAGCACGTTCTTTGTGAACAGAGGAGCACCTTCCACTAAGGAAGCTGAGCTCTTAACTGTCTGGGACTGGTCTTTTTTCCTCTTTCAAAGACCAGAGATGCCTGCACAGTGTCTGCACAAAGCAAGATTGAAACCAATGCTAAACAGTGATGAATGAAACAGACAAAAGAAATTTTAAGACACAACTTGTCCCTAATGTGTGAACATCTCATTCAGCAAAGTGTGTTCACATTTGAACAGATATTTAATGTACGGGATACAAAAGCACTGTCTTTCCAGTTTTATTCATTACTTTATTTTAAAGACTCCCAAAGTGAGTGCCAAATCTAGTTATTTCACAGTGATAATTCTGTTTTATAGCCTAACATGAAAACAGACATATATTAGATACAACTTCAAGGAGCTAAATCCATCCTATTGAGAATAATATTATGCAATTAAAGATTTTTTCAAAAAAATAAGCTAGCAATGAATCATTAAATCAGTGTTTCATTAAGTGTATGCTTTAAACTTTCAGAAACAAGATTTATGCTCATTTTTTAGAGATGGAAAAATCCTAAATCACTTATCTTTAAGAGAGAAACATAAAGTGGAGTTGCATTCATATTACCGAATAGTAGCTATATAACTTAGAATTTCAATTAATTAACTAAATCTGTTTATTAATGTGAATTTGTCATTTTGCAACTGTAATTTCACCTAAAATATAAGCTAGAACTTGGGTAACCACAGAACTAAAATGTGGTATTACTGTTTTCCTAAGAATTTAATAAAGGTTGAAGTATTTTGGCAAAAGTATGATACAATCCAAATCAAGTGAACACAATTACTTTTCTTCCCCTCTCATTCCATAAAAAGATTTGGCCTTAGAATTGATGTATCCAAACTCTTTCTGCTTTAATGGTTCTGGGTGCCATGGGTCTCCTCAGAAATTATTTTATAATTAATGACTGCTTCTGACTCAATCATTTAACTCACTTTTCTGCCTTGACCCTTCTTTAACAGAAGCAGATCTTTTGTTTCTTTAAAGAGGTATTAGGACAAACAGAGCAAATTCAGAGTTAGGCTCTGACCTTTACTTACACATGCAATTAGAGCTGGGGCTCTTTTAACTACAGTGACTCCATAAAGCCTGCCGACCTGCTGTAAAGCAGGAAAGTAGAAAAAGGTTACAGACTGATGGAAGAAAGATGTCAAGTGGCCTTTCAAAATCCCAAAGCATATACTGCCCTTTATTCCACTTACTCATTGTTTAAATGTCTTTCAGAAAGTAACATAATAATAAGTTTACAACATTACCCAAGTTAGAGCCTGTGGGTAAATTTATTTTACTCAAACCATAGATCAGGTGTTATTAAACTGTGACCCCAGAGAGGGCTTCAAGAGGTCCAACTCCCTTGAACTCTAGGAAAATTTTCTTCGTGTGTTTCTTTCTTTTTGCATTTAGCTACTTCATCTTGAAGGATTCTATATCATCCCCAAAATTTTAAGAATCACTGACACAGAATAGTAAG
Organism: Macaca mulatta; assembly: GCF_049350105.2. Taxonomy (NCBI): domain Eukaryota; kingdom Metazoa; phylum Chordata; class Mammalia; order Primates; family Cercopithecidae; genus Macaca; species Macaca mulatta. The sequence goes on from NC_133413.1 coordinate 98,686,162, forward strand.
TGTTAACAGATTAGTTTATGCCCAAATTACTTTTTTAAAAAGTTTCATATATATTATTTTCAAACCTCATAATATTTAAGTCAAGGCACAAGAACATAACTCCCAGCATACAAGCATAGGTGTCTTTACTCAAATAACTAGATGTCTTAGCAGGAATGCTATAGCAATAAAGTAAACCACCAACTTTTTAAGTCTTAGAAGTGATGATTTATTGGAAACAGGAGTTTCATAAGGTGGAAATTTGTGCATGGAGATGAAAATTAGAAGCGGAAAGTATACGAAGAGTGCATAAAGGAGAGGAGACAGAACAGCACAGTCCCAAAGTCTGAAGCGGAATCTAAATCTACCACTTACTAGTTAATGGTATGGCCTCAAAATCTGTACTCCCTTAGGGTTCTGTGAGGTTCAAATGCAGTGTGCTTAGCACAGTGCCTGACACATGGTAGTCACTCATAAACTATCAGCTGCTGATGACATTAACTGCTGGTGGCAATAATCAGGATGGAAGAAGTTCCTGCCTAAAATGAACATTAAGTAGTTAAAACTGGCCCTAGGGTCAGGCATAGTGGCTCATTTCTGTAATCCCAGCACTTTGGAGGCTGAAGGGGGCAGATGACTTGAGTCCAGGAGTGTGAGACCAGCCTGGGCAACATGACAAAATCCTGTCTCTACAAAAAATTAGCGGGGTGTGGTGGCGTGCACCTGCAAGCGACTCTGGAAGCTGAGGTGGGAGGGTCGTTAGAGCCTGGGAGGTTGAGGTTGCAGTGAGCCCAGATTGCACCACTGCACTCCAGCCTGGGTGAAAAGCAAGACTCTGCAAAACAACAACAAACAGAAGACCAGCCCTACAATCAAAGCTTTTCACCTTCTCACACCTTTGATGACTCACTTTTCAGATCTGGGCCACTGCTGATCTCACCTGTTCCAACATTTAGTCATCAACTACCCCTTTCAAGATTTCTCATGCTATATAGCACTTACGGCAAAATTAGTATTAGTAGTAATAAAGATAAAATCATACGTCCGTATAGTACTTCACAGTTCCTGTGACATAGACAAGTCAGGTCAGATTATAAATATTGCTATTTTTACAGGTAAAAAAATTAATTTCCACAACTGCTCAAAATCTTTCATAAATTGTAAATGACCATGTAAACACCTGTCTGCTTAGTAATTAATAATCCTCTTAAATTTCAGTTATCACCCTTGCACTGATAAGACCATCCTCCACAACGTTTCTTATAAAAAGTCTAACAAGAATATTAGAGGTAAAAGGGACCTGGAACTCTTTTTGTTCAACTACCTTGTTTTACTGATGCAGAAATGAAGGAATGGGCATTATGCGTTTTGCTCAAAGTCACATAGCTAGGCTTAAGTAACAAGGCTGATTCAAATTCACAAGCCTGAATTTAGCTTTTCAAAACTGCATCTTGGGTATGGCACGTACATTAAGCAAAGTATTTGTGAAAGAGGTTGAGGCTATTATAGGTGATTTACGTTTGTGTATGCATTTGTTCTCAAAGACTGAAAATGCATACCTTGGTAACCTACATGGATGACTCTATCACGACCAATCTTATGTCTTGGAAATGATTTGTATGCTTGTGGCAACATTAGTCACTATAAGTACCATAGCGCATGAAAGAGTATCCCTATCACTCTTTCATTAAAAACTGGGTCATCAGTCAACCTAAAGTTGGCAGGATGAACTTCAAAGTAACATGTACTTCCTCCAGCCTTGCAAAGAAAAATCACTTATAAAGTGATGAATTATTTCAGGAAATATACCTATTATGTTTATGAAAGTTAGGTGAATATGGTGAACCTGTCACAGGAAGGTCATCGTGCCTGTCTCCTTACCATATCTGTACTAGGCAAGCAATGATCTAGATCATCAATGTCATGTGTAAGGGGAAAATACCCACATCAAAGATCCTGAACAAGATTTGGGCTTGGCCAGGTGTGGTGTCTCATGCCTGTAATCACAGCACTTTCGGAGGCCGAGGCAGGTGGGTCATTTGAAGTCAGGAGTTTGAGACCAGCCTGGCCAACATAGTGAAATCCCATCTCTACTAAAAATACAAAAATTAGCCGGGCGCAGCCGGGCCCAGTGGCTTGCATCTGTAATATCAGCATTTTGGTATTATCCACCAATATGCTCATTTGAGGTCAGGCATTTGAGATAAGCCTGGCCAACATGGTAAAACCCCATTTCTACTAAAAATACAAAAGTTAGCCAGATGCAGCTGGGCCCAGTGGCTTGTCTATAATTCCAGCTACTCAGGAGGCTGAGGCAGGAGAATCGCTTGAACCCAGGAAGGGGAGGTTGCCGTGAACCGAGATTGTGCCACTGCACTCCAGCCTGGGCAACTGTGCAAGACTCTGTCTCAAAAAAAAAAAAAAAAAAAAAACAGACATGGGCTCTTTGTTTCCTATCCTTCTGCCTTTTTTATACTGCATATGTGTATTATTTCTGTAATAACTTTGAGGCATATGCCAAAGTTTATGATATTTAAGTTCATAATAGCCAATGATAAAATACTGTGATAGAAAAAAATTAAAATTTTGGCTGGGTGCAGTGGCTCGCACCTGTAATCCCAGCACTTTGGGAGGCCAAAGTGGGTAGATCACTTGAGGTCAAGGGTTCAAGACCAGTCTGGCCAATATGGCAAAACCCCACCTCTACTAAAAATAAAAAAATGTAAGCCTTGTATTATTTTCCGTTAGTCTAAGGAGAAAATATAAAATCCTCCTTCCTTGCAAGAGCCAGCATCTTGCCTCACTTCCTTGTCCACGTTCATCCATTTCTACTCTTTCCTTGCTGCTCTCCTGCCACACTGTTTTCCTTTCCCTGTGTTCCCCAAATATGATTACAAGCAGGCAAGGTGGCGCTTGCTTATAATCCCAGCTACTTGGGAGGGTGAGGCAGGAAGATTGCTGGAACCCAGGAAACGGAGGTTGCAGTGAGCTGAGATTGTGCCACTGTACTCTAGCCTGGGAGACAGAGCCAGACTCAGTCTAAAAAAAAAACAAAAAAAGAAAAAGAACATTTCAAAATCAATTAGAATAGTGTTTTCACTTTTAAAAAAACAGATTAGTATAAAATATCTTCAAGATTTAACTTGTCATCGAGTGAAATAAATACGAATCATGTTTACCTTACCTCACTGTAAAATCTATTTGAGGTACATTACTAAAAATGCAAACCATTATTTTGGCATCTACCATAAGTTCTCTGGAAATAGCTGAGTGTTATAAGAATTTTTTTTTTTTTTAAAGAAAGGAAAAGAGAAAATGGGTAGAGAATTAAGCTGAAAAATATCACGGTTTCCACAGATTTAAACAAAACCTATACATGATTACTAAAATGATAAGAATTTCCTCTAAGTGTCTTATGTTTTTAAATATAGTCCTTGTGATGAGGAGGATAAATCAGATAATGACATAGCATGAATCCCTTTGGAGCTATTTTAACTGTAATAACTTGTAGCATTCTGCCATGTGTTTTTTGTTTTTTTGTTTTTGTTTTTGCATTCAGTTGAAATAAAAGTCAAAAATTAACACTGGTTAGAAGAAATATAATTCCTTCCCTCCCAAATCAAATATAAGAACTAATGTGCTCTACTTTTATGCATTTCTTGAAACATGAGTTAAAAATAAGTTGGGATTTATTATTTTACAAAGTTAACTTAGATGACCTACATCCACACCCTTTAGCCTTTAATGCTGCAGGCCTTGAGGTCTGCCTTCAGAGGGCAACAAAAGACCCATGCTGCCTTACATACTCAGGGTGTTCACTTACTCACTTAGTGTTGTCAAAAGTTGTTGAAAGGAGTCAACTTATGCAATGCCCATTGTACAATGTTGGATGAGGAGCACAGGAAATGGACGAACATGAACCCTTCCTGTGTCACAGGCACCTAAAGTCAAGTGGTCACTAACCATCTGCAATTGTTAATTTTATGTGTCAATGTGCGAGGCCACGGTACCCAGATATTTGGAGGAACAAATTGAGAATGTAATATTTTAGTTGCATTCTGAAAGATAAGAATTACTCTAGAGAATGTAGTGAAAAATGCCGTCAGCAGAGAGGATAGCATGAGTGGTAGCCCTGAGGCAGAAGGAAATTCAGTACATTTGGGGAACGCAGGGAAGGGAAAACAGTGTGCCAGGAGAGCAGCAGGGACAGAGTAGAGAGGGATGAAGGTGGATAAGCAGGTGAGGCAAGATGTTGGGTCTTGCAAAACAGGAGGATTTTATATTTTCTTCTTAAACTATTGGTAAGTATACAAGGCTTATATTTAAGCAGAAGAGGAGCATAATTAGATTTTCTTTGTAAACTGATGACTTTTCTATGTGGATAATGGACTGAGAGGAGAAAACGACCAAGTCTAGAGAACCGCTTATTAGGCAACAACAGTGATCTGAAAATTGCTTCAGTTCATCTGTTTTCTGAGCTTACTGGCATAAAGGTGATCAAAATATCTTCTTATAACTAGTTCCAAAACTAGTGTCTAAAATAACCTATTCCCTATTTATGTGTGCTTTCTATTTTATAATTATTAATCTTGCCAGCGGCTTGTCTTTATTAGCCTTTCAAAGAATCAACTTGGCTTTGTGGATCCACAGCGTTATATGTTTATTATGTCATACTCTGATTTTTCTACTTCATTAATTTATGATTTAATCTTCATTGTTTCCTCCTTTCTACATTCTTGCGTATATTAAGTTATCATTTTCTAACTTGGGTGTTGAACTAGTGAATCTTGAACTTTTATTCTTTCTAATGTAGCATTTGGACAAAGTTTTTTTTTTCTTTTCTTTTCTTTTAATTAATTAATTTATTAATTTATTTTTTATTATTATTATACTTTAAGTTCTAGGGTACATGTGCATAACGTGCAGGTTTGTTACATATGTATACTTGTGCCATGTTGCTGTGCTGCACCCATCAACTCGTCAGCACCCATCAACTCATCATTTACATCAGGTATAACTCCCAATGCAATCCCTCCCCCCTTCCCCCTCCCCATGATAGGCCCTGGTGTGTGATGTTCCCCTTCCCGAGTCCAAGTGATCTCATTGTTCAGTTCCCACCTATGAGTGAGAACATGCGGTGTTTGGTTTTCTGTTCTTGTGATAGTTTGCTAAGAATGATGGTTTCCAGCTGCATCCATGTCCCTACAAAGGACACAAACTCATCCTTTTTGATGGCTGCATAGTATTCCATGGTGTATATGTGCCACATTTTCTTAATCCAGTCTGTCACTGATGGACATTTGGGTTGATTCCAAGTCTTTGCTATTGTGAATAGTGCCGCAATAAACATACGTGTGCATGTGTCTTTATAGCAGCATGATTTATAATCCTTTGGGTATATACCCAGTAATGGGATGGCTTCAAAAGACCAAAAGAGAACTGGGATAGTTCTTAAAAAATAAAAAGAACAGAAACGGCCAGGCGCAGTGGCTCACGCCTGTAATCCCAGCACTTTGGGAGGCCGAGGCTGGCGGATCACGAGATCAGGAGATCGGAGACCATCCTGGCTAACACGGTGAGACCCCGTCTCTACTAAAAATACAAAAAATTAGCCGGGCATGGTGGCGGGCACCTGTAGTCCCAGCTACTCGGGAGGCTGAGGCAAGAGAATGGCATGAACCCGGGAGGCGGAGGTTGCAGTGAGCCGAGATCGCACCACTGCACTCCAGCCTGGGGACAGAGCAAGACTCCGTCTCAAAAAAAAAAAGAACAGAAACCACAAAAAAGTACCACTTCTGTTGCTTCCAACATGCATTCATATGTAGTAACTGCACATCCATTCTGTGTAAATATTTAAAAAATTTCATTATGATTTCTTTAATTTCGGAGGTCTCTAGAAGCATGCTTTGAAATTTTTAAATGCCTCTATGTCACTTTTCTTACCATATTTCTTTTTATTTCTAGCTTATTGCATTATCAGAAATATGCATGAAAGTTTTTTACATGGTGAAGCTAACTTTATAGTTCAGCAAGTCAGTTTTAAAAAATGCCCCAAGTATTCTGGATAAACATAAACATTTGAGAGCAGATAAGATTATTTAGGTAGAGAGTTTCATATGGTAAAAAAGGGAAGAAAAGCTATTTTTCTGTTTCTTTTTTAAAAATTGTTTATTTGATGAATAGAAACTGGACATAGTTATGGTGTAAAGGATGTATTTATGGTATATAACATGATGTTTTGATATAAGTATACATTGTGCATGTCTAAAACAAGCTATTTAACATATTATCTCATATACTTATCAATTTTTGGTAAGAACTTTTTCCTTTTAATTGACAAATAATAATTGTACATATTTATGAAGTACAGTGTGACATTTTGATACATGTGTAATGATCAAATCAGAGTAATTAGTGTATTAATTACTTAAAACATTTATCATTACTTTGTGTTGATTATATTCAAAATTCTCTCTTCTAGCTCTTTGAAAATATACAATAAATTATGAAGTACTATTTTTAGCTAAGATGGATATGAAAAGATACCAAGGGCAATATGATTTACATAATCATATGTAAGTATCTTAAATATCATATCTTGAATTTCTGATTTTTGCTGTGACCTTAATCTAAATTTTCTTGGAACAACTAGATGTATATCTAGTATATCAACTTTTCAATTTAAATGACATATTAGGAAATACATGGTATTTATTTAAGCCACAGGGCAACATACATATTTTAGTGCTTGGACAGAAAATAAAAAAGAAAGATATACAACCAGCTCATCTGAAGATGCTGAAATGAGATAATGTAACAGCTATCTTTTTTCCCATTTTATTTTCCTTCCTTAATGGAGACAGGAAAAGAGCACACAGTTGTGGTAATAGAATTTAAACATTTTGAAAATCAAGATTCATCACTTTCTTTCTTTTTTACCTTTGTTTCCTAACATTTATGTCTTTCATTTTGTAGTAGAAATTCTAGGAAAAATTTCTATATCAGTTGTCAAAGGCTTAGGGCTTATCAACAACATCCTTTCACTCCTAGAGAAGGATTATAGTGGAAGGGGAGATATTTTAAATCAAATGATACTTTGTAATAAAGTTATGTATGCTGCCCTGTGTGAACATAGCAATATAAAGAACTGTGGCTCAGAAGATTGGTCCAAAGACTTGAAACCAAGCTCTCATAAACTGTAGAAAGGGATAGTACCACAGAAATGCATTGTCATTGAGTCATCCAAGTAACTTACACTGAGTCACAGTAAACACCCCATCTGAATGCCACATGAATGCTGAAACTGATAGTCTGAGTACATCTTAAAGTAAAAACAGAACTCTGAAATATTAAGTGTAGCAGAACTGTATTATGGGCAATATAAATCATAAAAATAAAGGCCTAGAACAGTCACACTTTAAAATATTGTGACTGGAAAATTTTGATCCTTATCCTTCAGGCTGGTTAGTAGACAGACAGGTGTTAATCCTCACATCCTGACATCAGTGAAGCAAATGAGTTAGGGAAGAGTGTTATTTGTTAGCATATATTACCCAGATACTATTTTTCTTTTAATGTCCTTAGTCTGACTAGAGAGACATTTATTTATAAAGTGATGATAAATCTATATGTCTTCAACCTGCCTAAAAAGAAATGTCCTATAATCTCAGAAGCCAAAGTTAAATATACTTGCAAGAATGTTTTTCAGGATCCCATGTTTTCAAGAATGTGAGTTCTCAGTCACTATGTCAAGCTATCATTTGCCTCCCAATCTAAGTTTCAGACTTGAAGATAATGTCCAAAAATGAAAGTTACTGTTGTCAAGGTTTAGGATAAGAAGATAAATACAATATATTACCAAGGTCATATATGTTTGCTGAAGCTTAGTACTTGGATTCAAGACCATTAGGAATCATCTTGCCTAGCATGATTTAGGGAGGCATCTGATGTACTTTGCTCACACCTTTGCCCACAGGAGTGAGCCACAGGGAAGGGACATGGAAGGCTCCTCAGAATGCTGATGCACCAGGCAACGCCAGCTCCTGGTCCCCACATCACTGCCTCACAGCTCCATCTGCAATGATGGGACAGCAGTCCTGGTCATTCTTGAGACCAAAGACCAATTCCTGTCATGCATATTCTAATTTGCTTCCAGTCAGCATGATTTCACCCAGAAAATGTTGCAGTAGACTCCGGACGAAGACAGAATGAGACAGTAGATGCTTAAAAGACTGTTTTTGGGGCAAGAATCCTCAAATTTATGATGGTGTTGCATTAAATACTTGCTTTCTGCTGATGTAGGTAATTTTTTTACATTAAGCGTTGGAAGAAGGCCCAAGTCCTTCAGTGGAACTCAGAATTGTTTAGTAAGCAGGGATCTTTTGTGCTGCGTGTTAACATAATGTATGACACCATTGTTTTATTTGGGCAACTGCTCAAAAGAGATGAGTAATTAATTGCTTTCTAAGTAATAGTCCTCAGGTTGCCTGTCGAAGATATTACTAAGTTCTCGTTGCTGGAATTTCAGTCTTACAGCCAATCTTTTGAGTCAAAGCATCAATGCAGAGAGAAGTATAAAAGAAAAAGATAGCTGCAATTTTGTATTTTAATAAAGGTAAATCAGTTACTGGAATTGTTTTTTATTAAAGGTAACAATAATGAATTTTTTTTTTAATCTATCCAGTGAAAAGTTCTAGTAAAGAACCTTTAGAATTAAGCTGATGTGTTTCCTTTGTTCAGGGCAACAGTTGTTTACCACTTTAATCACAAATGGTTCTTTGGTCTGAAGCAAACACTGCAGTCTATCAAATTACAAGCATAAATGCAAATTCCTCAGCAGACTTACTTTTCTGTGTTATATAACCACCTTACCTACTTCAAAGAACTTTTACAATTGGGAAACATAAAAATGTAAGATATTGCTGTTATTTTGTGAATTTACAAAAACAGGTCATATTACCTGCAGAATCTTAAATGACTGAAAAGCATCAGTGGACTTGAATGTAAAAGCTATATCACACTCTGGCAATGAAATTCTAAAAACGATTTGAAGAGGAGTAATTTAAGCCTAAATAGTAAAAACACATCCAATTCACTTTGTGGTACATCAATCCTTTCCTTCATAATACATGCAACAGTTTCTCTAATAATGATTTTTAAACTAACATGTACTGAGCATTCTTTATGAATCAAGCACTCTTGTATTTTACATATATTAACTGAACTGATCCTAATCATAGTCCCATCCTATACATTTTGAGAAAACCAAGACACGGAGAGGCTACATAGCTTGCCTAAATTCACACAGCTGGTAAAAGGTAGAGCCGGAGCTTGAACACAAGCAGTGTGACCCAGAGACTTGATTTTCAACTACCTGGCTATAACATCTTTCTTTACCTTCGTGACTTTCATAGACTTATACAAAATTATGTTGCAGAAAGATTTTGAACATATTTGTGCTATTATTATTTCTCCTAGTTTCAGGTGATATTATTCAGAAAGATTCTTAATAACTAGAGATTATGTTCCTTGGGCTGTCAATAAACTTTGGGTCAAACCCATGTCTTCAATTCCAGTGAAACATCTCTCAGCAACTTCTTTCCACACCAATACATAGAAATTGAGGTCGGGTAGGGGCAGGTGGTTAAGGCCCAGACCGATGTAAATTCATGTTGTTTTTCTTCCCTGAGGTTTTAATTCAAAATTTCTATTCCTTCTTTGCCATGTTTTATGTGACCTTTCTTCTCTCAGCCCTGAATTGTTTTCTAACTATGCCTAAAAGGTGTGACTCTCAATACACAAATATTGGAATTGAAATTCTTCTCCTTAAATACAGGTATATATCTATGTTTCCATATCACAGTTACTTTTACCACACAAGGTCTTTCCCACTTGGGGACCAATAAATATACAGGCTGTTCCTCATTATTAATATTTTAAAGATTTTGAAAGGCATAAGTATATGACCTTACGCATTCCTAAAACATCAGGCACTCTGAGTATGGCAGTCATATGGATGCACTCTCTGATAGGCATGGAAATCAAGAGCATTATAGTATTTTGACAGCTGAGCTAGGCTCTCCGAGGCAGTCCCCTGTGTAAAGGTGAAGAGAAATGCATTACCACTAGAACTGCCTCAAAGCAAGGAAGAAAAGCTAGAATAGAGTCAGGTTTTCCTGGACTAGGAGAACACATGAGGAATATGGAGACCAATCTGTATGAGATGGAGAAAGAGCTAAAAGATTATCAGCAGAGTCCCCTAAAACGATAAGGTCAAGGACCCAACAGGACCGTTGTTTTGGCATCACTAAAGGCCCAAGTGGCTGCAAATTTCAAGTGTTCAGCAGAAGTGGCATTCAACAGCACGAGGCAATGATGAAGGGAACAGATGGCAGAAGAAATGTGACAATATCAAGGTGTGACTTTGGAGAAAAGCGATGCACATTCCCAAAGTGGATAGCAATAATAAATAAAGCACCCTTTTTCAAATAATCATTATAAAGCTATCCTTATTAAACCTTCTAGGGCTTTATTAAATCAATTCTATAAATAAAAATATATGATTAGTAATAAGTGCATTTTCAAGTTCATTTTTCTCTTCTAAAAGAAATATGAGAGAAAAAGCAAGCAAGACATTCTCTGTTAATGTACCCCTTTCTTTATAAGGCAAGGGCTAAAAAACAGCTAAGGATGTTATAGGGTAAAAGACGAAAACACAGACTACGTTAAAATCCCCAAATCCAATCTCTGTATGTGACTGCTAAAACAAAAGTAATGAAAGGTCAGAAAGATGACACAGCATCATTGGAAGTCACACTAAAGTAAACCGAGCAGTAACATTAATGGTAGAAAATCTGCATGATTTATTATTCATTTAGATGATTTGTCAAGTTATAGACCAGGTATTTTTGTAACCATTCATTATATATAGAAAATTAAATACATCAAATAATTTGGCCATTTCCAATTCAGTTACAGGCACCCAGACATATCTTACATAGCACACCTAAAGAATACTGCATATGAATGCATCTGTGTGACAAGCAAAATAAGCCATGTGGCCAATCTGGTCACCTTGAAGGCTGTGTAGCTATCTCATATCAACTATTAAGATGGTTGAAAAGATGTTATCAGTTTAGTGGGATATCATCTGTGCATAAAGACATATACAAAAATATACCAAATGATAAATACTACCCAGCCCAACTTTACCTCCGTTAGATAATTGAATACTTAAAGAAACGTGTGAAGGATCCAGAATAGTATCTGTTAAAGAATTAGTCACGTACTCCAGACATTTTTTAAGTATGCTTATAAATGGTACTGAATGAGGGAATAAATTTAAGTCTATTGTCGTTTAAGGAAAATAACCTATCAAGACATATGTGATACTATTTAATCAGAATAACCTTTCTCTTATCCAGTGGTAATTAAAATCCAGCAATTAAAATATACAGAGATAGTTCTAAAATAAGAATATGCCATATATTGTTTCTCAGAAGTCAAAAAATAAATTTTAAACAATTTTACATTGAATTTCATTCATCGAATTAAATCTTATTCTGAGTGTATTTACTCTTTATCATGTGACGGTAAATGGAATGGACAACCCTTTATTTGAAACTGTTACAAAATAAAATAGTGAATCAGAGGAAGCAGTTCTTCCAAAGACCTTAGGAAATAAGAATAACCAACTAATGAAGAATAAAGATAACCAATAGCTCCAAGAACCACAAAGGCATAATGAGGTCATTCAGGGTAGCTGCACAGTCAACATTCATTGTATCTTAAATCTTCATACAATGTTTAAAATATATCCAGAAGACAGTGTTTATTTAATACAGTAGGAAAATTTTGTAGTAACTTTGTAAAAGATTTCCAACAAAAGTCTATTGTGATGATACAAGTATAAATATTCCACAGGAACAATTTCTACTGTCTAGTACTTTTATCTTGTCATTTTGAGAATTTTGTAACTCTTTAAATAATACAAATTGCCATCATTATATTAGTTTTCAGAAACATGTGACTAGGCACCCAGAGGGTATAAAGTCGTGACAGCTATGGAGGAAACACGTGGCACCTTCAAGTCAGCTCTTGTGTAGCACTAGTTGTTCCTGTGCATTTTCTATCTCTGTTCCCATGGAAAGGCTGACAGACTACAGGATTCACAGGGAATGAGGCTAGAGAGTTCATTGCTGTGGTTCTTACAAGAACATTTTCCTGCCAATACAGGAAAATATGCACAAAGGAGAGAGAGATTGATAATAAAAGGTAGGAAAACCCTGGAACAATTTTAGGTGGAACAGTCCAGAGAAAAGTCATGAATATAGAATAGGCAATGTATAACATAGAGCTCAGCTGTACCTTTACTCCACACTGCTCTGTACACGTCTTTAATCATTTCATCTTCATTCCCAGCTGCAGTAACAATGTCATGGAGGCAGATAACAGTGTAGGAGAATCTGGCTGATGTTGTACATTTCTTCCTCCTACTCTCTCATCACAATGATTAGGCCTCTGAGGTTGTCAAATGTGGTTGCACATTGACATCATCAAAGTAATTACGAAAGCTTGGGCCCAGTCCCAGATCAAATGAATTTGAATTGGGGAGTGGGCACCAAGGTGGGAATATTTTTAAAATTCCCCCAGATTAGATCATTCACCTTGTTGAAATATCCCCTATATACACACACCTCCCCAAAATTGAGACACAAAGCTGAGGCTGGGGCTGCATTAGCTGACAGTCTGTCATCATCTACCCACTTACAGCACAATTTCTATAAAAGAAAGATGATGCATTAAACCATCTACAGCATGTGATGTAAAATTAATGGATGCAAGCAGAACAAACATTTAAAGTAAGCATATTGAATATCATCAAATAGGTAAGAATTTTGTAAACATAAGCATGTACAAGAAGACTGTACAACTGTAGATAATAAACATAAAAGTGAAAATTTAAAATTCACCAGACTGACTAAAGAGTAAATGATTTAGGGTAAAGAGTGAATTTGTGAGCCAACAATGTAGATTGTGAAATGTTCTCAGGAGCCATCAGTAAAGAATAAAGGGACGGAAAATGTAAAAAAAAAAGTTTCAGAGATGGAAAGGGCACAGGCAGAAATGGCAAAAAGTAAGGTCCTCATCAATGGCAGAGATTCCCATGAGCTCCCCTCCTTCTTCTTTACTGGAAAACCTCCATTCCCTGATCCTCCTGGATTAAGTGATCATGGCTTCCAGCCTCTAGTACGACTTCCATTCTGGGTCTCTGAGGTCAGTAATCTCTCACACATCTGATCATCACAATATTCCCAGAGGGACTTGCTTAGTGTGAGAACTGGAAAAAGGAGCTGTCCTCTAGGGAGAGACTGATGAGAAGAATCTCATTGACAGGGCTGTATTGGACATAGTTAAAAAAAAACTGTATTTCCCAACTATAATGCAGTTTATATTGCTACGACCAATATCTAATATTTAAAGAAATATGTTCATCAAATGTAATTTGTAATTCTATTTTAGAGAAAATATCTTACTTAATCTCCTGTAAAATTAAACTGCAAAGAAACAAAAAAAGGCCAATCATCAACATAACTCTTTAAATTAGCTGGCTGGGGATGAATGAGGGTTCAGAGTTCCTCAGAGATGCCTGGAGCCAACAACCTTCACCAGAGAAGCAATAGAGGACACTGAGATGGAAAGGCAGACAAACCAGTTGAGCCAATGCTCAAAATGTCATGCAGCATACCTGGTGGGGTAGGGAGGAAATGGATGTGGCAGAAAAGAATTATATCTGATGAAAACAGGGAAGTTTAAGATAAAACACAAAATTTGGAAGCCAGAGAGGTAAGAAATGAATGTAATAAGTCCTGATCAAATAAAGTACTCCAATGGGATGCTGAGTAAGTGCCAGCTTTGTAACTAGCTTTTAGTTTCATCAGTGGCCTCATAAATGGCGAATGGAAGCAGGGTAATGGTTCAAGCAAAGGGCAGTGAGACCTTTCTGATACTACAATTATGCTCATAGCTTTTCCCCAGCCTAAGGAATAGATGCATCTCCTAATCTTTACTGACAATGTCTAGTTTTCTGATTCCTGGAGTCACTTTCCCACCTTATGTTATAGGGAGAGTTTTACTTGGAATGATCAAATGTTAGAAACCACATTTTGTTGACAAGCCTGAGAATGCCCTTCACCTGGCTAGACAAGTAGCTCTTGGGAATATAATTTTCCTCTCCTGAGAAAACACCTCCTCCAGACAGCGGCTTTAGGGAAAAGGCAGGCAAGATCACCACTGGCTATAGAACTCCACACCACAAAATCAGGACTGCAAGGGTACAGGAAATCCATGAGAAATAGGAGAAACAGGGTTGGTATACAGAAAGAACTGTGTCCAACTAGGTGTGTTTCTAATATCCCAAAGCAAGAGGGTCCGACTGGGAAACTAAGTTTAAAATTTTGCCTATTCAATCTTTTGTCTGCTTTTCAACAAGAATTTTATGTAATGTTCCTAAAATATTTACTAGTTTTATTTTAGCACTATTTGCAAACATTAGGAATCAGGTTACATAAGCAAAAACTCATCTCTGTAGCTGTCATATCTTCCTTTAATGCAGCTGCTTCTACTGTTTCCTGATCACTAGAAATATGCTCTAGCTGTAGATAACTCTTATACCATTTGTAAATTATACTATCTTAATATCTTGCCTAAACATTGATTCTCAGTGCCCAAAATGTTCCATTCCTGCCCCACAAATTTCTATTCCATTTTCATGATCCAGCTACCAGAAATCATAAAGACTTAATAGCTCCCTAAACAGAAACCCTAAAAACCCCATACAAAGATCTACTTAAGAAAGAGTGGGCATAGGAATCATGTCTTTCTTAGTTTTCAAGTTTATGTACTTGATACTCTGAATATGTCTTCTACTGAAGGGTTATTATAAGAAAATAAAAATTTCCAAATTAAATAAAGCCTTAAAATTTTAAATGTGAGACTGTCATTAATTCCATTTTTAAACCACTTAATCAAATAAAAGCAATTTTATTTTCCCTTGAGCTCAACTTATTATTCTTTGAGAAAGCATAAAGGGATTGTAACTATTAAATCAGATTGTTTTGTAGTGTGATGACCAAAAATCATGAACAGTATCTATCCCTTACAAACTACTCAAAAGGCCAATTAGTAGGGGCCGAAAACATTTCATCTCTTAAAATTCATATTAAATATATATAAGTTTCATTAAGAAATCTCAGAAATTTACCAAAGTAGCCCTCAGTGCCTGTAATGTCGTCATAATCCTCTAGTCTTTATGACCCTCTGATGGCTGCAGTTTTCCCTAGGGTAAATTGTACTAGGGCCTCTTCCACATATGCTCGTTCTAGCTCATGATGCTCATTATCTTAACAGACAACTGTAGTCCTCCAACTGATTTGTCAATCACTACAGGTAACAGAAATATTTTCATTATTGCCTACACCTTCAGCTATCAAATAGCAGATACATTTTATTTACTTCCCTTTTGAACTATTTTTCCCAGCTTAGTAAAAACAAACCAATAATCTCTTACATGTCAAATATAAAAAAGGAGTATATAAGATTCAAAAAAAATCAAGATCTAGATATAAATGAAGTTGAATAGTATTTTTAATAAGAAAATTTCAGAAACAGGTGTTTTCCACTTCTTAGCAAACAAACAAACAAACAAACAAAACTTTAACCGAATCTAACAGACTTGCAGTAATTTAAATTACATTTATCATTGTTTTCCGGAATTTTTAATTATACTCCAAAAATATTCTTAGTTGTATGATAAAAACTAAATTAACTTAGAATTATCTTGAGACTATCCAGCCTTAATACATTAGCCAAATCAAAGCACTAATGTAGAAACATTTAATACATAAAAGAAAATGCAAATTAGATAACTAGATTTATCTGACTCAAGCCAAATAGATTGGAAAAAAATTGCTAAATGAATAGTAGATTTGATCAATAAATGAGCAATTCTCTGGAAACAAGTTCAGATACTTGGTAAGCAGTGGAAATGAAGTCTGATAGGACAATTCTTTAGAAAAACTGTTGTTCTCTTAATTAAAATTCTATTTTCTTTTTCTCCATCTCCTCACCTTCATGAAATACTTGTCAGTTATTTACAGAGGTACTGGTTTAGAAACACAACTAGAATGCATTTGATACACTTATTATTATGATTATCATTACTAATATTTATTTACACAACACTGTATATTATTCCAGGTCTTCCATATATATTTTCTCATTTAGTCCTCAGAATCGCACTCATACGTAGGTATTATCCTAGGGGTAGAACATAAGTCCCTATTCCTTAAGTGTGTACTGCGCATAATGACTTCCTTCCAACGAGTATAATATGCGCAGATAGGAAAAGGAGTAATCTTACAGTAGGGAAATTGGAAAAACAGTCCTTCAGTCAAATGATCCAGATAAACATCAACAGTGATAAGTCATGTTGACAGTATGTACCTTGATATGCCGTGATGAAAATGGCAAAAAGTCTTCCTTCCCAAAACCTATAACCCCAGTCCAATAATGAGAAAAATATCAGACAAATCCCTATTGAGGGGCAGGCTACAAAAATATCTGACCAATGTGTGTCAAAACTTAGCTTGACTTAATCATTTTACATTACACTGCTTTGTACCCCATAAAAACACACAACTATAATGTCAATATATAATTTAAAAATAAGTATAAATAATATATAAAAAGAAAAACCCAATCTAGCAATCAGTTCTTCAGGTTTCAGTTCAGGTTATAAAATCTACTCAATTTTTCTCACCTACAAACTAGCTAAATAGCAATCATTTTAATGCAAACTAATGTTTTAAAATTCTTCTTATTATTTTTTTGGTAGAGACATGGTCTCACTGTTGCCCAGGTTGGTCTGAAATTTCTGGCTTCAAGCAACCCTCCTGCCTTGAGATACCATTTGACCCAGCAATCCCATTACTGGGTATATATCCAAAGTAATATAAATTGTTCTATTATAAAGACACACATAAATGTATGTTCACTGTAGCACTATTCACAATAGCAAAGACATGGAATCCACTTAAATGCCCAACAATGATAGATTGGATAAAGAAAATGTGGTACATATACAACATGGAGGACTATGCAGCCATAAAAAAGAATGAGATCATGTCCTTTGCAGGGACACAGATAGAGCTGGAGGTCACTATCCTTAGCAAACGAACACAGGAACAGACAACTAAATACTGCATGTTCCTGCTTATAAGTGGGAGCTAAATGATGAGAACACATGGACACATCCAGGGAAACAACACACACAGGCCTATCAGAGAGTGGAGGGTGGGAGGAGGGAGAGGATCAGGAAAAATAACTAATGGGTACTAGGCTCAATACCTGGGTGATGAAATAATCCATACAACAAACTTCCATGACACAGATTTACCTATATAAAAAACCTGCACATGTACCCCTGAACGTGAAATAAAAGTTAAAAAAAAAGGAGAAGCAATCCCCCTGCCTCAAACTCCCAGCATGTTGAGATTATAGGTGTGAGCCACATGCATGGCAAAATGCTTAGTTTCTTAATGCATCCACTAGTTTGTATTTTATTTGAATAAAAATGTAAAGATAACAAATATAAAATAGATCAACTGATAGTTGAATAAATAAATGTCTGAAACCAGTACATAACAACACTGTGAAGATGATCAAAAATAAGATAAACTTGAGAAACCGTCATCATACCAAAGAGTAAACAAAGGAGGCATGACAACAAAATATAACATTGTATCCTGGATGGAATCCTGGAACATAAAAAGGACATGAGATAAAAACTAAGGAAATTTTAATAAACTGTGTACATTACTTAATAATAGTGCACCAATCTTAGGCCATTAATTGTCACAAATGTACTATATCACTGTAATATATTAATAAAAGGAGAAACTCCTTTTTGAGAATATGAGAACTATCTATATGTATTATCACATCTTTCTTGTTAATCTAAATCTATTATAAATAAAACTATTATTTTAAAAACATGGGGAAAAATTCATGCACACAGTGATTTGGCTTGGATATCTGTCCCCTCCAAATCTCATGTTGAAATGTGATTCCTAATATTGGACATGGGGCCTGGCAGAAGATGTTTGGGTCATGACGATGGAACCCTCATGAATGTCTTGGTGCTCTCCCCATAGTAATGAGTGAGTTCTTGCTCTGTAAGTTCAAGCAAAAGAACTCATTTAAAAGAGCCTGGCACCTGCCCTATCTCTCTCTTTCTTCCTCTTTCACCATGTAATACACCAGATCTCCCTTCACCTTCTGCCATGATTGTAAGCTTCCTGAGGCCCTCACCAGAAGCAGATGCCAGCACCACACTTCCTGTACAACCTGCAGAACCATGAGCCAAAATAAACCTTTCTTTAGAAGTTATCCAGCCTCAGGTGGTATTTTCTTTATAGCAGTGTAACAGAATAACACACATACAAACTCAAAGACACACACACAAATTGGTATTATCTTAATTTACAGTTGAGAAAACAGAACTTCTTATAGATCCAGTGATTTGTCTGGATCACTAGGAGAGGATGAATTTGGATCATAAAAGGATTTTCAAATTTAAAAGCAAAGCTTTCCTCCAATAAAATAGTTGCCTCTTTATTACACATTCATTGTAAATAAGGACTTGAAATTTCCATTTTAGTTAAAAACAGTATGTTGAACTCTGCCGAAGGATGGGCAAGAAGATAAGGGCTGATTGTTAGGGTTTTTTATATAGGTGCATGAAACATATCAGACTTCCACACTCATACACACTGAGGAACAGCTGAGCAAGGGTCTGATTTTTCCCTCACTAAGGCACATGGCTTGGGCAGGCCTTTTCTGAAAGTAGTGGAATTCAATCATTTAAATGCCAATGTCTGCAGTAATGGCTTTAGGGAACTTTTCTGTAGATGTTGGATTCATTTTCTCCTACTGTTATCTTTTCATTTATCCAGAGGTCATTCTTATCTCTTCTCTTGGTTGAATCTCAAGGTTGTCCCAGCTTATTTTTGTAATGTGTCTGCACCTGGTGTCCCTGATCTTATTAAAACAGCTCATCTCCTCTTTTCAGTTTTTTTTCTAGGCAGTGTTTTTAACCCATTTATTCTTCTTTCACCAATTCTATCTTCAATAGTTAAATACATTCCAAGCCAAGCTTAAAACCTGTAACATTATAAATACTTATTTTTTATTTTTTTAATTCCATTTTTTTTAATCAAAGACAGGAGTAACCATAGGTTTGTATTTGCAAAAATAATTTTATTTATTTACAATTAGCTTGTGTCTAATAAGAACCAATCTTTTCAATTAAACAGGCAAATGGGCTAATGTTCTCTCTTTCTGAAATCAAAAACTGAATAGTCAAATGGATTTTACACAACAACCTCCAATGTTGAATGATCCAAATATGTGGTTATACAACTACTGCTTTGTTTTCTCTTTTAAATAAAGTGTTGTCTAGTGTAAGATACTGATCTCTTTCCCATCTTAGAAGAAAAGTCCAAGACATTCAGAATTCAATAAACTTGTTTTTGAATCAAACCCTGACTTCTTCTGAGAAGAAAGACAAACTACTGAAGGATGCATATTTATTTTACGTTGTCACCATCTTGCTATCTTCCCTTCTCCCTTCTCACTATGTCCTTCCATAATCACCCTCTCTCTCTCTCTCTCTCTCACACACACACACACACACACACACACACACACAGATGCACACCCCACACATACCATCCATTGGGGAGCTATAGTACACATAACTCAGAGGGTCCCTGGTTTATAACCTTCCTAGCAGCAATACAAATGTTCACATTTTATGACCAGGTTTCCTTGCTAGAAGCTTTGTCAGGTCATCATAACCAAATGTTATTTTATTTCCTTTATTTCAGAACCTATTTAAGCAATTCTGAATATAATGTTCAAGTTTTCAAAATGCAGAACTGTAGACTCATTATAATTCTGTCAAATTTCTTTTGTTCTATCCTCAGTAAGCATGACCCCTGCTCTCCATACAATAATGTCTTTTCTCAGCCTCTAGTGTTTTAAATTCAGTAATTTCATTCTCTTAAATTTTATAACTAGTTGTCACTTTGCATCCTCTTAACAGTTGTTCTTTGAACACTTCATAAGCTGAATATGTTGTTATTTCACTTGAGCTATACTGAGTCTACTCATAGCAAGTTTGGTTTATATTTAAACCTAAGGACATACATTCATTCAACAAACATGTGAGACAGTCCTTGCTCTTACAGGGCTCAGAATGTCTTAGCATGTTACCTGTGTATACACAATAGCAAATACATGTGGACAATGCACTTTAGAAACCTGTACAAGGTAGAGTAGAATAGAGAAAAGAGTAACCTTCCATCAGTTGGGATCATTTACTAGAGGTCATATATATGCTGATGTTTGAAGTATGTGCAAAAAATATAGCTTCTGTGGAAACAAAGCTACAAACAAGCAAAAAGTCAAATCTCGTTTACAATTACTTTTGCCTTTTGCTGGCATATGCCATTCTCTTAGGAAATATTCAACTTTTCTAGGTAGATCAATGCCCTCTAAGGGACCTACCATTTATGGGGCTTAATATCATTGATAAGAAAGCTCAGTTTAATATTAAATATAATTTATTGCCATGAATTCTGCTAGAATAAAAGCTCCTTTTGTTCACCAATGCATTATAAGCATGGGGTAAGTAGGCATAAACACTATGCATTGAATAAATATTTGTTAATCTGACTAAATGAACAAATATCCCAGTATTTCATTTTATAAACATGAACAGAGTATGGGTTATACTGGACTTCACTATCCTATTAAAGGTGACACACACAAAAAAAACAAAAAACAGTACTGTAAGTGTTTGCAACATTTACTTCACAGTTAAAGGGAAGGCACTAGCAGGGTCGGTTAAGTTACTTTCCAACTTTTTGAAAAAAAAAAAAAAATGCTTTCCAGGAACAGAAGGGTAGGCTAACGGTAAGGAACAATCATAACACAGAAAGGGCATCTAGCTTCACTGCCTGAAGCTAGAGAAGTCAAAATGCAATGACTCTTCTTTTGAGCAGGACTTGCTTCACATCTCCTTTTCCCTCCTGATTGCTTTGTGCCTGTGCTAATACCTCTGCTGTGTTAATAAAATTTCCTTTTCTTGCCAGCCTTCAAGAAGGAAGATGATTAAAATGCACATAGCTCTGCACTCAGGAGCCTATACTTAAGATCAGTGGCTAAAATAGGCTTTCAATTTCCAAAACTATGAATAAGTTACCAGAGTGAGTTTCCAGTGAGTCGACTGTAAGGCATACTAATGCCTGTCTAACGCCATATCAGGTCTCTCCCTGACTTGAGAAATCACTCCCTACCTAAGCCCTCATTCTCCCCTAAATCTCCCCTATTGTGTTAGTTGCCCTTTGTCTAAAACAAAGAAAATCACTAAAAAAAGCAAGACCGAATAAAACCTCATATGAACAAAGTAGGCCTTTTAAGCAAAAATGTTTTCTGTGATAGCCACACTGCCTGATGCACTGTAAATGTTAAATGTTAAATAATGGTTTACAATAAGAAGGAAGATGGAGAGCTTACAACTCAGAAAACTATATTTTCATTTCTGACCTAGGCAAAATAAATCATGTTGCTATTGTTCACCTATCTCAATAACTTAGAAATGTTGTCATTTCTTTTACAGAGAAGACACAGTGTAAAGTTGGAGTACTGCAGAAGTAAAAAGAGAACTATCACTGAAATTAAGTCAAAATATTTGGTTGAGTTCTATTTAACATATCTTAAGTTGCATAGCTATGATTCAGAGGTTTCATCTTCCATTTACAACAACATAATAATTTTGAAATCACCATAAAAATCCCAAGAACCTAATGTGGTAGCTTCACAAGGAAGCATGCCTCCTGCCTGCCTTCCTTTCCTTTCCTCCTTTCACCATACATGACCTCCACATGCAAGATGAAGAAAATGAAGACACAGGCAGAAATGGATTAAGGGCCTTGTCCTGTAACTGAACTGTCATTTGAACCCATGTCTAACTCCAGAGCCTAGATTTTTGGAGAGCAAAAGCTACCTACATATGGATGCTACCTATATATAGTATACATATAACTATCTAGATACTTTCTATCATGCCAAAGTTACAACTTTAGAAAAAGATAGATTAAAGTCAGGAAATTGGAAGCATTTTCAACGGAAATGTCTCAAAGACAGTATATTATGATGATTAAAACAAAGCTCACTGGAGTATTAAAACAGAAGAACAAAATGACAATGTTAATGTTCACACATTGGCGAGGGTGCACTGTGAATGTTATTTAAGGCATTTATGTTACTACACCCCTACTGTGAAGCAATTTGGTGACATCTATCACAACCAAAAATAGCAAGAGTAGTTTGGAAAATCAATCCTAGAAAATAATTTAAACTTGTGGAAAATGTGATATGTACAGAAGGATCCACCTTATCCTTATGTTTAATAGCAAAGCAAAAAATAAAAATAAAAAAAGAAAGGAAAGAGAAAGGGAAAAAGAAAGGGAAGGGAAGGGATCCCCAACCATTAGGACTGTAACTATGTTAACAATGGAACACTGATTCCATTGAATACTATGCAAAAAATACTGGTTATTTTGAAGATTATTATAGGAAAAGGTACAAATCCTTATGATACATGTCGGTCCCATCACTCAGCTCCAGTAACTACTGAGCACCCCACCTGATCCATCAATGTCAATGAGAATGGAAAGAATCTGACTTGAAGCTGGATTCCCTAAGTGTTCAGTCTGGCAAACGGGTGTGAATAAGTCAGAATCCAATAGGTAGATTAATGGTTGCTTCCTAAACCCCCCAAATTTTACTTATTTCTACTAGTAAAGGTAGAGAGCATTGTTTTAACTTAGTTGACCAAGTGAGGTGAAAAGCTACATATTCAAAAAATGCACAATATGAGGAACTAGAAAAAACAAGCCCATGGTGATATTATTAGAAAGAAATACACCAGTAAGAAACATGAAGTGATAAAAATTATACTTTTTACAGTATTTTAAAAACATTTCTATAATATGGTTCTACTGCTTTGCACAAAAAAATATGAGTATATTTTTAACTGTACTGTCATTCCTATGAAATAGTTCCTTCACAAAACACTCATATTTAAGGAATGCATGTGTTTTTGTTTCTTGCAAAATCAAAGAAAGAAATTAAAACATAAGGCAAAAAAACATGTATTTTCCTTGCTACTTAAGACTTCAAATGATCTTACTTTTTTCACTTAAAAGTTTACTTTTTTTTTTGGATTTCTAGAGTCAATTATTGAAACTTTCCTAATAGGTTGCCAAAATAAGTATATACTGATATTTTATTTCCACTTTGTGGAGCCCTAACTGAGCATTCATGTTACCAATAAAAACAGGGTGTTATCTCTCCGTAGTCTAAAATCCTAAATGATCTTATCAGTTTACAAATAAAATTCAAAGAAAAGATCTCCTCTACTTCTGCTAACAAAAAGCCAACAAACCAAAATTATTAGGGGAAAAAAAATCAACATTTAAACTGATGATATTCAGATGAACCTGAACAATTACAATATAGATTAAAAATTAGAAAAAATATATGAAGTATAAACATAGCTAAATGACTGAAAAATCCTCATGTTTTATTAATGAATTATGTTATGTTTCTCGGTTAACAGATCCTTTAACCACTGACCACCAGACTTCAATCTATAAACACTTGAGAAGTAAATTGTTTCCATTGGATGAGCATTACTGTTTTAAGTTATACATGGCTTCTAATATATTAATTTGCTAATTCTTACATTAGTGACCTCAGATAACAAATGCACTTTAACAAGTATCTTGTACTCAAACACCCTGACAGCTCATTTCAGGCAGCTTGCCAAAATCAAGGGAATACACTGCATTTTGAAATACTAAAGTTATTTAACACTTTGTCTTGAAGATATGCCTCAAATATACTATAAATTTCCTAGCTTTATCATGCAGACATACTGATTCTAATTTAATCATTCCCTCTGGTCTCAAGAACACCACTATAAACAATCATTTTACCAGGATCAAGAGTAGGTAGTTACGCACAGTGGGTTAGATCTGTACTGATTCTGGTTATTTCATTTACTGAGATTAGAAATCATTTAGGAGACAAACATGCCTATCTTGGATTCAAAAATATCACATGGACAGTTGTATTATCAAGCCCAGAAAAATATGTTACTGTATAATCAGTGTGTCAGTTTTATGAGGGGGGAAAAAATAACCCAACAATTTATAATAGCATTATAATTCTAAACTGCAATCCCCTAAAATCCCACCCTAGTGCTCACATTTTTACTACCATACTTAATAATATAATCGATGTTTCTGTTTTCACCTCACTATTTAGGATATATTTTCCACCCAGCCACTCAATTAAAACTCCTCCCCTTCAGACTCTATAAACCACTGGACAAAAAGATACCAGGGAATGGAGACTGAGAATCATCATTGTACTTAATACCAGAGAAGCAACTCAAAGCACTTCCCATTAGGTATGTTACATACATATACATATATACACATATGCAGATACATATCTGTACACACATATATATACACATATGCATACATATATGTACATGTACACATACACAAACACACCCCCCATATAACCATTTACTGATGGAAGAGGGTAACATTTACTGAGTGTATCCTATGCACTGAGCACTGCACTTAGCATGATTCACACATATTATTAATATTTAATCTTCAGAGCAACTCCGTGAGGTTATAAATAACTTAACACTCAGAAAGTACTCTGGCCAAGGTTACTTAGGTAGAATGTTAAGTAAGATCTAAAGACTATGAGCTCATTAAGGCAAAGGATAATTATCTCTCTAGTTCTACATTCCAGTGCCTAGCACAGGGCCAAAACATGGGTGTTTCAATGTCTGGGAATAAAGCGATATTTGAACCTTAGTCAATAATCCAAGCCACAGCTCCATTCTCACCAAAAACAAAAACAAACACAAACAAAATTATAAAACACACTCCATACTATGTGCAGCAGTGAGATGTATTATTACAGGAAAAGTGTGGGCACGGGAAATTTTATCAAATGTGGCACAGTGCACATTTTACTAAAGCAAGAAAAGATAAGAATTTTTTAAATATTTCCTTTCTGTAGGTTGTTTGTATTTGATTTGATTCTCAAGATTTTCCAAGAGCTTGGTATGGATGGACTTGTCTACCAAGAATACATTTTATAAAACTCTGTTTTTCTGGAACTTCATCAGAAACAGAGGTTAAACTACTCACTTTTGTTTCACTGTTTATGCCCCCATTAGGCAGCAAGTACACACCCGAGGCTTCTCCTTAGAAGTATTGCTTACTACCGAGAATCTGCATGTACAGCTTTGATGGCTTTTGTCAATATAATGGTAGTTATATAGCCTGTTGGCTGTCTCTTTTCTAGATTTCTGTTTCTTTGGGCTTTGCAAGCATTATAAACTTTCTTTACTTTTAAAACCTTCTTTTCAAGTAATTGGCAATTTTGTAGTAAGTTAAAGTTTTTGAATTCAGGCCGGGCACGGTGGCTCAAGCCTGTAATCCTAGCACTTTGGGAGGCCGAGGCGGGTGGATCACAAGGTCAGGAGATCGAGACCATCCTGGCTAACACAGTGAAACCCCGTCTCTACTAAAAATACAAAAAAAAAAAAAAAAACGTAGCCGAGCGTGGTGGAGGGCTCCTGTAGTCTCAGCTACTCGGGAGGCTGAGGCAGGAGAATGGCGTGAACCCAGGAGGTGGAGCTTGCAGTGAGTGGAGATAGCACCACTGCACTCCAGCCTGGGTGACAGAGCAAGACTCCGTCTCAAAAATAAAAAAAAGGTTTTGAATTCAAAAGGAGTGCTGATACACCACTTGAATTGCTACCACATTTCTATATAAATTTATGACAGAAATTCAATCATGACAATCAACACCCTTTGCGCTTTTAAAAATGTCATTTTCTATTGTCTCAATGAGTGTGCTTAAAAACAAACATAACATAAAGATGCAATTTCCTAAAAGAAAATTCAATTTTTCTTCCCTTTTTAGACATCTAGCTATACTGATTCACTTTTCCAAACCCACTTATCCTCTCAAATGTATCACAGTATATATAAACTGTTCTGGCTTATTACTTAGAGCAGGGCTTAAATTACAGGAAAGCCAAGGCAGAGAGGAAGTCTATATGGAAAAATTCCCCACCCATCCAACACATGAGTTTTCTAGGACTGACATAACAAATATCACAGACTGGGTGGCTTAAAAAACAGACAGTTAATGTCTCACAGGGCTAGAAGCTGGAAGTGCAATATCAAGGCATCAGCAGGGTTGTTGCCTTTCGACAGCTGCTAGGAAAGCATCTATTCCAGGCTTCTCTCCTTGGCTTGTAGAGGGCTATCTACTCCTTATGTCTTTTCAAATCATCTTCCCTCTGGGTGTGTTTCTATGTCCAAATTTCTCCTTTTTATAAGGACACCAGTCATATTGGATTAGGCCCACCCTAATCACTTAGTTTTCACTTATTTACATCTGTAAAGACCCTATCTTCAAATAAGGTCACATTCTGGGGTACTGGGGGTTGGCACCTTGATATATAAATTTTGTAGGGTCACAGTTCAATCCATAATATCCCCCATTCAGGGACTGGTGCTTAAAATCCTCTACAAAATGTATAATACGCCTGACTGATACATTTTTCAACTGCAACCTCCCTACAAAAATGATGTGTGTGTGTGTGTGTGTGTGTGCGCGCGCGCATATATTACTTTAGGTCAGTGCTAGACATCAGAAAGAAATCAATAAGTATCAGAAATCAAAATGTATGCACGCACACACACACACACACACACATTTTTAGAGATGGAATCTCACTGTGTTCCCCCAGACTGAAGTACAGTGGCACAGTCATAACTCTTTGCAGCCTTCAACACCTGGTCTTAAGTGATCCTTCTGCCTCAGCCTCCCAAGTACCTGGGACTACAGGCATGCATCACCACACCTGGCTAATTTTTAAAATTTTTTGTACAGATAGGATCTTGCTATGTTGCTCAGGCTGATCTCTAACTCCTGGCCTCAAGTTATCCTCCCACCTCAGTCTCCTGAGGAGCTAGGGTTACAGACATGACCAACCACGCCCAGCTACAAGTCCATATTTCTGATCATTTAGAAGTATCTTACATGTTTTTAAAGTATTAGAAATAGAGACTGGGTAAACACTATAGAGTATCATCATGAAGCAAGTACATCCTAAGTGTCAAGTACATGCAGGTGATTATCTGAATCCTCAGAAAAGATCACTTGAGATATGATTCAGGCCATGGCCAGGCCTGCTATGCGCAGAATCTCCTGGGCCTTGGGCACAGCACATACATGATTGCCATGCCACTTACCAATCATCATTACACAGTGGCAGTGTGCTGTCCATGTGTGATAGCTAAGTACTATTATAACACAGAGCTAATACAACAATATGGCATATCTCGAAAATCATGCCCTAACCTCAGATGTTAGACACTTTATACAAACACATAAAGAAAACCATGCTAACATTTCAGACACCAGGACAAGAAGACTAGCATTTCCAATGACTTGGCAGGACTGCATTGCATTGGCCTACCAATTCCCTGCCCCTACTGATTCTCTCCCTGTAGTATGTCTACCATGATGAAACCTGAGACCTGAGAAAATGAGCTGATCAAACATTTCCTATTTGATGCTACCTAAAACCCTTTGCTGTAAGCAGAATCCTTTAACTTTACTGCAGAAATGTTTAATTTGGAAATAATTAATGCACCTGAGTACTGATTCTCACCAGTCCTCAAACTCAGTCCTCAACTAGACAAATTCAGGGTAGAAATGACCATTTCCATTTTCTTTCAGATAAAGACACTGAGTCCTAGGGAGGTCAAGTTCACAAGACCATTAATTTGGCAGAAATGTGGTTTCCATCATGGTCTCTGACTCTGAATCCATTCTGGATTTTCCATTTAGTGTCTCAAGCATTCAAGATACTATGAAAGCTAAAAGCTGCACAAAGCACTGAGAATTCAGTGGTGAAAAAAGCACAGTCCTTAATCAGAGGGAGTTCATAGTTTAACGGGGGAGAATGATCATTAACTGGGTAACCACAATGAAGTTGTAAGTACTATGATAGATAGAGACAACCTAGCAAAATATGGGTAAAGTTTGTATGCAGACTTGGACAAGTCAGAAAAGGTTCTGCAGCGGAAGTGATGCCTTACATAGGAAATAATCTGTGATTATGTTTCCAGCATAGTTTGAAAATACCTTCAGATTTGCTTTGGAAGTAAATAATGTAACTAAAACAAAAAACTGGCAAATGGCATTACATTTTAGGTAACTTTTGTGTAACCCTGCAAACAGTTTGGTGGTGGAGTTTTTCCAAGTAGATGAAAGCAAATCTACACTGACAACTGGGGCATTAGGGAAACAAAGAAATGGAGTTGAGTGGCGTAGTAATCAGGGCAATCTGGATCTGACTGCTCGGCAATCAGGACCATCATTCTTTAGTTCTTAGAACTGCCTTGTCAATTATAAAATGAGAGCTTGCTCTATTCGCATTTCTCAATGGGACACCACTGGCATCCTGCAAGGGACATGATTCACTATGTAGGAGAATTTCAAACATCATATGGCCTTTAGCATCCCTACCCCTCAAAATGCTAGAGGTGCTCCCATTATTGTAACAAAAATATATGCCTAACACTTCCTAATTCTCTCACCAGCCCACTACGGAGTACAAGCCACGATGGGAACCAAGAGAGTAAATAGACTAATCTCCCTCCAGGTCTGTGATTCTGTCATCTATAACTATGTTTATATCCATCAGACTAAGGTCATCTCCTTATTAGTGAGTATGCTATTTTTTGACATACTTTCCTCAGTTGAAAAAAGTGACCTTCAAGTTCAGATTCAATAACATTTTATGACATAACAGTGTCATTGGTGGTTTTGGAGATTATATAAATTCATTTGGAGTATACATTTATCATTTTATAGATCAGATAACTTAGTGAAATTGTAGCATAATTAATTAAGAGCCAGGTCTCTGGCACCTCATCCAGGACTCTTTATGGCATTGTACTTCCACCCATTTGGTGCTCCCATTTTCCTGAGTTCCCTCGTATTTTGGTAAAATGGGCATTTCATGATTTTGAGGAAATTTTCTCATAATAGTGCAGTTCTACTTACTGTTCTCAAAGAGACCATTTTTTCTTAGTAGCTTGTAAAAACAGAAAAAAATGTGCCTACCCAAGGTGAGCAACTGTTCCGTTGTTTAATGGTAGGCCCTAGAGCATGAAAAAGTGAACATATTGCAATCTTTCTCTACTAAATTTTATCTTTGGATTTCAATCATGCTGAATCAGTAGCAATTATCTTCAAATTGCTATTTCATGACTCCTGACAACCTCTGCTTTATACATTTCCTCAAAAAAACTGGTCACATGAGTTGAGAATCTATTAACTATTCTAAAATAGTCCCAAATGCAGAAAGATCACAGAAAATTAATATGCATATAGAAGGAAGATGCTGGTGTGATGAATGCTAATTTATATGGCACTTGTGGACAACTAAGATGTCATTCTTAGTCATTCTCACATTTTGCTACCTGACATCTGCCAATAAATATTAGGAACGTTCATCTGCTTTTCCTTAGAAGGAAACACAGAGGGAAAGCTAATATTCATATAGTATATATGAATCACAAAACAGTTTAGAAAACATGACAATTTGATCCTTATTGCCATTTTGCAGCTGAGAAAACTGAGAGAAGAAAAAGATAAGTAACTTTCCTAAGACATACCACGGCTAGTAGTGGTCAAGTCTTAAATATAAATCTTTTCACTACAGATCTCACACACTTTCCTTACCCAAAACTCTCTCCCATTTGCTGTGACTTTTGGGTATCCCCACAATACCCCAAAAGGGCCTGCTAATATAACACTTGCACCTATTAATGTACCTGCCTCCTCATACCAGGCTGTGAATTTCTGTATGCTAAGAACCATATCTGCCTTACTTTTACATAGCCAACACTTAGCGTAACACCTGGCACACAGTGGGCACCTACTAAACGCTCACTGAATACATAAAGAATGACATCTGAGGGTTAGTTGCGTATGTATTCTTTGTAAAACAAAAACAAAACAAAAAAAAACAAGAGCTAGTAGAATTATCAAAGGTAGCACATGGTGAAATGATGCTATTACTAAATATTGAAAGGAAAGATCATGAGAAAATTCAGGTAATATAGTCAGTATAGTCAAATTTGAGTATTCTCATAATTACTTATTAACAAATAAGTAAGAAGTTGAGAATACAGAAATTAGGGCAATATACTTTGAGAAAGTCCTGTAACTGGCCCCAAAATTGACATCATATTCCTATTCAATGATCCTGTCATTACATAGGAGTGTGAATGAAGCAGTCATAACAAAGAAACCACAGTTTTTAATATAGTTTAAATTTAAAAGGCCAGATTTACGCAACGTTTTACCTGTATAAGAAAGAAGATCCCACCAACTGTACTAGGATCTCCAGAGAACAACAGATTTATCATAAAAAATTCCTAGGCTGGGAGCGGTGGCTTGCATCTGTAATCCCAGCACTTTGGGAGGCTGAGGTGGGCAGATTGCCTGAGGTTGGGAGTTCGAGACCAGCCTGACCAACATTCAGAAACCCTGTCTCTACTAAAAATACAAAAGTAGCTGGGAGTGGTGGCTCATGCCTGTAATCCCAGCTACTTGGGAGGCTGAGGCAGGAGAATCTCTTGAACTCAGGAGGCGGAGGTTGCAGTAAGCAGAGATTGCGCCACTGCACTCTAGCCTGGGCAAAAAGAATGGAACTCTGTCTCAAAAACAAACAAACAAACAAACAAATTCATTCATTTGTCTATTCAACAAAATATCTACTTGATGCCTGGCACAAAGAAGAAGAAGCTTCAAGGAGTATATATTCTAGTTCTATGATTTCCATACTTTTTTTCCAGACAGTTCTTCCCTCCTCAAATGAAATCTTAGTAAGAACTCTAATATATAACAGAGATAAAACAGAGGCTTTTCTGGTTAAAAGGGTGGAGTGGGGGACCACAATAGATCAACTTCCTTTTTTCCTTAGAAGCCAATATCTCCCCAGAAGTCAATTCGTCCATCATTGGTCTAGTCTTCCAAACATGTCAATTTTAAGCAAATGTTTTGATTTTCCTCCCAACCATATGACAGACATCTATACAGATGCACTGTTTGTGCTCACCCTTATACCAGTAAGTATTTCTTTCTCAATTTCTTCACAAATCCCATGCTTTGTTATTGTTCTTTGTTTTTTAACCTTCTACTCATTCTTCTTCCATTCTCTCCATTCCAAGTGTATTGCCTTCCACTCTGAAAGTACTGAACATCAGGCATGGTTCTTTGATACATCCCCTATACCAATACAGGCTGAGTTTCTCACAGGACCTTGGGGTTGAGGATACAGGCAGGATTCCCCAAGGTAAAAAGCAGCAATCCAGACTGAAGCACTCAGTTATATACGACAGGCAGTAAGAAGCCACTGTACTTCCTAATAACAGAGAGCCTCTTATAGACTTTGCAGAACAGACCACAGGAAAGCACTGCATATTGGGAAGGTGCCAAGGTGTGTCTACATTAGCATTTTACCATCTTAAATTTTTTTTAACTTTTAATTTCATTCATGGTAAACAGTACTATGTAGTACCACAAAGAGGCTTTACCTAAGGCATGTAAGCCTAAGCACATTTACCCTGTTATGGACATCATGGCCTGTCTTTCACTGTGAATGACCTAAAAAATAAAAAGAGCAAAACATCAAGATCTCTCTCTATAGGGAAACACCTTCACAGGGCAACCAAGATAATATCTTCACAGAGCCATAACAAAAGTGGACAAGGTGCATGCACCCATCTCAGGGATGAATTAAGGAGACAAAAAGCGGAGTTGAGGGGAATCATATACTTACCTAGAAACATAAAAATATGTCCAATATAAACAGGTAAACTAATACTGAGACTAGAGCTGATGGCTAGCTAGAATGCATCAGTACAACTTGACCAGTTGTTACCGTACAACACAAGACTTCTTCCATGCAGCTTGGAAAACAGTCACTGTCCTAATCACTCCCTAGAAATAATCAGTGACCCAGTAACTAAAGGGTTAATCAGACACCTCCTAGATCCTGATCCAGCTCTTGGAATGTCATCCACCCTACAGGCCACTGCTTTGCTCTACGACCTATTAAAATATTTTTGTATTACTGTTGCTGGAGACTCATTTCAAATATAGCAGTTTTTATGGTAGAATTTCAAAGAAAAACCAGATAAAACAAAGAGTGCATTTCATAAGCCATTCTTTTAAATGCATAACTGTTTAACAGATTCAATAACACTAAAATATCTCATATTATACTCAGGCATAAAAAGTATTTACCTTTCATTTCTCTTATTTAGTTAGAATCAAGTATACAACACCTTTTAGCACTGACAATATGTGATTAAATTGATGGGTTCATGTTCATATTCAAGCACTTCAACCCTTTTGGAATGGTACTGCCTTCTGACCCAGTTCTTTAAGACAAAGAACAGTTTCCAGAGCTCATCATGGTGAGTCACAAAGGATCTCAACAAAGTTGAATAAATGCATTACAGGATTATGAAAATCCCATAACTCTCAAGTCGAAAACTAAAAGCCAGACCCAAGTTAGGCAATCACTAAAATAATTTTAATACATTTTAGAAATCTGATACTACAATCCCATTTCTAAATTTCCTCCAAAATTTACCAAATTGCTTCTGGGAATACCAGGGAGAAAAAGAAAGGAAAGTAAGTAAC
Organism: Macaca mulatta; assembly: GCF_049350105.2. NCBI lineage: Eukaryota > Metazoa > Chordata > Mammalia > Primates > Cercopithecidae > Macaca > Macaca mulatta. The sequence goes on from NC_133413.1 coordinate 98,719,105, forward strand.
TGCTACAGGAATCAGTGAATAAGGTCTGCAATAGCGTATTCCCACTGCAACTCATATAGTATCTTACATATAATTAGAAGCAAAATAAGAGAAATAATCTAAAAGTCAATGTATAGTTTACGAAAATATTCACAGATATCCCGCTGAATATTTACAATAACTTTTAATGTACATTTTGTAGATAAGCAAGCAGAGAATCAAATAAATTTCCTGTAGTAAACAAAAGAGATAAGAATTAAATGGTTATCGAATTAATAAATGCCTGGCATGAGCCTATATAAAGTCTGTGGCACAAAATAAATATCCAAAGGCAACTCCTTTTCATTTAATTGAGTGTCAGGTCAATTGTCATTTTCTTCAAGATGTCTTCTTGAAACAGTAGAATAGGCCAAATCTGTTTATTTTGTGCCTTTCCAGTCCTGATTTCTCTTTTAGCATGTATACAACTTAAATAGTTTTATAAAATTGTCTTCCCAAAAGATCTAGAAAGAACTGCCTTACTTTAATCACAATCCAAACAAGTTCTAGACATTTCAGCAACTATATGAAAACGTCATGAATATATCTACCTTATATACCTTTGTATCTATCCAGACCTGGCATAGTGCCGGGCGTTTGCTAGATGAATGAATAATAAATGAGTAAGACTAACGTAAAGTCAGTACACTTAATTTGGGTTTTAGGGTATGGTTTAAATCCAAAGAGAGATTAAGATAAAATGAATGAAGTAAAACATGATATTCTATAGCAGAGTATACAAACAGGTATCTAACCAGATAGAAAAAGAAGTGATCGTTTATAGATTTTAAAACTGATGGGAAATAGACAGTACTTGGAAGAAACTTCAATTACTTATGACCTGGTAGAATTCTAATTTACTAAGGAATAACACTAATTTACTAAGGAATTCTAATTTACTAATAATAACACTGATGGATTCTTGATGTGTTTTGCACCATTTTCCCATAACTTGGATTATGAAAGCAAATGTAGGAACTTCTCTAACTTTGACTCTAAGATTTTAAAAAATGGTTTGTTGCAGAGTATACAAGAGGAATCTAGATAGAATTATTTTTATATAAGAGCACAATGTGTCACTCACATCAGTCATTGCCACTCACAGATTTGGATTTTATTTTATTTATTTATTTACTTATTTATTTTTGAGATGGAGTCTCACTCTGTCACCCAGGCTGGAGTACAGTGGTGTGATCTCGGCTCACTGCAACCTCCGCCTCCTGGGTTCAAGTGATTCTCCTGCCACAGCCTCCTCAGTAGCTGGAATTACAGGTATGTGCCAACACGTTCAGCTGCAGATTTGGATTTTTGAAAAGGCTGATTCTCAAAGTTTCAGAAAAAGTATTTTAGTATGATCCCATAGACACAAATGCTAAAATGGAAAAGACCTCAAAATTGAGGACAATTTTGAGGATAGAAAACACTGGCTTAAATGTGAAGTGCTAAAATGGGCAGCCATAAAACAAACACAGAAGAACTTGGTAGATAATAGAAAGGTTAGTTTAAACATGTAAAATGTGTACTTATCTTACGCATTATGGTGATATAAATGGGCTTTGGAGCTAGAGAAGGCAGAATTTGAACATTAGCTCAGCAACTTACCAGCTAAGACATATTTAAGTTAGCAGTTAGTCCATCTATAAAATGGGGACAACACCTACCTGATAAAACTTCATGGAGATTAAATGGGACAATATATAAAGTACATTAATAACATAGTTCATGGCACATAGTAAACAGTTAAAGGTGCATGTCCATGAATACATGCATGTAAGTGTGTACAAGTGCAGTGGTATTGATGTCATATCAGTGGCAGTATTATTTATCAATCATTTTCATCATCCTCATGGCTATAATGGAATCATATTGGGGGTCACATTATCTTTATTATTAGTATCACATCAGCAGTATCATCAAGATCATCATTATCCCCAATAATCTATACTTTGAACAAGAAGAAAGTTATGTTAATTCATGTCAGAGTAAAAAAAATAGCAAAGAATATATAAAGCTTAGTGCTTGAAACATATGTGCTATAACAAAATCCAGTAAACAGCAGAACGCCTTGAATCCTATTTTGTTTCTGCTTCTTTATCAAGGAAAATGATCATAAACAGTGAAAGGTAGTACACATGTGATTAGGAGAGAGCTAAAACCTGAGATTAAAAAACAAAAAAGTGACACTAAGAACTCACTATAGTTATCTTTAAATCCAGACAATTTATATTCTGGGGGCAATGGGACAATTGGTAAGTAAATGTGATCACATAACTAGGGTAGATAATATTTGTGTTGTCACAAGGAACGGGAAAGCGGCCAAAACCAGAGGCATGACAATTGTGAAATCTATGTTGAAAAGGTTGTCATGAGAGGAATTTTCAAAATTGCAGACCAGTGAACATCGATCACCAGTGAAATTCTAGCAGTGATGTTTTGTAAGCACATAGAGAAGGGAGTGGTGACCACCAAAAGCGAGTTATGTCAGGGATACTGAATAGAAGCTTGGAATATCTGACCTCAACATTTCTTCCCCAGAGACTGTTAAGAATTAAAATTCTATGATTCTGTCATTTTAGCCAAATCAAAGGAAACAACTGGAATAGAACACTAGACCTCAGTCCCTGCTACTAAGCTGGCTTCAAACAAATCATGTCAGAAAAAGAAAAAGAAAAAAAAGAAAAAAGAAAAAAGAAAAAAAGGTATCCTTCTTGCTTTGAATAGCTAAATAGAAAATAACCTGTCTTTTTTTTTTTTTTTTTTTTTTTTTTTTGAGACAGAGTCTTGCTCTGTCACCCAGGCTGGAGTGCAGTGGCATGATCTAACCTCACTGCAACTTCTCCCTCTCAGGTTTGACCAATTTCTCCTGCCTCATCCTCCTGAGGAGCTGGGGCTACAGGCATGTGCCACTATGCCTGGCTAATTTTTTTTTTTTTTTTGTATTTTCAGTAGAGATGGGGTTTGACCATGTTGCCAGGCATGTCTTGAACTCCCAGTCTCATGTGATCTACCTGCTTTGGCCTCCCAAAGTGTTGGGATTACAGGCGTGAGCGACCGCCCCCGGTCTAGAAAATAACCTGCCTTTGATGAGAAACTGGTCCTCAATCCTCTGACCTGACCCAGGAACCTACCGTTTCACTCTGTTTAATCTTGCACAGAGTGATATATAATAAATCAATTCTGACATAGAATAGCACTACTGTACATTCTAGCTACAAGTTATATTGACTAAATCTAAAAAATGGCCATATATCAACATGATTTCCTAATTAGAATGTTTGAAATTAACTGTCTGTTTGTTACAATGTTACACACATTTAAAGGGTTCTTTAAGCCTGTGAAATATACTTTCTGATTCAAATATTTAAAAATCCACATACAATTGTTGCTGAGTGCTTACAAATACTAGAAACTATTAATAGGCATCTTCAAATACAATTTCCCCTTAATAATTTAATGGCAAACAGAATATATGGTTATATGTCGATGGAAACAACCTGAGTATAGATAAGAAAAAACTGATGTTACAAGAATAGAAAAGAAACAAGTATAGATCAAAGTCTTGATGACATAACAGGAGGGGACACCACAAAGCAGCAACATCATCAACTTTGGTTGTCAGAGCTGTTATTTTTATCATTTTCTTCACCACCATCATCACCATCATCAACACTGCTAACATTTATTGACTTTGAGAGAAATACTAGTTTTATGGGAAGAGAAGAAGGTATAAAATAATCATTTTGGATACTAAGAAAGCAAACGAATCATGGAAGGAGTAGACTATTCAGCAGAGTTGAGTGTCTGAGATTTATGACGACGAATTTAAAGTGAGACCAATCACTAAATTTGTTTTTGTGTTTTTTTTGTTTTGTTTTGTTTTTTTCAGGTATGTTCAATTACTTAAGTGCAAGCACAGGATCTGTGTATAGCTAAGTTTATCCAGAACTAGAGACTTGACTGATGACTACAACGAAAGAAGAAACAGAAGAGGAATTTAAATATACTTCTAAGGGAGGGATTATAATGTCTTTCAATTATTATCCAATCCTGCAGGTGTGTTTTATAACAAGCTTTGTGATTGGTCTCTGATTACCTTTCCCATCTTGTATTTTTCTCTCACTTACCTTTAATACCTAAGTCCACAGACATATTCAGCTCCTTGCATGTTCCTAAATACATCAGAGGTTCTATCATATTTATGCAGACACTACACTTAAATGTACTGAACAAAGTAGATACTAAAAAGAAATGCATTGAATAAATGCATGAAGGAACACTTGCTTGAATAAAATAATGAACACATAAGTTCACCTAAAAAGAGATTCCAACAAATGCACAGCCCAATGTAAAAGTTACAATCTGTAATTACTAAGTTCTGTGTATGTGAAAGGTAAATGAGTCTGATTAGTCTTGTTCATCTGTGTTCTTTAAGAAAGGAAAACAGTATTTGTTATAATGTCAGGTGATTTTATAAAAGAATACCAAAAAAGAGATAACTACATGATAGAAAATAATCAGAGCAACCAACATCACTACCAAGAACATTCCTAAACAAACCTGAAAAAGACAAGTTCAAACGATATATCACCAAAGTTTTCTCCAAAAGTATCCTGGATATGTATACAAACTCACATTCATGCATCATTACCCAATTCTCAAACCTATCTTTACAAAAGATTATTGTCTTCTAAAAGAGAATGACATTAAGGAGTAAATAATAATAAAAAGTCACCGTAGTTAAATCAATGGTTAACCAGACAATACACTTGAGAGAGAGAGAAATATGAATCATTTGGCCCTATACCACCATCTCTGAAAAAGCTATGAGAATCAAGATTGTAGCTTTATCTTCCCATTATTTTGTGTGAATCTAAGTAAGGATTAAAAAGACTAATAGTTAATAATTTACAAATTTAGAAAGAATATGACTGATATAGAAAATTAAACTAAGATTATATGGAATAAAAATATTACTTATTAATTGATCAAGAATTGTGGAATAAACATAAGCAGTTATATAATGCCTTTCCCTACCATCTTTTAAGATTAAGATAAATTACCTCTGTTCTTGAAAAACATTTTGAATAATGACTTTAGTTCCAATATAACTTAGCCATTTTTTTCAGGATCCCTTTCATCTTTTTCAGCCCTTGCCATATATTACTTAATATTAAAATATCAGAATCGGGTCTAATAAACTACATCATGGGGTGGCCTGTTATTAATATTCATAGTTACAGTAACAATCCCAGAGAACTCTGCGTACCTACATTGTAAATAATACCATTGTGAACATTTAAAAAACACATAGCAGTGTTTATCTTCTTCTTTTAAGGATCCCTTTCATCTTTTTCAGCCCTTGCCATGTATTACTTAATATAATATCAAAATATTAGAATTGGGTCTAATAAACTACATCATGGGGTGGCCTGCTATTAATACTCATAGTTACAGTAACAATTCCAGAGAACACTGCTTACCTACATTATAAATAATACCACTGTGAACACTAAAAAAAACCATAGCATTGTTTATCTTTTTAAACAAGATGGGAATCCAACTTTTTAGCCTTGTAAGCTATGAATCTGACATACTCATGCCTGACCTTCATAAAATCAACTAAGAGCACTCCTAGTCCCTTGCAAATAGTAGGATTTTAAAAGTGTCAAAGATATTCGTGTCTTCTAGTTGTAACATTAAAATGCTATTTTTGAGATTCAGTGTACTGTACATGTATTTTAAGACTAGTATAACTTAAGTCTCTTAACATTTAAAGTTAAGCAGTTTATAAAATTGAAACTCTAAGCAAATAAATCATAAAATTTGCAGAATTGGATAGAAAAAATGAAGCCATTATGAGTTTCTTAAGAAACTAGGACAACAGTGGGGTATCCCTGCTCAGACACACAAAAGTATAGCTTACATTGCAAAAGGTACGTAGCATCTCATATACCTAAATTGTAAATGCGTGTGTCAGTAAGTGGGTGTGTGCATGTGCACATGTTTTAATATTCTGCCAATATTCTGTGGTCTTTTGCATCTTTGGTCTGAAGTATTACTCATTTCCCTTGAGGATAATTCCATAGTCTCTACAGAAGCTTAAATAAGATATGAAAGTAATTCTCTGCTTCCTGCACTCAAATGCATTGCTTTGTATTTATGCAAATGTTCAGCCCAGTCTCTTGGAAAATTCCAGAGAAGAACTACCCTAAATAACTGTGAAGACAAAATTAGTTACCCGTGATTTCAAAGAAAATATTTTTAAAATTTCCTTTAAATAGGTAGGCTTTACAATACCAAAATCTCGTGCTTCATCAGTCCATAGCCTATGTCATAAAAGGAAGTATATAAAACAGTCACTCTTATTCAGATGTTCTTACCCAATACTGCTTGGGGGTTGATAATTATCTGTCTTTGAAGAGAAGTTAACACTCCCATCTCTCAATTGTGAATAAGAGAACCCGAGTAAGATGTATTAACCACCCTGCATTTTGGTTAAATTAATAAAATGGTAATTAGGTCAAGTTTCATTCTTTCCATGTCCATGTCTTTTTCAAAAAAGGAAATTATATAGTGATTCAGTTGAATGTACAAATCACAAATATTCAATAATAATAGACCAAACTAAAACAATTATCTTTATTTTTGCCTTAACATATTTTTCACTTTAAAGATTTTCACTATAAAATGTTTTCCTCTTAGGTATATTGGATATTATTAAAATTAGAAAATCTTAACACTATACCATTTAAAAGAGAAGTGAAATAAATCTTTTAGTGAAAATAACATATGCAATACATATCAACTATTCTTAAGTCACCACAATAAAACTAAAGATGTTCAACTATTACATATTAATTGTTATTTCCATTTCAAAACATTTGGAATTCGAATATGAGCAAAAGCAAGGAAAAGCTCAGTAGCTCAGTCCTAATTACTTTAGATGCATCTCAGCTATATATTTAATTTGTCACTATGATTATGTGTATCTTCTTCAAATCCCTTTAATTACAAATATTCTATTCGGGTTATTCAGATAAAGTCTCAAAGCCTCCAGATCTACATCTCCACCCAGGTGTGCTATCAAGATGAAGCTCATCTAAGATTCTGGGAGATTCTAATTAAGAAATACACAGATGTCTTCCAGAGAGCAGACTGGAAACAAAACGTGTATCATCCTTTTCTCTTTCTGGATCGACTATAGCTGAAACTGTGCTGCAGGCAGCTGCAATGGTTATTTTGAAAACTAATGTTTACCTAGACTTGAAATAAAACATACAAGTACCTTTGTAAACCATAAGGGTAATTATGGTTACTTAATTATTACTAAAAATTAGGTTATCAAATTGGTCACTTTTGGGATGCTATATTTGACAAGGAATGAATTTTTGGTCTCTACCAAGCCTGCATTTTGTGTAAGACTAGTGATGCAAAGAATAATTTTTAGCACATTTACTTTTCATCTATAAGATTAGCTCTATATCATTGGGTCTATGCATTTTCAGAATAACTTTTGAGAAACTAAATAAGACAGGTCTGCCCTACCTCAATAGTAGGTGTTCCTCATGCAGTAATATTTGATGTGCTGATATATCAAGGGTGTTTATAAGATCTTCTCCAGCACTACTGATTGCATTGAATTACCAGAAATTTGTTTGGCATCTTCGATGAGTAAGGCTCTAATGCCAGTTACATGTGCCTGAAACTCTATATATGGCAGGCAAAATGGCTAAAAATATTTGAACAAAAAGACCAGGAAGGCCAAAGACAAACTGTCATCTTGGATCTTTTAAGTCTGCTCCTCCTCTTAGTCTCTTACTTTATAAACCATCACTACTACTGAAGCTGAAATCCTGAAACCTGCATTTTTGGCTGTTCTAATATCTTTGTTTACCTTGATCTCCCAGCTAACACTAAGCTCTACAACACCGGTCTAAAATATAAGATTTGGAATGGATACTGAGAACACGTCCACTGCCTGAGAAATGCTGCTGTATAAAGCATGAATCATAAACTGCTATACTGGCCGCATTTGGTTCTGAGACCTGGGTGTGTTGTAATATTGGTGCTGCAATATTTTCACGCAGGTTCTTAATTTCCTAGGACTACAAAGTGATGAGAAGCATAAGAAGTATAAGGCTGGGGTAAAACCAAATCTTTAAAGTGCTGCAGAAGCTACATTAACTACTATGGAAGACACATCGAGGTTATAGCAGCTGTAGAAACTATGCAGGCTCTGAAAGACATGGAAGTGAAATTCTTTAGTTGGCTTAGAATTAAAATAACAACAAAAACAACAAACACACAAGAAGCATGAAGAGGCTTTCGTACATGATTTTGAATTTCACGACTTTCAAATGGAATAATGATGGGGGAGTCATTTTTGTAATTTGACGGAAACAAAGGATTGCATGGAATGGGAAAGCTTTCACATTCTAGGAAGTAAACTGAAAAGACTTTATAATGTTCTGCTGGCAATAGGATGACTTTATTATCTAGGGGCATTGTACAACCCTAACTGGTAGATTTGCATAAATAACATAGCTACATAAAATTAAAGCAGCAGAGTAGTTCCAGGGCAAATTTTTGGTCCACTGTTATACTGTCCAATATGGTAGTACTAGATTCATGTGGCTATTGAACACTTGAAATAGGGCTAATGTGAGGCGGGCGGATCATGAGGTCAAGAGATCAAGACCAGCTTGGCCAATATGATGAAACACCATCTCTACTAAAAATATAAAAATTAGCTAAGTGTGATGGCACGCGCCTGTGGTCCCAGCTATTCAGGAGGCTGAGGCAGGAGAATTGCTTGAACCTGGGAAGTGGAGGTTGCATTGAGCCGAGATTGCACTACTGCACTCCAGCCTGGCGACAGAGCGAGACCCTGTCTCAAAAACAAAAAACAAAAAACGACAAACAACAAAAAAGAAGCAATGCATAAAAAATGTAAACTATCCCATCAATATTTTTATTGATCATATGTTAAAATGATAATATATTGGCTATACTGCATTAAATAAAATATTATTAATAATAATATGTTTATTTTTCCTTTTCTCAACATGGCTAATAGAATGAAATTACCTACATAGCTTGCATTCTATTTCTTTTGGTCAGAACTAGTCTAATGTATTGAAGGGGTGAGGTAACATCCTTCTAGAAACATTTTAGAGGCTTTTAGAACAATATCAAAGGAAACTTTACAAAAGTTTTGAGGGGCTAAATTGTCATTGCATTGTTCTCATACAGGAGTAAGGAAGCATCAGCAAAATTTGGAGACATAATCTCAAGAGTTGCAGGCAGAACTTTTCCGGGACATAACTAACTTCTGTCTCAAGAGGGGCAACATCTGTTTCACTGTAAATGGGGCCACTGCATTTGGTAATCCAAAGGGTAAAACAAAATATGGAGGGAGGAGTGTCTGCCACAAATGCTTAGTATTAGAGGACATTCAACGACTCTCCATATTTCTTCTCAAAGTATCATCCACCTAAAAGGAACTCTAATATGCAGCAGCCTTCAGTGACATACAACGAAGCTTCAGGGAGTTATGGTAAGAAACTGCATAAGAACCATGAGGCCCTGCCTGGACTGTCATGTTTTATAAAAAGAGAGAGAAAGACATGCCCAGGAGCCAGAATGCTCATGCCCTCAAAAGAGGAGGTTCCTGAGGGGGCAGATGAACCCCAGTGGTTCAGAATTCAGCAATATCCCCAACATTCCCCTCCCTCCCACATCTCTCATCACCAAGCAGAGTCTCCCTCTATAAATGATGCTGAAGGATCTGATTGTAGTTTTACAACTTTCTGAGCTGACAAAAACTGAACTGTATCTGTTTAAGCGGCAAAATTTGTGCACTTATGGTCTGCTTTGTATTTTCTTTTTACGTGTTACAAATATATCCTGAAGTTAATACTCTACTGCAGCTGTGTCCACTTACTTCTTGCAAGCTTTTTGTCCACATAGGGAACAGACATGTTTCAAAAAGTATCTTAAAACTTAAACTCCATCAGCAAAACTTATTTTCCATGTAATGACATCAAAAAAGGCAAGAATTTATTCTGTAGAATAAAGAGAACTCTATCCATGCTACTATAATAGAGAAAAAAAAATAACAGAAGATTCAAAATACCAATATACCATCTCCATGTTTTTGAAAGGAATGATTCTGGTCTGTGTCTGAAGATGTGAGTTCAGTGAACATTACAATATTTCACTTAATTATATACCTAGACAGATGACAGGCAAATATAAATTATTTTTATTTTGTTTTTTAAAAAATATCTGCCCAGGCATGGATGCCTATATTCCCAGCACTTTGGGAGGCCAAGGTGAGAGGATCACTTGAGCCCAGGAGTTCAAGACCAGCATGGGCAACATGCCTCTACAAAAAAATTAACAACAAAAATTAGCCAGGCGTGGTGCTGGTGCCTGTCATCCTAGCTACTCAGAAGGCCGAGACAGGAGGACTGCTTGAGCTTGGGAGTTCCAGAGTGCAGGGAGCTATGATTACACCACTGCACTCCATCCTGGGCAACAGAGTGGGACCCCATCTCAAAAAACTTTCTTTTCATTTTCTGCTTTTCTGAATCACAACAGTCCTATGATATCTTGCCCAATATTTTAATATATCAGTATACTGCTATTAGCTTTAACCAACCTCACATAGTACAGGAGATCAGGAAAGCACATATTAATAATGATGAAATTTCACTCCAAAGCAGGAGCAGAAAGTCATAATCACAGCAAAGCAAAGAGTACAAGACCCAGATCAAGGACAGGTCTTTGCAATTCCAAATTTTCCCTTACTTCCTCTGGTTATCAATACAGATGGAATTAAAAACCATATTTTGTAAGAATATTTGAAGGCAAAAGAAAAATTATATAGATAAGGTTGTTTTAACGATTAGTAAGAATTCATTTATACTATATTAGGGCTCATGTTAAATTCATGTAGAGTCAAAATTACGATTTTAAAAAAGAACATACTGGCTCATAGGAGATCATAGATGATGAGCACAAGAGTTAAGAGAGAGCTCCCAAGGGTAAGAAAGCATTCCAACATGCTGCTTCATCAAAACATCAGTGCAAGGGTCAGAGGAAGGTGAAACTCATTTTCAAAATCATCCTAAAGGAAACGATGTAATACAGAAATGACTACAGCTTCAGCTGCCATGAGAAGGAAACTGAGATTGTTGTGGATGTTAATATCAGAACCAAATTAAAATCCAGGCCTAATGACCCTCTTGTCAGTGATCTTTCCAGTCAGCAGCTCTTAAGCAGGCAGTCCACAGTAGTCACCTGTGGACCTTTAATCAATAAATTGACCAGTACCCAAAGCTCAGAAATCTGATTCCACCTAGCCCCAGGTAGCTGCCTCATACCTGGCAGAAGCATTGCACAAGGCTGCCCCCTAGTCACGGAGTGGACAACCAGTGCTTTCCCCAGTCCACCATGTTTTCTCAAGTGTTGCCATGCTACATGTCAACCTAGGAAATTCTCTTTGCCTTGAAAACGTCTATTCATTCTTCTGGAAATTTCTTTCTGACAGGATCTCCTGACCATGCCCTTGTCCTAACCACCACAAGCTCTTCTATGTCCACAAGCCCCATCCACAAGCTCTTCTGTGTCCAAAAATTTTAAATTTTTGTTGAAATCCTTCCTTCCTGTTCTTGGTAACTAAAATTCTACACGTTTTTAAAAGAAACATGAACAGACTTCAGTATGAAGTCAAAATTAATACTAAAAATTCCAGAGTTTCCTTTTTTTCTTTTTTTTTTTTTTTTGAGATGGAGTCTTGCTGTCACCTAGGCTGGATTGCAATGGCACGATCTCGGCTCACTGCAACCTCCGCCTCTGGGGTTCAAGAGATTCTCCTGTCTCAGCTTCCAGAGTAGCTGGGATTACAGGCGCACACCACCACACCAGGCTAATTTTTGTATTTTTAAGTAGAGACAGGGTTTCACCATGCTGGTCAAGCTGGTCTCGAACTCCTGACCTCGTGATCCACCCACCTCAGCCTCCTAAAGTGCTGGGAGTACAGGCATGAGCTACCATGCTCAGCCAAATTCCAGAGTTTTTCTATATGCATACAATGAATTATAAAATACAATAAATTGAAAATTGTAAATATTCATTCAATAGAATCTATGGGGGTTCTGTTGGAATACTAAAACATATTGAAAACAAATAACGCTGAATATGTCATCTTTTTTGCAATGTAGACATGCTACTTTCTTTCTCTTTCCTAATTACATTGATTGGAGCTTCTAGGCAATAACAGTGAACACAATGTCTTTGAAGTTACTTCCCCCTGAATTAGAAATGTTTCTATTGAATCAGTATTTTTCTCAATGCAGGTAAGTAAAGAGATGATTAAGGAGGTAGCTATATTATTATTTTCAATGAACGTGTTTTGTTTTTTAAAAAATAGTTATGGGAATTAGTTTGTCAAATGCTTTTTGGCATTCTTCAATAGAATCACATGGTCTTTCTCTATAATCTATTCACATAGGGTATTATATTACTCATTTCTTATTTTAAAACAACATGTATTTCACTTGGTTCCACATATTATTCTTTTCATATATTGTTTAAGTCAAGCTAATTGAAGTTTCTTACATGGAAATTTTGGTTGGTAATACTATATGGCTTTCTTTTTTATATATGGCATGTTCAATGTGATGTGGTATCACTATGGAATTTTGATATAAGGGCATTTTTTTCATTATCTTTCATTACTAAACATCTCATGCATAATACTCTGGTCTGGATTAGTGGACAACACATTCTGGGTACAATGAGGCATTGTACAATCATTTAATAAACAGTATAAATCCTCCTCTTCTTTAACATAGTTACATTGATTCCATTTAACTGTGCGACTTGCAAGACAAAAGGGATCAAGAGGAGATATTTTATACAAAGCCATTGTACTCATATTCTTCCTTTATTTGGCTTTCTTTTCTTTCTTGTTTTCCTTTTATATTAACATAACTAAAACAGAGTGTTAACTGCATGAGCATTTGAGTCAGGCAGACCATGCCTCTGGGTATAAGTGCTGAAGCTTACAGATCTGTAACACTGGACAAGTTATCTGATCTCTCTCTGTTTCAGTTTTCTTGTACAGAGTATACACAAAAACAGAACTCAAAAACAAAGCTATTGTGAATATTAAATGACACGACAGGCATAATGTGGTTAGCACTTTACAGGTACTTGACAGGGCTTTGCCTCCCTTCCTATCTCACCCCCAGGCAACTCCCCACTCTCTCTATTTATGAATATATGTCCATGATCTATAATATCCTTTAGAAATGTCACATTGTCTTGTCTAAAATCCTCACCTCCACGGACTAGTGCACATTCTGCTCTTTGCAGATATACTAAAACCAAACAACCAAAAATGCTTTAAAACATTTTTATTAATAATCGTGAGGTTATACACTGACCTGTGAGACCTAGAACATACAAAAATTTACTCATATTTCCATAAATGTACTGTTTGGACATATTGTCTTCTGCTAAGAGAGGAAACACCCACAAAAGCTGCTCAGTTGACCTCACAACATCATTACCCACATGGCCTGAACAATGCCAACAAGGTGAATCATAATATTTTGCAAAGTATCAAATGGTGCTGAAAGTTCTACATTTGAGCATTGAATAAATATTGAAACAACTGATGATAATTGTTAACAATGACTTCTTGACCTTTCATGAATTGTTTGCCCCCAAACATCATCACCTTTTGTACACAAACAGTATTTTGTCAGAAAAATTGCTTGATGACACTATTAGGACAATACTGTCTTTACCTGTTCTAGTGAAAGTCATTTGAAATGGCAACAGACATTGCTCTGTATTATCCACAGCAGCACAGTACTATTAATCCTCCAAATACACAAAGCAATGTCTTATCATGCCAATCTAACAGATTTTACAAATGATGTTGCTTATGTAACAGTCACACAATAGTGGATAAATTGCTCTTGAACAATTTCTGTCAACATTTGGCTTTTGTTATTAATGTGGTACATATCAAACATGTGCATATCTATCATATCATTTTAAAAATTGTTTAGTTAGAAAGGATCTGAAGGATCATCTCACTTAATTCCTTCCATTTACAATGATGATACTGACTTTAAGAGAGAAGTTAGATAACTTGTCTAAAGCTATGTAAACAAAGAGTGGAAGAGGCAATACTAGATTGTAGACCTGCTCATTCTAATTCAGCGCTCTTTTCAACACAGCCTGTTGTCTCCTTAAAGCCAATGTGAATACCAGCATTGTAGTCTGGAAGTGCTAGGAAGCACCTCTCAGAAGTAGATGACAGACAATGGAGATGGCTAGAAGAATGCTGCTAAGTGCTATTTACTCACCATGTACACATTCGGCCTCTCTGTGCTCCATTTTTGCATCACTGCTTCCTAAAACAATTCCACTCCAGCAAACTCTGAACTGCTTTAATTCCTTCCTCAAATGCTTCAAACTCTCTTCCCCCAAGGGTGCTTCCTTCTTCTCTATGCCTTTTTTTTTTTTTTTTTAATTTTCTCTGCCAGAAATTCTTCCCCCTCATGCTGTCTAGCCTTAGCTAATTCCTACTTATCCTTGAGGATGTAACATAAATGTAAATTCCTCAAGGTAAACTTCCCTGATTCTTGCTAGTCCTTATTATGGGCCTCTGTTAACATTCTCTCATAACTGGTTTATTTCCCCCATAACAGCATTTAGCATATGTTCGTGTTGTGTCTTATTTATTTGTCTATCTTCCTGACATATTATAAATCCCAGCAGGGACAAGAACAGTCTTTTGTTTGTTTGCTTGTTTGTTTTTTTGAGATGGAGTTTTGCTCTGTCACCCAAGCTGGACTATAATGGTGTGATCTTGGCTCACTACAACCTCCACCTCCTGGGTTCAAGTGATTCTCCTGCCTCAGCCTCCTGAGTAGCTGGGTTTACAGGTGCCCACCACCACACATCCAGCTAATTTTTATATTTTTAGTAGATATGGGGTTTCACCAGGTTGGCCAGGCTGGTCTTGAACTCCTGACCTCAAGCAATCCACCCACCTCAGCCTCCCAAAGTGCTGGGATTACAGGTGTGAGCCACCGTGCCCGGCCAACAAGAGCTGTTTTTTATCTTTCCCACCATTTTACAACAAAACTCAAAGAAGCTACTCCATGAAAAGTTCTTCACTTTCAAAGTATCACACTCACTATAAAAGATGAGCTATTTCTACTTCCTGGGGCAAATCCTTTGAATCATGTTAGATACCATGCCCCTTCTTGCCTTACTGAAGAGATAAAACTTTTGATGATCTTCTCTCTATTATATATTTCACCCCTCCCCCTCAACTGGATCCTTCCAATGACTTTTTTTTCTTTTTAAAAATTAACGTTGCAGTAAAATATATACATCATTTACCATTTTAAAGTGTGCAATTCAGTGGTATCAAGTGTATTTACACTATTGCACAACCAACACATTATCCATCTTCAAAACTTTTACTAATGGCTTTTAAACAAATTCGAGCACTCCTCAAATAAAATGTTTTGCAATCTCATTTGTCACCTGTTATGTCATCTCATCTTCCTCCTGTAACACTCTTTCTCTTCAAAGCCAGCTTCATATCCCATGGTATTTTCTCACTAACCTCTTACTCCTAACTCACTCCAACTGGGTTGAGTGTATCAGTCTTCCAAATGATTTCAAAAAGTCAGTAGCAGGTCTCCATAGGGATGAATTCAAGGAGCTCTTTTCAGTTCTCAACAGCATGATGAACTGTTCACCACTCCTTCCCACTCAATACACTTTTTCCTTCACTTCCCTGGCCCAGTGCACTACATCGTCTGTTTTCCCTCCAGGTACTTCTTTCCTATATCCTGTCCACATTCTTTTGCCTACACAAAGCCATTCAGTATAAGAATCTCAGAAGACTCTCCCCTAGGTTCCCTCCTGTCTTCACAGTATACTTTTTCCTTTCCTAAATAATCTTCTCCTTATCCTTGGCTTTGGTTACCACCTGTTTATATTGGACTCACATGTTTAGATGTGACAGTCAACCAAAACCTTTCCATTGAGCTTAAATAAGTATTAAAAATTGTTTTTCTGAAAATTCTTTACAAATGCCTCAAACTCCACATGTTCCAAATAAAATTCCTAATATAAGCATTTTATTGTCCAGGTTCTCTACCTCAGTGAATGTCACTATCATTCAATGTGTTACATGAGTCAGAGACCTGGAACTCAATTTCATTTTTTTTTTTTTAATTAAGACAGAGTCTCGCTCTGTCGCCCAGGCTGGAGTGCAGTGGCATGATCACCACTCACTGCAAGCTCCGCCTCCCAGGTTCACGCCATTCTCCTGCCTCAGCCTCCCGAGTAGCTGGGACTTACAGGCGCCCGCCACCGCGCCCGGCTAGTTTTTTGTATTTTTAGTAGAGACAGGGATTCACTGTGTTAGCCAGGATGGTCCCGATCTCCTTACCTAGTGATCCGCCCACCTCGGCCTCCCAAAGTGCTGGGATTACAGGCGTGAGCCACCGTGCCCCGCCTGGAATTCAATTCTGATACATCCCACTCCTCCCATCCTCATGCCTTCGATCAACAGCACTAAAGATTTTACCTTATAAATTTCTCTCTTAAATCTTCCTTTCTTTGGTGTCACTACCCTAAATATAGCATCCCCATCTAGAATGCTGCAATAGCCATCTACATCTGGTTTATCTACATCCATTCTGGTTCCAATTCAATACTTTCTCCACACTGTAACATATAATCACTTGAGACCTGTAAGCACTTTCCACTGCTCCAAGAATGCCCACTGAGGACTATGAAAGCTTACGTTGCTCGTAAAGACAAAGCCACTTAACAAGTTCTGAATGCTCGGATCCCCCGCCTATATTCCAGCCCCAACTTACAACCAGTTAAGAGTCTCTCTCTGAGCGCCAGCCACCCCGGCCTTTTTCCAGCCTTTGTTCTCAGTAACGTCCCTCTCCATTCCTTCTGTATGTTATTCTATCTTCCTGGGAAGCTCCCCACCCTCTTCAAATTTTAAATAGATAATTCCTGCTCATTCTTTGGAAGGCAAATCAAATGTCACTTATTAGGAGAAACTTGCCACTGCTAGATCAAAGCTATGAGTTTTCATCTCATCAAGTGCATCTTCTTCATAGCAGTTACCACATTGCTAATTTTCTGTTTACTTCTTACATCATACCCCAAATTCAGGCCCTCGAGTTGATGCAGAGATCATGCCTTTTTGCTCATTGTTACATCCCCTCCACCTAATATATCTGGAATATAGCAGGTACTCAATAAATATGTATCAAACAAAATAATGAATACATAAATGGATGAGTTGTAGGGCCCTAAATATTTGTTGAAAAACCTTATTCTTTCAACAAATAGCCCATTATGTGATAGGCAGTGTCATGAGTAAAACTAACATTTATTGATCACTTCCTATGTGTCAGACATGGTGCCCAGAGCTTTGAGTAATCAGGCACTTCTTTGGGTTATTGTAACAAAAACGTTGTAAGACAGATACTAGCATTAGCTTTCATTTACAGACAAAGAAATTGGGGCTCAAAGAAGTTACATGATTTGCTAAAGGTAACTTAAACAGTAAGTGAAAGAGTAAGAGTAATACCAAGGTCAGTCAAACCTCAGAATCTGATTGGGCTCCTTGAGTGAATGAAGATATTCATATATTTCAAACAACACAAATGCATGCACTGTCAATTTCATAAACATATCATAGTCCTAAAGTTAGGCACACCACTTTGAAAACACTAACCCAAAGCCTCATTTACTTTAGACTCACAAATCTATCCAGTATGATAAAGGGTCATCTTGTACTTAAAATCAATAAACACAATACACTCCAACAGTTACCAAAACCAATATAACTATTCCATTAGTAAAGACAATTCGCTTTATGCTTGAGCAGTGTACAATGAGCATATCTCAGAATTTCCATGAAACCTCATTCTTCTTCCGAATAGAATACAGTTAAGAAATTGCAGCAATTAACATAAACATTGCAGGACACCATTTTTTTTTCTTTTTTTCTTTCTTTTCTTTTTTTTTTTTTTTTTTTTTGCAGAAAGGCCATGGGCACCAGGTGCTATATCAGATGACAGCAGGTTGTTGGCATCAAGTATTTCAAAAGATGCTAAGAACACCCTGAGCCCTATTTAACCCCATACAAGAGGTTGATTAAGTATGCCACTGAGGCATAGAGGAGCTATCATTCCCTAATTGCTAAACATCAACTGACCAGTGATCTGGTATCTTTAGAGGACAATAATGTTGCAATATAAAACAGTAAAGAGGCCATTTTTTGTATCTCCCAAATTTGCAAATATTGTTTTAAAATAAAGAAATTGATGCTGGTGAGAACGCAGTAGGATAGAAATTCTCATATATCCCTTTGAGTAAAAATTTGCACATCCTTTCAGGAAATGAATGTTTATTGTGTATCAAGATTTGATTTAGTATTTTTATGTTCTAGGACTTTAGCTCAAGGAAATAATCAGTGATGTAGATGAAGATATATTTACTCATTCACTCTTCTCTAAGTCATTTATCACAATCATTTTATCTCTTCATTAAACAAATAGTCACTGGACATTTTCTGAGGGAACAAAAAAGGAGAAAGACAAATTATGCTCCTGTAGGAAGCCACACAAGAAACAAGATAATTTCAATTTGTTGGTACAGAAGAGGCAAGGGCCTTCTGGCAGACAGGGCATCACAGAGGTTCAAGCTAATACTTGACCCCAAGTATGTGTTAGTTAGATAATGGGCAGAACATTTGAATCAGATGGTACAGCCCAGAAACAGAGAGAGAGAGAGGAGAGAGAGAGAGAGAGAGTGAGCACGAGACTGCAGCACACTGGAGGGATGAATCAGAGCAAAAAAAAACTGCAGAGTACAAAGATTAAAAGGAAAATATCATAGGTTGCAGGAACACAGACATTTTTGTTATCATCTTTGTATGTTTCTGTGCTGCCAAAATTTTCTACATTGTACAATGGAGAAAAAGGAACATTTTAAAGCTCATTTAAAAAGCCAGTAAAATATAAAATGATTATAATAGCACATGTAGATGACCCATAAAGTATATCATCAACAATTCTCACATCAGAGGACAACTGTGAGGAAGAAAAGAACAATAGATGTCAAAAGTTCTAGCAAGTAAAATATTTGTACATCTCCTACACATACACATCGAAGTATTTTTGCAATAGTGATAGTCATTTCATACAAAAATTTACTTTAGACATTACTTAAAAATACAGTCATTTCTCATTATTTGTGATGGTTATATAGAAACACACAAACACACACACACACACACACACACACACACACACACCACTCATATAATCTTAAATACCCAAAACAACACAGACTGGTAGATTCCATTTTCCTCTTTATTACAAAAGAAAGGCAAAAAAATATTCACAAGTGTTAGGTAACTTTCCTGAGCCTACCCCACTAGCAAGTGCCAGAGTTGGGACTGAAACTTCCTCCAGCTGGCTCTAGGGCTCTTCCTGCACTACCTTGCACTACCCTGCACTGCCCCCTACTGCCTCCATCCTCTGAAAGCTGATATCTGAAGGCAGAACTCTTGCTTTATCTGGCCTTAACTGGGAACATGCTTACTGGGTGACACAAATTTTTTGTCCATCTGTGCATATCCATAAATGACCAGGAAAATGCCACAAGTATTGATTTTGAGGTAACAAATAAATTACCACAAATGGGAAAATTCATAAATATGGAATCCACAAATAATGAGGATTGAGTGCATATGGAACACCCATATTATGGATAAGTTCATGTCCCCCTATGATCTATACACAGAGATAAAAGTTGCTAAATCTCTGTTTCTCTTAAAAATTGACCTTATTGAGCCAGGCGCGGTGGCTCACGCGTGTAATCAAAGCACCTTGGGAGGCCAAGGCGGGCGGATCATGAGGTCAGGAGGCCAAGACCATCCTGGCTAACAAGATGAAACCCCATCTCTACTAAAAAATATAAAAAATGAGCCGGGTGTGGTGGCAGGCACCTGTAGTCCCAGCTACTTGGGAGGCTGAGGCAGGAGAATGGCATGAACCTGGGAGGTGGAGCTTGCAGTGAGCAGATATTGCGCCACTGCACTCCAGCCTGGGCGACAGAGCGAGACTCTGTCTCAAAAAAAAAAAAAAAAAAAAAAAAAAAATTGACCTAATTATTTTCTATTTATTTATTTAAGACTGGGTGTGACTCTGTTGCCTAGGCTGGAGTGCAGTGGTGCGATCATGGCTCACTGCAACCTTGACCTCCTAGGTTCAGGTGATCCTCCTGCATTAGCCTCCCGAGTAGCTGGGACTACAGGCATGCACCACCATATCTGGCAGAGATAACATCCCAATCTGATAAGGCAAGAATGTTGTTCACCAAATCATGACACCTTACTTGATTTGCAACCTTTTGTAAGATGAAAGGAAACAGGGAAGCAACCATAATCTCAGCTGGATATATATTTTTACTCATATTTTATTTACACAAATATAATAGAAGAAATTCTTAAATATTCAAAAAATGAAGAGATTCTCCCATTCTAATGAGTAAAACCTTGCTTAATTTGACATTTGATGTCAAATAAAAAATAAGGGCCAGGCGTGGTGACTCATGCCTGTAATCTCACTACTTTGGGAGGCTGGGGTAGGATCTCTTGAGAACAGGAGTTTGCGATCAGCCTGGGAAACACGGTGATACCACATCTCTATAATTTTTTTTTAATTAGCCAGATATGGTGGTGGATGCTTGCAGTTCCAGCTACTCAGGAGGCTGAGGCAGGAGGATCACCTGAACCCAGGAGGTCAAGGTTGCAGTGAGCCATGATTGCATCACTGCACTCCAGCCTAGGCAACAGAGTCACACCCAGTCTCTAAATAAATAAATAAATAAATAAATAAACAGACAATAATCAGGCCAATTTTTAAGAGAAACAGAGATTTAAAAATATGTTCCATTACAAATGTGGCTAAAATTTTTAGAAGTCCAAATTAACCTAGAATTACCCTTATGTGACAAAACCAGTAGCTACTACCAGAAACTACAGGGAGCTATAACGAGAGAAGTAAACTAGAAAGATCCTTCCTATACCTTGGACAGATACTTCAAAACTTCAGTCTAATGGTCATTGTTAACTCTATGCTTTCACTAGAAGTTAAAAAGCAAACTCAGTGTCTTCGAGTGGGAAAAGAAAGACGCACATATTTTCCAAACTATAGTAGAGGCAAACTGAAACCCTCTCTTTTAATTGAGTAGAAAAATTTAGTTAAGGTGAACAAATTAATAAAAGCTGCAAGTGAAAATATCAAGTCCCAGGGAAGGCAAAACCTAAGAATTTTGTGGAATAACCTTTAGTAACATATTTTACTGCAAGTTAATATTTAGGATAAATCGATTTAAAAAATAGGAAGATGAAAGAAAAATGAAAACATTTTCAATAGATAGGTTTTTAAAATGTAAATATATTAACGTTTTTAAGGACTTGATATTTACCAGATGCTTTGTAAGCATTATCTGTAATCCTCACATTAGTAGTACTGGGTAAGAATTATTATCTTAGATTTACACATGAGAACACTGAGACACAGACATGCTAAATAATTTACCTAAGGTGTCACGTAACTAGTATTTTGAGGAGATACTATTTTAAGTTAGATCATCTTGGATACAAAGTCCATTCTTATTCCACTGCACAGCAGATGCTGCTTCCTGAAAATAATACCTTGAAAGGCAATCAATAGTTATTAAGAAAGAACTATTCTAGAAGAATTACCTGCTTTGCTGGAGATTAACATTTAATACAAAATTATATTTTAAAATTAGAAGTTAGCAAAATCCTTCAAACCTCTCTGTGTTAATTTTTATTCACTTTTTAGATTAGTTCACAGTGTCAGTAGCTTTAACTCTTTTTTTTTTTTTTTTTTTTTTTTTTTTTTTTTTTTTTGAGATGGAATCTCGCTTTGTCACCCAGGATGGAGTGCAGTGGCGCAATCTTGGCTCACTGCAAGCTCCGCTTCCCAGGTTCATGCCATTCTCC
Source organism: Macaca mulatta (assembly GCF_049350105.2). Lineage (NCBI taxonomy): Eukaryota > Metazoa > Chordata > Mammalia > Primates > Cercopithecidae > Macaca > Macaca mulatta. Next base: position 98,741,237 of record NC_133413.1, read on the forward strand.
TGCCTCTCAGCCTCCCGAGCAGCTAGGACTACAGGTGCCCGCCACCTCACCCGGCTAATTTTTTGTATTTTTAGTAGAGACGGGGTTTCACCATGTTAGCCAGGATGGTCTCGATCTCCTGACCTTGTGATCCGCCCGCCTCGGCCTCCCAAAGTGCTAGGATTACAGGCGTGAGCCACCGCGCCTGGCCACTTTAACTCTTAATCAATTGTGGAATTATGGACCTCCTTGAGAATCTGAGGAAAGGACCCTAAGAACATACCCATATACAAATACTTCATTGAACTTCAGAGAGTTCACAGTAGCCCGATGTCCATATACTTAACCACCTATGAACACCAGGTGAGGGGCCCTTGCTACTAGTAGGTACAGCTCCTCTCCTACCTAGACAGATCAGTCTTGAAATAATACCAGCTGTTATGTACCCAAATAGCCAGATGAGAAAAATGTGAATAAATAATACATATTTGAAAGGTAAATACATAACAGAAATCATATGATTGGAAGAAGTAAAATCTATGAGATAACAATCACTTTCGGAAGTGCTAATGAAATAAGTTGTATCTAGCATCTGGATAATTAAACAGTTTTTTCACTTACTGGTATTCATAGAAAGCTAAATATGGAAATCTGTAAGTATTATTTAATCCATTCATGCCACCAAATATGCATAGAAACACTTGGTTGAAAGGATGAACATTTAACAAGAAATTATATTTGTAAATTAAGAAATAACAAAAACCTATAAGCCTCTTTTAAGTATCACTCGATTTTTTAATATTTAACATACAGTGACAATAGTTTTAACGCCTAATTGACAATGGGTTTTGAACCTCTTTGAGAACCTGAACAAAGAACTTCTGAAAAACGCACATATAAAAATGCTACACATGACTTCAAGGAGTTCACAGTGCCTTAATATCTATCTATTTAACGCTCTAGAGTTCAACAGGTAATGAACACAGATGTGAAAACTGCAAAACTTTGAGAGTAAATGACACACCACAATTATTCATATATTTTTGGTTATATCATTATCCATACTGAGTACATCTTGTTGATTTTAAGTAGATAGAATGAGTTGAAACTCCTAACACTAAATATAATTTTCTAAGTTATGGAAACTAGTTTTTATGTCTTACTACCTTCTCTCTTTCCACTGTTTCCTCTAATTACCTATTTAGCTGAGAGTGATCTAAGTTATTATCCTTACCCCAAAACTACTTAATGCTTTTTTTTTAAGAGACAATGCTAAAAGTTGATGATTAATGGATAAAAAAATAGCTTTGAACTGGTCAGTGGGCCTCTATCTAATTAAATTCATTAACAATTCCAAATATCTGTTAGAGTAACAAAAACCAATTTGGTATGTTCTTCAAATAAAGGTATAATCTAAATGACAGTGAGAATAAACATATTCTCAAAATTTTAATCCATTGTTTTTAAAAGGGAGCATCACTCATTTCTTTGAACTTGAACAAATAAAAAGGGTATTAAGGAAATCCTTTTTAAGCATATACTATATATATTAAAGCTAATTTAATCCCGAAAACAATATGAGATAGGCACTATTAATCCATTACCTATAAAATAGTTAACTTTTTTTTAGAAAACCAAAATGAGCTTAAGACTGTTTAAACAATTTTTCCAAGACTGCGTTGTATGAGTGAAGTTAGGATTTGATTTAAATCCACGACAGTCAGTGTCCCATCTCAATCTCTCTTCTTTACATAAAGTTATCTTAGTTATTTCAAATCCTATGAGCCAACATTTCGTGACCAACTACTGGGTCAGACACTTTTCTGGATGCTTTCTAATTTGATAAGAATGAAAGGAAAAGAAAAGTAAAGAGCAGTCTGAAGACCACACTATAAAACACTTCAAAGCTAGACCAACCATTAGTCCAATTACAATTTACAATCACTCAATCAGAATACAGAGTTACTGACATATGGTATGTGGAGACATTTGCATGTCGAACTGACTTTCTATAAAGATGCTTTATAAATTCCAATATTCCATTAACTAAGAAAACATTTTAGTTATATATGCCTATATAAATGTGTGTATATATGATAAATGTCAATACACAGATATATAGACATATGTGTTGTATATATGCACACACATATATACATATATAGACATGTGTGTATACCTAGCTATGCACACATATACATATATGTCTATATATGTATATATGTCTATATATGTCCATATATGTATATATGTATGTCTATATGTCCATATATGTATATGTATATATGTAGATATATACACACACGTCTATATATACACATATATGTGTATATATAGACGTGTATATATAGACGTGTGTGTATATATCTACATATATGTGTATATATAGACGTGTGTGTATATATAGATATATATAACGTTATGGTACATATAGACATATATAAACATATATATAACTATAATGTGTTCTCAGTTAATGAATATTAGAATTTTATTTATTTATTTATTTATTTAGTTTTATTTTATGATTTTTTGAGATGGAGTCTCACACTGTCGGCCAGGCTGGAGTGCAGTGGCGCAATCTCAGCTCACTGCAACCTCTGCCTCCGGGTTCAGGCGAGTCTCCTGCCTCAGCCTCCTGAATAGCTGGGATTACAGGTACCTGCCACCATGCCCAGCTAATCTTTGTATTTTTAGTAGAGACGGGGTTTCACCATGTTGGCCAGGCTGGTCTCGCACTCCTGTCCTCAGGTGATCCACCCGTCTCGGCCTCCCAAAGTGCCGGCATTACAGGCATGAGCCACTGTGCCTGGCATGGACCTGACATTTCAATATTAGCAATGAAATGCATATCCACTTTAGGCTTAACTCCTATTTTCAAGGGAATAGTGTTGTAAGTATCCCTTTTATCCTACAAAATATTGTGCACACTTTGGGATATAGCATAAAGGAAACAGTAATCAAACCTTGTCTTACCGTACAAACGTGACTAGTAATTAACAAAGACATATATTACTTCGATGTTTCCTCCTGAATTTAAAATAATTCACCTCTTATTTAGAAGAAATGCTCTAAACCAAGTTCCAATTTTCCATCAATAACAAACACTTGATTGTTTATTTTAAGTATCCAGAATGTAGGTTCCCTAAACACTTGGGAAGAAAAACAGCCAAGAAAAACTCAACAATTTCAAGTGGAAACTGCTATTAGTAGCAGCAATACACAATCTAAAAAGCTGAAGATAATATAGAAGAAAATAAAAAGGTAATCTGTATTTACAGGTTGGACACAGCCCAATAAAATCAGTATTCACAGACTCTCTCAGAGGGAACTTTATACTACAGAGACTGTATCTTATACTCAAAAAAGCAATTTAAGTTAAATATTTTGTGAGCGATGATCTCAATTTTCCAATGGGGCTGATTTCATTAAAGAAAGATATTTTCAAGTGTCTTTTTTTAATGGCTGCTTAAATCTAATAAACATGGTGGTTTCTGGAAAGAATTCAGAAATGTTCTCCAATTCTTAATCTGTTTTCCTAAAACACATGTTGTTTAAAGAAGTAAGGTAATTCTGAAAACTGTGTAGTAATTTCTTTGAAGATTATAAGTGAAGCACAGATGGTAGGTAATACGTTGCTTTACAAGATATATTTTTATATGCAGGATGATGTTACCAAGAACCTTGTACTGTGCCATTTTTCTCTAACAATACGTGAAACAGTGCCATAATAGGTACACGGGGGAAAAAATAAGGCAAATCAAATAAAAGCTTAGATATAATACTTTGCTTCAATACATTAATAACAATTTCATATCATATATTAACTGTATATTAATCCTACTTACTAATTGAGACTAGTCCAAATATAATACACAAGATGGTGTTCATAATCCAGTATTTTTTGCCACCTCAAATTTTCAGGCTCCACCATTCATTCATTCATTCATTCACTCATTTATTCGACAATTATTCATCAGCTTCTACCAATTACCAGACACTATGCTGGGATGTAAAGATGGATAAGAATATAACTCTATCTTCAAGAATTCTGAATAATCTCTGTAATAAAATGAATGGTTTAAAGTAGCATTTTATTGGTTTATTTTTAATTGACAAATAATAATTGTGTATATTTACAGTGTACAATGTGATTTTCTGTCTATGTACACATCATAGGAAGAGTCAGTCAAGCTAATTAACATATCCATCACCTCATCAACTTATTTTTTTCAGAATGAGGACATTAAACATTTGTTATTTTGGCAATTTTGAAATATTTTATACACTATTATTACACCAACATTTACTTCTAACACTATAGGTGGTACCATTTTTCTTTTGAAGTAAGGAAAATAAAGAAAATGTATGCCTGGTGAGGTGGCTCATGACCGTAATCCCAGCACTTTGGGAGGCTGAGATGGGCAGATTCCTTGAGGCCAAGAGTTCAAAATCAGGCTGGGAAATATGGCAAAACCCTGTCTCTGCTAAAAATACAAAATTAGCCAGGATGACAGGTATGACAGGGATGACACACCTGTCATCCCGGCTACTCAGGGGGCTGAGGCACTAAAATCACTTGAACTCGTGAGGTGGAGGTTGCAGTGAGCTGAGATCGTACCACTGCACTCCAGCCTGGGTGACAGTCACTGTCTCAAAAAAAAAAAAAAAAAAAAGCTTGCAATAGAGTAGATAGAGCCATTTATTCATTTATCAGTTAAGTGGAACTCTGTCTGAAAATAAATAAATAATTAATTAAATAATATAAAAGGAAATTCAAAATAACTTAATGTCAGTGCCCTGAGAAAGTAATGATTTTTAAATTAAAAATAAATTTCCAGTATATTTATTATAAAAATGTTATTCAAACCTGGAACTTCAATATTTTACTGTTTTATAGCTGTATTTTATATCAGATTGGCTAAGATATTACTTTATCCAAAGGATCTGCTCCCACAAAGCTAAATACATGTGACTGATACCCCACCTGCATACTCAGATCTGAAAGAGTAACCCCCAAGAATAATTGGGCAAGGAAGTTTGTTAAAGGCAATACAGTACCACCACCAAAGGCTATTAATGGAAGAAAGAGCAGAGTGCTCTGAGGAAGAAGTGCCAACAGCTAGAACAGACGCCCTGTAGAAGTGTTCTCCCCAAACTCAAACGACTTCTGCATAATAACCAAGGAGGTCTCTGGGACCTAAGAACTGTCCTTTGTAGGTACCTGAGAGAACAAACCGTCCTCAGTCATTATGATTAACCATAGAGATGGCCTCTCTGCATATGGCCCACTCCAAAAATGATAATGAGCCACCACAGGATTAAGGACTTGATCATTAGAGAAAAGAAATAGCAGCACTTCCTCCCAAAGGACTCAGCAGTGCTCTGCCAGAGAGGGCCTTGATACAGTCAGGATGGAGGCTGATTCTCAGCCAGACTCTACCCAGCTAATAAACTCTAAGTACTGTGCAGTAGTTTCACAAGTGTGCTCTAGAGGCAGAATGTCAGGAATCCAGTTCTCGCTTTCACATTCATTTGTGGCAAGACTTTAGTTAGCCAAGTTTCTTAACTTCTCTGTGACTTCAGTTTCCTCATCTGTAAAATGAGTATGGTAATAATAACAAATACACCTCAGAGAGTTAAAAATGGAAGGAGGTAATATATGTAACATTTAGCACAATGTCTGGCACACTTGCAAAGTGCCGAAAAAGTGGCTATTTTTGAAGGCAAGGGAGCCAAGTCTAGGAAGAAAACAATTAGAGAAAGGAAATTCAATGCATCCAAGCATTACAATTCGACCACATACAAACAAACTCAGTAAGCTCAGTTGTGCAGAAAGCAAAAATCTAGGCCTGTGAAAAAGGTAGGGAAAAAAATGATGGCTAAATAAATTAAAAAGGGAGTTATAATTATGCCTGTGCCTGTTCAAAGTGATTAGAAGGTAAGAGAGAAGGTAAGAAAGGCCAAAATTTCACCATGAAGAAAATAAAAGGAAAAATGTGGCAGACCATTTTGAGTACGTTCAGTTAAAACTAATAACAACCATAAAACATTTTCCCACTTTCCTTCCCCAAACACCCCATGTTAGGACAGTGTAAGAAGGCACATCCACGTGACTATCAAAGTGCAGACTGGGAGGTAGAACATGTACAGCTTGTAATTGCCAAATTTACGTGTGGAGCAAGAGATGAACCAGAGAATTATAGGCCAATAAACCTGAATTCAATTTAGGAAAAGAAATGGAAAACACGTGGAATTGCTGAGATAGCAATCCTTCAGGAAATTCTATAACTGTACTTCCTAAAGCAAGACCAATGGCTTGGCAGCATGAATATCACACGAGGGGAGGGGAGACTTTTTCAAAATGTAGATTCTGGAGTTCTACTCTGACCTCCCGAAAGAGATTTTCTGGAGAAGAAGCCAAAGAATCATCACTTTAGACAACTTCCTCCTGGTGACTCATCTGCACATGGAAGTGTGAGACCTCTGCTCCATGGCACAGGAAAAAAGTGACCACAGTAGATGATGAACAATAAATTAAGCATGAATATATCTTTTCAATTTGGCACTACTTATTCTGTGATTAGTTACATAATGAGAATTATCTATATTGCTTTTTAAGTGATATCTTACTTTAAACACATACATTACACGGTCAGAGTACTCAGTTTGAGGAATCAAATTGAATTTCAATACCTGGTTATAATAAATTTAAAATAGCTGTTGAGTTTTTAATCATAAAAAACTGTAGGTAAAATTGTCTAGTTCATTTCTAACATTATATTTATAGTTTAAAATTTGTTTTGTAAAAATCCATTTTTTTTTCTTTTTGGTTTCATCTTTTACAATCACACAGTGGGAAAAAAAAAGAGAGGACAGATAACCTTCCATGGAAGAAAAGTCACAATGGCCAAAGGAAGAAAGTTGAGGTTATTCAGTCAAGAGCTCAGTCCTTTTTACCTCGACTCTGGAACGACACATGCATCTGTTCCCAATTTGAAGAAAATATATTGCAAACAGATAAGTTCGTTTTTTCATGGCTGAACACTTCTGCTCAGAAAGTGAATGTATAAACCCTGGCTTCATGCTTTTGTTTATCCATGGAAATCAATATGAACTTTAAATAAAAAGGCAAACAACAAAGAAAGTACACTTCATACTCCAAATTCTTTAATTAATGCTAGCACTGTATCTCTTTATCCTCAATCTGGATCCCATCTGGAAGTAGCAAGATGAAAAGGAAAGGACCATGGGAGATGAAAACCCATTTTCCATCACCCACTTCTTCCTCACTTTTAAAGAATACTTCCAACAAAAGCACCACCACGACATTCCTAAAATACAAAACATAAAAGTGGATAATTCCACCTGCCGAACTTGAAACTATCCAGATATTAACCAAAGCATATTACTACCTTAGAACCTTGAATTGTCACTACTTCATCTAATGAGTCAATTTGAGGTGATTTAGTATGATGTTATTAGTCTGTCTATAATGTATACTGCAATGACAAGACTTGGGGGAAAACATTTAGTCAATTGTATCTCAGACAATCGATAATAGCTTTTCTTATTTGCAAAATCATTCTTTAACCTTCTGTGAGTCTATAAAGTTGTTTATAAATGTTGACTTATGTTAAAAATATCAAAACATGAACCATACTGTCTTATTTCCTATACTAATTTCATGCCTACATCCCATGTCTTTCCAGATTATATGAACAGCAAAAGGTTTAACATTTACTTTTTGTGTGTGCTAGGTACTAAATAGAAACTAGATTGCATATTCATATTACTTATGCTTATATTTCTTTTCTATAAAAGTAAACATAAATGTCTTTCATGTGGGAAAATGCCAAGAAACATTCACATTAAAAAGGTGAAAGAAATGCAGACCACATGTAAGTGGTATCCCTGGAAAAGAGTGACCAATATCCCAATAGCATCAACTACCATACTTGTATACAGGAAATTACAAATGCATTCTATCGGGGAAACTGTGATAGGAATCCTATTGTTGTCTACTCTTCTATCTCTTAAACTATAAAATTCACACTTTCTATGTTAAATAATTATTAAGCCTAAGTAGTACACAGAAGCCCTCCTTATGCAGTTTCACTTTCTGTGGTTTCAGTTACCCGCAATCTAAACGCATTAAATGAAAAATTCTAGAATAACCAATTCATACATTTTAAATTGTGCACCTTTCTGAACAGCATGATGAAATCTCACGCCATCCCACTCCATCAGCCCTGGACATGAATCCAATGTATTCATGCTGTCGGCACAACCTGCTCATGAGTCACTTAGTACCTCTCTCTGTTATCAGATCACCCGTTGTGAGATAACAGTGCTCGCATTCAAGCAAGCCTTATTTTACTTAGTTGTTCTATTTTATTATCAGTTATTATTGCTAATCTTCTTTTGTGCATATTTTATAAATTAAACTTTACCACAGGTATGTATGCACAGAAAAAGAAAAAATACATGTAGGGTTTGGTACTATTGCTGGTTTCAGGCATCTACTACGGAACTTATCCTATGAGGACAAGGACATACTGTTGAATGGAGGTCCCCAAGTTCTCACTGTCTGAAAGAGAGAGAATCGGAAAGTACAGAAGCCTCCATGATAGACGAAAGGCCCCCCACTTTTTTTAAGAGCCTGAAGTGAGAGTAACTCGTCCACCAGCTAATGAAATGCCATCAGTTATAAGGGCAAAAATAACCTCAAAGCAATGGTAAATGGAAAATGGAAAAAACAAAACAGGAAGACAAAGTTTACAATTTTCTATGCATGCGTTTAGAGGCAGGCAGACACAGGAAGGTGAAAGATTATATCACTTAAATCTTTATTTTTGCCTTATTCATACTTTAAAATTTATAAATCATTTATCTTGCACAGAAAACATCCTTTACTTTAAACCTAGCTCAATGAAAAATGAGAATTATCTCTCATAAGGCTCTAATAATTCTAGAACACAATACGAATATTCTTCATAGCAATGCTAAGTCTTCTAGTGTTAACAGGCAGGGGTTGAAGGAAAGTCCTTTCTCAGCCTTCTCTCGTTCCCTCAATGTCCCTCCTTCTCATTTCCTCTTTTTCTGCCTCTCTCCATTTTATAATTGCAGTAAATCTTACACATAAAAACCTAAAACAGAAGAACTCCTGAAGTTTAACTGTCTGATCCTCTTCACTCTTTCCTGGAAGCAGGAAAATAGCTATTTTCTTTTAATATCTCTGTGACTTGTTTGCCACAAAGCTTAAAAATAAGATGAACATCTCAAGACATGTAAGAAGCCGATTTACTACCGAAAGCTCTCTTTCAATGTATGCATGAATACATATGCTATACTCTATATTTTCTCTTTATGAAAATACAGATATATGCAGGAATATGACATTATGTGTATATAGTTAGAAATGTGTTTAATTGTAACATTACAGATACATTTAAACAAAGATGCTCTTATTTAATGGTGCCTAAAACTGAGATGACTGAATCATAGCTACTACATAAACATCTTTGCTATTGGGGAAGAAAATATATTTTTTAAAACTGAATTTGTTGAAGTTTGAATTTAGCAGATATTTGGTAATACCCTAATATTCACTTTTGCCCCATTAAAACTGGTCTTCAGGAAATACACTAATGAATATCATACCTCAACATTCAAATGGCTACAACTTTTTACTGTTTCACAAAGTTATTTTTTTCAACACTGAGAGATAATCCACATAATAAAATAACATTTATCAGTCACATATCACAATGACACTTTCTGAAATCTGACCATTGGTATGATGCCAGAATGCCTGCTTTTTGTTCACTCCAGCTCACTTGCTCAGAAACTTTCACAAGAACACTGGAAAGTCCCACTTTCTATTCTGCTTTCTGCCATTAACTTTCTATGAAGCTTGTAACAAAGTCATACCCACAACCAGGTTCCCAGATGCCCTATTTAAAAAAATAACAGATCGACATTATAGTTAAGATCCTAACATGAAAAATAATTAGGAGGGCAAAGAGCAACATTTTCAGCACTTTGCTGTCACATCATCAAATAAAATCAGTGGAAGAAGTTGCCAGAGGGGGGAAAATATTTCTCACCTCTTGAGGAAAAACGTGGCATATAAACCCGAAAATTATTGTTTAAGGCCAACCTTATGCCTCTCAGCTGTTTGTTTTTCTCAGTCACATTAGTGTAGAACTCTGACTCATTTAGTCTAATTTCTGTCCCTTGTTATATTACCTGTGCACAAAATGAAGTCCCTGTTGTACTCCTTCTCCACTGACATTTCACTCTTGCACTCAGGACAAGTGTCTCCAAATAAGTAACAACCCTAAATCACACTTTAATCCTAACTTTTCAGAGACACGAAGGGAAAATTACCGAGAAAAGAAGGGGAAGAAAAAAGTAGGAAAATAAGTATGCATATGTGTGTAGGGGATAATTGGAAATGCAGAAGGGGAAGAGGAAAGTTAAAGATAGTAAAAGGAGAAACAGAATAGGATAATAATAGAGGGTCCAAGATGGCCGATTAAAATCTGTAACACTCACAGAGAGGTATGAAAGCAAGGGATGAATTCAGCACCTTCAACTGAAATATCCAGCTTCTCGCACTGGGACTGACTAGGCAAATAGCTCGACCCACAGAGAATGAAGAAAAGCAGGGAGGGTCAGCAGCCTAGCCAGGAGTGGCATGGATCGAAAGGAACTCCCACCCCCAGCCAAGAGAAGCGGTGAGTGACTGTACGATCCCACCTGGGAAACCACACTTCTCCCACAGATCTTTGCAACCAGTGGATCAGGAAATCCCTTTGTAAGCCCACGCCACCAGGGCCTTGGGTCTGATACACAGAGCTATGTGGAGTCACAGCAGAGCAGCTGCTCAGGCACACACAGAGACCCAGGAGTTTTGCATACTCTGGTCCCGAGATTCCTGGCAAGGAGGGAGAGACATAACTACATACACCTGGGAGTGGGGCTAAATCCAGGGAGCCAGGCAGCATCGTTTTAAGGAATCCACTTCCATAGCACCTCACAAGTTAAGACCCACTGGCTTGGAATTCCCTCAAGCCAGTGATGACAGGTTGGGGTCTGCCTGAGAAGGACCAAGTTCCCAGGGAGAGGGATGGCTGCCATCTCTGTGGTTTGGTCTACTCAGCTGTTCCAGCCTGCCAGCTCTGGAGAGTCCAGCCTGTCCAGAAGAGGAGGGGTCCCCCACAATGCAGCACAGCTGTGCTACCAAAAAGCAGCCAGACTGCTTCTTTAGTTGGGTCCCTGATCCTGTTCCTCCTAACTGGGTGTGACCGCCCAACAGGGGTCTCCAGACATCTCCTACAGGCAGAGTTTAGGCTGGCAATAGGACAGTACCCCTCCCCCCTCCCCCTGGGACAGAGCCTTCAGAAGAAGCAGCAGGCTCCCATCTTTGCTGTTTCACTGCCTTCACTAGTGATACCTCCAGGTACAGGAAAAACTGAGGCAACTAGGGTATGGAGCAGACCCCCAGCAAACTGCAGCAGCACTACAGAAAAGTAGCCTGACCATTAAAAACAAACAGAAAACAACATCAACAAAAAAATCCTCACAAAAACCCCAAAGATCAGAAACCTCAAAGATCTAAGGTAGATAAGCCCACAAAGATGAGAAATAATCAACACAAAAATGCTGAAAACTCAAAAAGCCAGAGTGTTGCTTCTCCAAATGACTGTAACATCTCTCCAGTAAAGGCACAGAACTCAGCTGAGGCTGAGATGGCTAAATTGATGGAAGTAGGCTTCAGAAGGTAGGTATTAAGAACTTTACTGAGCTAAAGAGGCATGTTGTAACCCAATCAAAAGTAACTAAGAATCATGATAAAACAATACAGAAGCTGATAGGCAGAACAGCCAGTTTAGAGAGGAACATAATTGACCTGATGGAGCTGAAAAACACAACATGAGAATTTCACAATGCACTCACAAGTATCAACAGCAGAACAGACCAAGTGGGGAAAGAATCTCAGAGCTTGATGGCTATTTCTCAAAATAAGATAGGCAGACAAGAAGAGAGAAAAAAGAATGAAAAGGAGTAAACAAAACCTCTGAGAAATATAGGATTATGTAAAGAGACTGAACCTTCAACTGACTGGTGTACATAAAAGAGAAGCGGGGAACTGAACCAAGTTGAAATACATACTTCAGGATATCATCCAGGAGAACTTCCTCAACCTAGCAAGACAGGCCAACATTCAAACTCAGAAACTGCAGAGAACCCCAGTAAGATACTCTAAAACAAGATCAACCCCAAGACACATAATCATCAGATTCTCCATGGTTGAAATGAAAGAAAAAACTGTTAAGGGCTGCCAGAGAGAAAGGCCCAGCCAACTACAACGGGAAGCCCATCAGACTAACAGTAGACCTCTTAGTGGAAACCCTACAAGGTAGAAGAGATTGGGGGGCAAAATTCAACATTCCTAAAGACAAGAATTTCCAATCCAGAATTTCATATCTAGCCAAACTAAGCTTCATAAGCAAAGCAACAATATGATTCTTTTCAGACAAGCAAATGCTGAGGGAATTCATCACCATGAGGCCTGCCTCACAAGAGCTCCTGAATAAAGCACTGAATATGAAAAGGAAAAGCCATTACTGGCCACGTAAAAGACACCCTAAAATATATAGACCAGTGACACTATGAAGCAACCACATAAACAAGTCTGCAAAATAACCATCTACCATCATAATGACAGGATCAAATTCACATATAAAAATACTAGCCTTAAATATAAATGGGCTACATGCCCACAATTTAAAAACAGAATGGAAGGCTGGATAAAGAGCCAAGACCCATTGGCATGCTGTATTCAAGAGACTCATGTAAAGTGCAAGACACATAGGCTTGAAATAAAGGGATGAAGGAAAATTTACCAAGCAAATGGAAAACAGAAAAAAGCAGGGGTTGCAGTCTTAGATTCTGACCAAGCAGGCTTTAAACCAACACAGATCAAAAAATACAAAGGGCATTACATCACGGTAAATGGTTCAATTCAAAAAGAAGAGCTAAGTATCCTAAATATATATGCACCCAATACAGGAGCACCCGGATTCATAAACCAAGTGTTTGGGGACCTACAAAGAGACTTAGATCCCCACACAATAATAGTGGAGATATTAATACCCCACTGACAATGTCAGATCATCAAGACAGAAAATTAACAAAGATATTCAGGACTTGAACTCAGCTCTGAATCAAGTGGACCTCATAGATATCTACAGAACTCTCTATCCCAAAACAACAGAAGACACATTCTTCTCATTGCCACATGGAATTTACACTAAAGTTGATCCTATAATCCGAAGTAAAACACTCTTCAGCAAATGCAAAAGAAATGAAGTCACAATAGTCTGTCAGACCACAGTGCAATCAAACTAAAACTCAAGATTAAGAAGTTCACTCAAAACCATACAATTACATGGAAATTGAATAACCTGCTCCTGAATGAATTTGGGGTAAATAATGAAATTAAGGGAGAAATCAAGAAGTTCTTTGAAACTAATGAGAACAAAGAGACAATGTACCAGAATATCTGGAACACAGCTAAAGCAGTGTTAAGAGGGAAATTTATAGCACTAAATGCCCACATCAAAAAGCTAGAAAGATCTCAAGTTAACCACCTAACATCTCAACTAAAAGAACTAGAGAACCAGAGCAAACAAAACCCAGAGCTAGCATAAGACAAAATATAATCAAGACTAGAGCCAAACTAAAGGTAACAGAGATACAAAAAGCCCCTTGAAACATCAATGAACCCAAGAGGTGTTTTTTTGAAAAAATAAATAAAATAAACTACTAGGTAGACGAATAAAGAATAAAGAGAGAAGAATCAAATAAACACACTTAGAAATGATAAGGGGAATGTCACCATTGACCTCACAGAAATACAAACAACCATGAGAGAATACTATAAACACCTTTACGCACATAAACTAAAATCTAGAAGAAGTGGATAAATTCCTAGATGCATACACACTCCCAAGACTGAACCAGAAATAAATTGCATCCCTGAAAGACCAATAATGAGTTCTGAAACTGAGGCAGTAATAAATAGCCTACCAACAACAAAAAGCCCAGCACCACACAGATTCACAGCTGTATTCTACCAGAGATACAAAGAAGAACTGGTACCATTTCTGCTGAAACTATTCCAAAAAATTGAAAAGGAGGGACACTTTCCTAGCTCATTTTATGATGCCAGCATCATCCTGATACCAAAACTAGGCAGAGATACCACAAAGAAAACTTCAGGCCAATATACTTGATGAACATGGATGTAAAAATCCTCAATAAAATATTGGCAAACTGAATCCAGCAGCACATTAAAAAGCGTATGCACTACAGTCAAGTTGGTTTCATCCCTGGAATGCAAGGTTGGTTCAACATACACACATCCATAAATGTGATTCATCACCTAAACACAACCAAAGACAAAATCCACATGGTTATCTCAATAGATGCAGCAAAGACCTTGATAACATTCAATATTAAAAACTCTCAATGAACTAGGTATTGAAGAAATGTAGTGTAAAATAATAAGAGCCATACATTTCAAACCCGCAGCCAATATCATACTAAATGGGCAAGAGCTGGAAGCATTCCCCTTGAAAACTGGCACAAGACATGGATACCCTCTCACCACTCCTATTCTATACAGTATTAGAAGTTCTGGCCAGGGTAATCAGGCAAGAGAAAGGAATAGAGGTATCCAAATAGGAAGAGAGGAAGTCAAACTATCTTTGTTTGCAGATGGCAGGATCCTATATCTAGAAAACCCCATTGTCTCAACCCAAAAGCAACTTAAGCTGATAAGCAAGTTCAGCAAAGTCTCAGGATACAAAATCAATGTGCAAAAATTGCTAGATTCCCATATGCCAACAGGCAAGCAGAGAACCAAATCAACATCTCACGTTTAAGATATCTGCAACTGCCCCATGCTTGCCTGGTGCACTCTACCCAACAACCTCTGAACTACATTAGCAATTTCCAATGAACTTTTTACGTTGCTTAAGGTAGTTCAAATTGGCTTTTTGTAGCATGAAATGAAGAGTCTTGAATGAAAGTCTTGAATAAAATGCTCATATTCCATCAAAAATTAAAGTATCCATTTCTTGTTTTATTTGAAAACAAATTTTGTCCTCCTATCATTGTGATAGTCATGGAAGCAACCAATCCGTTAAGAATTAAGAAGGAAATAGAGAATGTCAAATAGAAAAATAGACAATACCAAATTTCAATTCTTGTCAGGCTGGTCATGCTACATCCTCACCATCAATCTTAATTTAATAGCAATATACAAAGATTCTAGAATGAATTATCCTAAATAAAGTAACTAGTATCTTAATTCTTTTTTTAGTTTAATAATTGACAATTGAAAACAAATTAGTCCCCATTTCCCTTAGTCAGAATAAAGGACAGTATGCCTAGTATCACAATAATTACTTAATACTGCTCTGGAACAACTAGACACTATAATTGTCTAGAATTAATAAGAGAACAAAACACAGAAAAGGAGGCAAAATTAAGTATAAATGATATAGCCCTGTATCAGACTACTCAAGAGAATCTATGGAAAGAATACATAAAACCTTATGATTATCTTTCATATGATTATATGAAAATATACAAAAATTTATAAATTGATGAATGTCACTTGGTAAATATATCAGAAGATCCCATTCTAAACTGCAACATAAGAAAAATGTAATAACTCCATATCTCAGAAAGCTGCAAACCACCACTGAAGGGCAGAAGCAGAAACTTCAAAATAGTTTTCCCAGAAATGTTTAAATAAATCTGTGGACAGAATTGTATTCAGAAATAGACTGAAATATGTGTCAAAATTAGTATATAATAAAGGCAGCATTTAAAGCATTGAAAACATCATAAATGCATCACTGGCCACAATTCTTCACTTCACCCTGTATCTATATCCTTGCCATGCCACATCAGAGAGACAGTGTATAGCCAAGCTCCTTGACTTTGGACCTTGCCATGCAGCAAACTTGCATTTGAACAATCAATGTGTTCAAAGGGACCTTGTGTTAATTATGAGAGTAAGACTTATGAGGCATCACATGTGAATGCTTGCTCTATAATGCTTTTGCCACTACCAAGGGAACATGTTCTATTTTGTCAGTGGTTCCAAGATCATGTCAGATACATGCAATAGAACTGCCCCAGACAAGCTATATAAAGCAAGAGGTGCCCAAAGCCACCCATGGTTCCATAGATCAATGGCATCTGTCTTAAGCCATTACATACTATAGTAGTTAGTTCTCAACAAAGCCTGAGCAAGTGTGAGAGAAAGATGTATGACTCAATATATAGTGTTGAAGCACCTGTTCAGTAATTTTAGGAAAAATGGGTTAGATTCCAGTTTCCTTATCTACACTAAAAGTATTTTATGTATTTCAAAGATTCATGTAGATAAAAAGAAAAAAGAAAGTGGTTTCTTTGAAACTTTTGAAATGCTGCAGATTTGAAGAATACAAAACTAAAAGTTACAACATAGATGACTAATCTTAAAAAACATTAAAAAAATCAAAACATCAACAAATTCATTTTATGACAGAAAGGGGCCAATTTTAATATATAGAGAGCTCATATAATCAAAAAGAGAAGACAAAACACAAGTTGGCAGAAGAAGGAAGTCTTCATAATTTAAAAAATATAAATAGTTTAAAACACATAAAAATTCCCAATGCTGCTATGAATTTACACTTGCAAAAAAAATTAATATTTTACCCAGCAGATTAGGAAAAACTTAAAAGCACTGGCAAGTGTGTGTGGAACCAAGCATGCTCAAGCATTGTTGAGTGACAATTTGGCAGAATCCACTACAATTATAAATAAATATAGCCCTTAGCGCAGTAATTCCACTTCCAGAAATTTTGTTACATAAACTAATTAACTCACATGTACTTAGATATTACGCTGCATTATTTTTTAATTATAGAAACAACTTTTAAAATAACCTCTTTGTCCAGTAATAGGCTATAGTTAAAAAAATTACAAGTTATTAATACCATACAAGTATGAAGTTCTTCTACATGCATTGATAGAAAAAAAATCTCCAAAGTATATTGTTATGTTAAAAATATACAGAACATTTTATACAATGCATTTTTATGGGAAAGAAGGCAGAACATTTTATACAATGCATTTTTATGGGAAGGAAGGCAGGGGAGGGAGGAAAGTCTATAAAGAGGGAGGGTGGCAGGAGGGAAGGGGGAATTGTGTGTGTGTCTAGAAAATTTCTGGAAATTACTTAAGTAGCAAAAAGAAAACCTTTCTTTAAAAAAATAATGACTGGAACCTGCAACTCTTGGGCAGATGGCTGTCCTCAAAGAAAAGGCTCCAAGTGTTTCGTTACTCTAATATGATCCTATAATAAAAGCCTCATTTTTTCTGTTAAACACAAAAGTGAAAAATGGACTGCTTAATATTCTAAGACTACACTTCCTCTACTTTTCCTAAGATGGAATTCAGATAGACAGCACATGTATCAATGAAAGAGTAAAGAAGGTCTCATATTCTTTGTTTTTATCCTGCCTATCACCAATATGGACGTGTTCAGCAAAAGCAAATCCATCATATATTTAACATTTATTGAGTCAACTATTCATGGGCCTTCATTATTGTGCCTGTTTGAATACTATGATCTAATTTTAATGTAAATTACTTAAAAGAAATTCAAATTATTATGTGATTATTGAGTCTTCAAGTTTTACATGCTAATGGACACAGCGACTGACAGTGTATGCACCTTTTTCCTCATCCATGTAGCTCAAACAGGGATGGAAATCAGTTAAGACCTCCAGTGAAATACAAGTAAAACTGTTTTTGCTCTTTTCTAAAAATCATTTGGTGAAGTGCTGTTCAATAATAGCAATAACTACAACTGAAGTCACTGAACTAGAACAAAGTTATTTTCCTTTGATATGTTCCCTAAGATATTCTGATACACACCACTGGGGGAAAAAATGACTAATTTAAAAATATTTTTAATGCCAAGCCAAAAGGCATTTATATAAATGTTCTATTGGTGAATGAAGATAGAAAGTGCTATTTATACGAAAAATACTGTCATATGATGGAGATGATTTTTTAAAATCTCGAAGTCCAAGTTGCTCACCAGTTGACCATTAATAACTAAGATAAATATGACCCCTGATTATTTGAAGTTAAATATTTCTAATAAAGTAATTGAAGTAAATGTAAGGTAAAGACACCATGCTGTCATCCAGTATGGGCTAAACGAGTTAAGAAAAAGGATCCTCAAGGATCTAGAACTAGAAGTACCATATGACCTAGCCATCTCATTACTGGGTATATACCCAAAGGATTATAAATCATGCTGCTATAAAGACACATGCACACGTATGTTCATTGCGGCACTATTCACAATAGCAAAGACTTGGAATCAACCCAAATGTCCATCAGTGACAGACTGGATGAAGAAAATGTGGCATATATACACCATGGAGTACTATGCAGCCATAAAAAAGGATGAGTTTGTGTCCTTTGTAGGGACATGGATGCAGCTGGAAACCATCATTCTCAGCAAACTACCGCAAGAACAGAAAACCAAACACTGCATGTTCTCACTCATAGGTGGGAACTGAACGATGAGATCACTTAGACTTGGGAAGGGGAACATCACACACCGGGGCCTATTATGGGCGGGGGTAGGGATTGCATTGGGAGTTATACCTGATGTAAATGATGAGTTGATGGGTGCTGACGAGTTGATGGGTGCAGCACACTAACATGGCACAAGTATACATATGTAACAAACCTGCATGTTATGTACATGTACCCTAGAACTTAAAGTATAATAATAAAAAGAAAAAGAAAAAGAAAAAGGACAACAATTGAAATGGATCAGAAAATACCATCTACATTAGAAATTAAAACCCATGAATACAGATGATGTAATCTACTCATTTTTCAGTGCATATCTAATGAGCACTCTACTTGCATGGTGGTGTCTGGCTCATGGAACACACTAACGACCAAGACAGATATACTCTGGCTCAACAGAAAGTTATAATTTTCTGTGAGAGACAGCTGTGAATCTATCACACAAACACCTTGTACAATGGATTACTCGTACAGGCATTCAATTTGTTCTAATGTACTGAATTTGCCTATGTGCCCCAGACAAGAAGAAAGAAAAATAGTTATTTCTGTCCCCTTAAATTTTTCTACTAGCAAGTATGAACTTGGCCTACATTTTTCTAGACACAGGAAGACCAAAAAAATGCACATTAGGATGGGGAAGAAATGAAGGAATTAAGCATTTTGATAAAGACTCTATGGTGGACATTGATATATCCAAGAGGTAAAAGGGGAACAGCACACCTGCTAGAGCCGAGATTATCAAAGTTTGATCCAGGAACCTCTGAGTGTCCTAAAACTTTCAGGAGTCAAACAATCTTAATAAGATGTTATTTGCCTTTTTACTCTCATTCACTTGCATTTGACAGTTAAGTTTACCAGAGCCTATGTGATTTATAGTATCAGGAGTGTGAATGCATAAGGAGATATGAGAATCTAGCTATTTTTTGTTAAGCCAGATATTTAAAGTATCTGGAAAGACCTAAAACAATGTTACCTTTCTTACTATTATTTTGCTGTGTAAAATTATTTTTTCATAAAAATGTTATTTATAACATGACTTATTTTTAATGAATTTCTAAATAAGTATTTTAAAATTCTCTCAGATTTATCTAATACCATAAATATAGATAGATATAAACCATAATAGAAGCTTTTTTGGGTTTTCATTAATGTTTAGTAGCAGACAGGTATCTTTAATGTGAGGACCACTACACTAAATCACAGTGAGCAGAAGATGAACTCTGAGCTACGGGGCTAGAGAAAGCGGTGAGGCTGATAATGAGAGGGCTTGCATGCCATGTTATAAATGATATAACGTGTCAAGACCAGAGGTAATGAAGATTTAAAACAGGGTTGCAACCCAAAATAGACATCAGAAATAAAAAAAAACTTAAGATATACATTAGAGGAAATGAGGCAACTGATTAAAAGTAGAGAGTAAGGGGCAGAAAACTGCGGATTTGGTGTCCACTCTTAACTTGAACACCTGTGTGGTAGGTGATGCCAGCACAGTGGTGGGAAGTAGTGTCAGAGGAAACACTGTGACAGGGCAGATCAGAACATCTGTCATTGTACACAGTAAGATGGATAAGCAGACGATGGGAATACAGGCTAGAGCTGAGAAGAGAGATGCCAACTGGAGATAAAAACTGGCAGTTCTCTTCATATGGGTATTTTAAGCCATAGGAATCCAAAGACAGATTCCAGAGTCAGACATGGCCCAAAGCTAAGCCCTGATCACCCAATCGTTTATAGTTAGACATTTTATTTCTATAGAATAGTGTCATAAAGAAGACTGCAAACTATTCTTTTCCCTCTCAATTTAGGCTACAGCATACAAGTAACTACCAGCAGTTATCCTTATTAAGTTGGTTACTAAGAACTGGATTATATATTCAATATGCAATTTTTAACAGCTCTATTGAGGTATGATTGCTATACAATAAGTAGTACATATTTTAAGTGTACAACTTGACAAGTTTTGACATACACAGAAAACAACCACCAGAACCAGGAAAATTAACACATCCATCACCAGCAAAAGTCTTCTCTGGACTCTATAATCTTTCCCTCCCAGCCTTCCTGCCCTCCTCCCTCAGTCCCTAGGCAATCACGGAACTGCTTTCTGTTGCTAAAGATTAGTGTCCATTTGGGCCAGGCATGGTGGCTCACGTCTGCATTCCCAGCACTTTGGGAGGCTGAGGCGGGCGGATCACCTGAGGTCAGGAGTTCCAGATGAGCCTGACCAACATGGCAAAACCCCATCTCTACTAAAAATACAAAATTAGCTGGGTGTGGTGGTGCATGCCTGTAATCCCAGCTACTTGGGAGGCTGAGGCAGGAGAATTGCTTGAACCCAGGAGGCGGAGGTTGCAATGAGCCTGAGCGGAGATTGCCCCATTGCACTCTAGCCTGGGCAACAAAGAGGAAATCTCTGTCTCAAAAAAAAAAAAAAAAAAAAAAAGTTGAGTGTCCATTTTCTATAATTTTATTTAAAATAAATCACACAGTATGTGCTCCTTTTAACTGGTTTTGTTCCCTCAGCCTAATTACTTTGGCATTCTTTACTATTTTACAATGTATTGATAGTGCATTCCTTTTTATTACTAAGTAGTATTCCATTATATGCATGTATCAGAGTTTTGTATGTATACATTTTGATGTTGATGGATATCTGTGCTGTCTCCAGTTTGGGGGCAGCTTTTAACATTTTATGCCATGTTGTTGTGCTGGAGATAAATCTTTCAGCTTTTGTGTCTCTGAAAAATTCTTTATTTTGCCTAAGTATTTGAAATATATTTTCATTATGTACAGAATCCTAGATTGAGAAGTTTTTTTCCTTTCTGTATTTTCAGGATGTTTCTCTACTGTCTTTTCCTTGTATTATTTCTGACAAGCAATCTGCAATTATTTGTTCCTCTATATGAAAGGTGTCTATTTTTCTCTGTCTGCTTTTATGATTTTTCTCTTTATCACTCATTTGAGCAATTTGATTATGGTGTGCCTTACTGTAGTTTTCTTCTTTTTTCTTTGTGCTTGGGATTCATCAATCTTCTCGGATCTGTGAGTTTATGTATTTATGTATTTTTCATCAAATTAGGAAAAGCGTTATTCTTTCTATCTCTCCCTGTTGAAGAGACTTAAATTACACGTATACATGTTGTATTAGCCTGTTCTCACACTGGTGATAAAGACATACCCAAGACTGGGCAATTTACAAAATAAAGAAGCTTAATGGACTTACAGTTCCACATGGCTGGAGAGGCCTCACAATCATGGTGGAACGCAAGGAGGAGCAAGTCACATCTTACATGGATGGCAGCAGGCAAAGAGAGAGCTTGTGTAGAGAACCCCCCTTATAGAACCATCAGATCTTATGAGACTTATACACTATCATGAGAAGAGCATGTGAAAGACCCTTCCCCATGGATTCAATTACCTCCTACTGTGTTCCTCCCACACCACAAGAAAGTTCAAGGTAAGTTTGGGTTGGGGACACAGCCAAACCATATCACATGTATATTAGGTAATGCGCAGCTGTCCCATATCTCACTGATATTCTGTTCATTGCTAAATTTTTGTTTCATGTTTCTGTGAATTACTTGTATCTCTGCAACCTAAAGTTTATTTTTTTCTTCATTAATGGGTAATCTGCTGCTAACTTCACATTTATTTTTAATCTCATATATTGTAGTTTTTATCTCTACAAGTTCAATTTCAATCTATCTTCCATATATCAACTTTTGGACATAAAGAATATAGTCATAACAAATGTTTTAATATTTTTATCTGCTAATTATAACATCTGTGATATGTTTGAATCAATTTAAATATATACAATTTTCTCCTAATTAGTGTTTTTTTGCTTCTTTGTATGCCTGACAATTTTTTATTATATGCTAGACATTATGAATTTTACCCTGTTGGGTGCTGGGTATTTCTGTATTCCAATATATATTATTAAGCTTTGTTGTGTTAAGTCACTTAGAAACAGTGTGATTCTTTCCAGTCTTCCTTTTAGGTATTGTTAAGCTGAACCAAAGCAGTGTTTAGTCCAGAGCTAATTATCTTTCATAACTGAGGCGAGACACTTCTAAGCACTCTCCCCTTTGCCCTAAGAAGTATGAGGTTATCCGGTCTGGCTGAAGGGAGCAGGCACTATGGTAAGGCCTTCATGAACACTGGGCATGATTCCCTCTAGCTGTTTTGGTTGATTCTTTCCTTGGAAACCAGTAGTTACTTCATAGGAAGACACAGATCAGTTCTCAATTGCATACTCAAGGGGAACCCTGGGCAGATCTCTGGTGTTTTTGCTCTTCACAGTCCTCTTCTCTCCAGTATTCTGAATGTGAGCCCCCTTGGTCTCCTTATACACTCAGCTCCATTCCTTAACGCAGAGTCTGTCCAGCTCAACCTGGGTTCCACCTTCCTGGTGCTATGGCTGGAAACTCTCTCAAGGCAGCAAGTTGAGATAATCCTAAGGTTCTTTGCATTTGTTTCCCATCTCTCAGGGATAACTACTTTATTACCCAAAGTCCAGTGACTTGAATATCATTGTTCAAACATTTTGTCCATTTTGGGGGACAGGATATGCATACCTCCATTTATTTCATTTTACCTTATTGTACTTCACAGATAATGTAGTTTTTACAAAGTGAGGTATGTGACAACCCTCCAACAAACAAGTCTATCAGCGTCATTTTTCCCACAGCATGTGCTCACTTTATGTCTCTGTGTCACATTTTGGTAATTCTCACAATATTTCAAGGTTTTTCACTAGATGATATCTGTTATGGTAATCTGTGGTTAGTGTTCTTTTTCTTTTTCTAACACTTATCAAATTTATTTGACTATCGAATGTTTCTGAGAAATATCTTGTAGCATTAGCTTCCGAAGAACATATCGTGAGATATGCACTAAAACAGAGACCCAAAAACTCACCTAGGGTTCTAGAATTAAAAAACACAGACTCCCAAACCTCACTTTATGTACTAATCTCTGATGTATTATAATTGTTTCAGAGTGCCACAAACTCTGCCCATTTAAGATGCCAAACTTAGTAACTAAGTGTGTGTATTCTGACTGCTCCACTGACTGGCCACTACCCCATCTCTTTCCCTGTCCTTGGGCTTCTCTATTCCTTGAAACACAACAATATTGAATTTAGGTCAGTTAACAATTCTACAATGGCCTATAAATGTTTAAGTGAAAGGAAGAGTCATACATTTCTCACTTTATATTAAAAGTTAAAATGATTAAGCTTAGTGAGAAACCACGTTGAAAGCCAAGACAGGCCAAAAGCTAGGCCTCCTGCACTGAACAGTTAGCCAAGTTGTAAATGCAAGGGAAAAGTTTCTGAAAGACATTAAAAGTGGTACTCCAGTGAACACACAAATGATAAGTGAAATAGCCTTATTACTGTTACAGAACAGGTTTGAGTGGTTTGCATAGACCAAACCAGCCACAACATTCCCTTAAGCCAAAGCCTAATCCAGAGCAAGACCCTTACTCTCTACTATTCTATGGAGGCTGAGAGAGGGGAGGACGCTGCAGAAGAAAAGTTGAAAGCTAGAACTGGTTGGCTCATGAGATTTAAGAAAGAAGCCATCTATGTAACCTAAAAGTGCAAGATGAAGTAGCAGTGCTGATGAAGAAACTGCAGCAAGTTATCCAGAAGATCTAGCTAAAATAATCAATGTTAAGTGTGTATCCTAAACAACAGATTTTCAATATGTACAAAACAGCCTTATATTGGAAGAAGAGGCCATCTAGGACTTTCATAGCTAGAGAGGAAAAGTCAGTGCCTGGCATCAGAGCTTCAAAGGACAGACTGACCTTGATAGGAGCTAATGTAGCTGGCAACTCTAAGTTGAAGCTAGTGCTTATTTACCACTCTAAAGATTCTATGGCCCTTAAGAATTATGCTAAATCTACCCTGCTCTATCAATAGAACAACAAAGCTTTGATGACAGCATATCTTTTTACAGCATGGTTTACTGAATATTTGAAGTCCACTGAGACCTACTGCTCAGGAAAAATAGATTCCTTTCAAAATATTACTGCTCACTGACAACATACCTGGTCACCCAGAGCTCTGATGGAGATGTACAAGGAGATTACTGTTTTCTTCATGCCTGCTAACACAACATCCATTTTGCAGCCCATGGATCAAAGAGTAATTTCAAGTCTCAAGTCTGCTTATATAAGATATACATTTTGTAAGGCTATAATCACTATGCCATACATAGTGATTCCTCTGATAGATCTAAGCAAAGTAACTTTAAAACCTTCTGTAAAAGATTCGCCATTCTAGATGCTACTAAATATCCTCATGATTCATGGGGGGAGGTAAAAATAACATTAATTATTCCAATCCCTATCGATGACTCTGAGAGAATTAGAAGTGGAACCTGAAGATCTGACTGAATTGCTGCAGTCTCATTATAAAACTTTAATGAATGAGGAGGCTTCTTACAGATGAGCAAAGAAAGTGGTTTCTAGAGATGACATCGACTCCTGGTGAAGAAGCTATGAACATTGTTGAAATGACAACAAAGGATTTAGAATATTACAGAAACGTAGTTGATAAAGCAGCGGCAGGGTTTGTCAGGATTGACTCTAATTTTGAAAAGTTCTACTGTGGGTAAAAATACTATCGAACAGTATTGCATGTTAAGAGAAATCTTTCATGAAAGGAATAGTCAATCAATGTGGCAAACTTCACTGTTGTTTTAAGAAATTGCCACTGCCACCCTCATCTCCAGGGCCATTACCATGATCAAGTTAGCAGCCAGCAGCATCAAGGCAACACCCTCCAGCCGCAAAAGGAGGACTTGCCAAAGTCTCAATGGTCCTTTAACAATTAAGTATTTTTAATTAGGGTATGTACATTTTTTTTAGATATAATGCTCTTTCACACTTAATAGAATATAGAATAGTGTAAATATAACTTTTATATGCACTGGGAAACCAAGAAATTCATGTCACTCACTTCTTTGTGAATTTCTCTTTATTGCAGTGAGAAAACTAAACCAGCAACATCTCTGAGGTATGTTTTTACTTCCTTCAGAGGAATTGAGAAAGTAGAAAAGATTTTGTAAAAATCACCTAGATTTTCACCTTTGTAAGTTGGTTTAGAAATAGTCCTTCTTTGATAAGGTAATAAACAAATTATGTGAGCGCTGAAGGATACATACAAGAACAATCTTAGGGCCTGAAGATGTTTTTTACATCTGTTGGTCAACTACCACGTTGGAGTTTCTATTCTCTCTACAATAAAGGCAACAACCAGCCATCAGGCCTATTCTCAAACAGTGAGGAGGAACTCAGTAACATTTGAGACACCTGATCCATCGCTGGATTGATCTATCTCTGAAAAATGCCGCTTTATATTAAACTAAATAAATATTTTAAAAACAATAAAATATTTCATTTTAGCTTCTACTCAATAGATACAATATATATGAAAATAACAAAACGCCAGAATTCATAAAACATACCAGTCAGTAGCCATAGACACACACATTCCTCCCTGCAGGGCATTGGAACACCCGTCTCTGACAAAGATTTTTCATTACATTTTCTGTATTGTTCAATTTTTTTAATCTTAGAATGTAACCAAATCTTCCTGAACACTTTGAAAATCAGATTTAATGGTAAACTGCAATATAACAAATAGTTGACAAATAAAATACTACAATTTAATATTGTATATATTTAAGATTACACCATACATGGATTACCAATTATCTAACGATTTAGATAACTGCAAAACTATAATGAGTACCACAAAAGCAATCTTAAATCAACCAATCAAATCAACAATACCCTATTCAGTTTTTACACCAGATAAGACTATCTGCTCAGGATAGGTTAATATTTTTCCACTACACATATTAGTTATACTATTTTAGTTTGGAATACAAATGATGTTAGTAATGGAACTGGATCAAATTATCCATACTGGGAACCTGGAAGTTAATTCTCACTTGTATTTATTTGTTTGGAAGCCTGGGTATGACAGTCAGCCTGCCCGCTTTGATTTTAGGCTATTCCACTTCAGCACTTCATAGCAATGTAACCTTGGCAGGTTCCTTAACCTCTGTGTTGCAGATCCATCACTTGTGTAACAGAAATCGTCATACCAACTCACAAGATTATAATAAGAATTAAATGTGTTTATATATGAAATATTTAGAACACTTATTAGGCACATAGTTTGTGTTTAACCAATGTTAACTAACATTGTTTTTTTTAATTATAATTAAAATTCAGTGTTCAAATAAATTCCAGGTATTTCCAAGTTGCTGGTTATTTGGACCTTTGTTTAATCAGAATATAATGGCAGAATGTAGGTGTTTCTATGCTCCCAGTCATCAAAGGGAATTCAGGGACTGAGACACCATATTATTCCTACTTACAAAGGAGACTGCTTGGCAGTGTCTGGATGCTGTTGTTATAAAATCCATGCTACAGACAGGCAATAAAGATCACATATCCATTACATAAATGGCCCAAACAAGGCAAAGGCTACTTAAGCAATTTGCCTGAGTCACCCATGGAGCAAACAACTTCACTCAATCCATCATACATAAGCAAAACAATGAGTTATATGAGTAGCACTGTTGTAATACAAGGAATACCCAAACCTCCAAAAAGGATTTTAGTCATATCCTAGTAATGCTCTTGACTTAGTAGTGCTCTTGCTCTCTTCTATGTTTGTTCTCGATTTTATATAAACCATTGAGTATACATTCGTTTCTCTAAGCTATTTGAAACTATTTTACTTTATTAACGATGACAGAGGGGAGGGGTAAAAATGTGACTTTTCATAATTTTCCCCAACTTCTAAGCCTGAGGTCCTGCAATATAAGTACAATATGAAGTTCCTAAGATGCCAACTAGATGAAGCAAGTAGAGCATGAGAAAAGGAACTGCAATTGTTGAGAGTAAAGAAGGAATGAATGCACAGACATTAGAACCTAAAATAAAAACAATTTTCTAATTATTATAAACAATGAGAAATTACTAACACATGGTAGGAATTCAACTGTGAAAAGTTCCCATGGAAAAATGCCTCCACTGACATCATTCGGGGTCTGACTGCCTCAGTCGCATGCAGAGGCACATGCCTACATTCCATTGACATCACATCAGGTGCAAGCAATTTGGGGACATGAAATGAAGTTTATAAAAGTATCCAGCTTCCTCTTAAAAATGGCAGTTTATTCCTCCTTAACTTAAACGTGGTTAAAACAAACACTGTAAGATTCCATTTCAGTGAGTAGTTTATTTGGGTTTCTTTGGTCATTTGAATACATCACGCTAAGGACTATCTCTCTTGAGAACATTCATCTGTTCTCAGGGTCCATGATTTACTTCAATAATCCGTATCTCACTTAAGTGACTAGACTAAAAAACTTACAAAAAATCTTAGTGATGGTTACGAGTAGCTTATAATATTTTAACTAAATGCTGGCGTGCCCTAATGCATTAGCAAGTGCCTTTGTTATACCCCAAGCTCTATCAGAGGTCAAATAATAATCTGCTCAACTAAAAACATTTCGTAGGCTCCTATTAAAAGAAACCACATTGTTTCACACTTCTGTGGATCATTTCTTACATATTTTTAAAAGGAAGAATAGGTTAAAGCTGTATTTTAAAATCTGCTTTCATTGAAAAGTATTTATTCAATAAGGACTTATGGTAAACATTAGAAATTTAAATCACTTTAGTCTTATGAGCTTTTAAAATTGGATTTTTGCTACACATAATCTAAAAGGCATTATCATATGAAATTTATTCCACCTCTAATCTATAAAACCACAATTATTTCATTAGTCATTTTAGTTAAAACAGGAACACCAAATACACCTAGTCACTACAATGTATAGGTTTTGACCTATTGCACACCTAAAAATAAGAGAAATGTAGAGCATTCCTGCATTATAATATTCTTTGTTATACTGCCATGCCCAGAACATTTTTCCCTAGAGAAGTGCTAATTTCCTTCTTAGTTCATCAAATATGTAATCACTGGTGCCAAGTGGCTCTCAGTAAACCAGCTTACATCTTAAATCGTGAACTGCGTTCATTGATTTCTCCAAAATCTACAATTGGCTATGATTCATTTTGCAACATCTGATTGCACCTAGTATCTGTCCTTGGTTTTAAACCAAATTCTTCCAAGCCATTGGAGTCTTTAAACAGCTCAATAGCTCCCTCTAGCCTCTTTTTATATGCCACACCAAGAGGTCACATTTAATCGAAGGTTACAGGTTACACCTACTCTCTTGGCTCAGCTTCTGTCATGTGGCCCATTAAGCTATGCCACTACCCAAACATAAGGATGCACAATGCCAAACAGTTGTGGTGAAACACCAAGCAAAAAATATCCATTCACAGTGCTAAATCATAGGAAGCAACAATCAAATATGGTTTCATGAAGAACCTCAAATCTAAAAATAACTTCCCCAAGTAAAAGCAAAATAAGGCAAAATAAAATGTGAATGTCACATATATTATTACTTAGTATTTTGTCCTTTCAGCATTAATTTTTTTATTGTTCACATAAACTACATATTTGATAAAACAAATGCAATCTGATTTTTCATACTCAAAATCAAGTATGTGGTGAAGAACAAAAAAACCCTCAAAGAACACATGCCCAAATTATTTCCCACAATGGGCAAATGGAGAATACAGTATAAGCACTTTATTTCACTACAAAACATGTTTATATTTGTATACATATACAGAGAGACAGATTTAAATTTTGAGACACTCCCTCCCAAAAACTGTTAAAACTTAGATTTTGAACTTATTCCAACTTGCCTTTTTATGACTGAAGTACCACTTGTAGATGGTATTTGTTTTTCAAAATAGCACTAAATTATATTTTCAAAATTAATACTTAGGATTTGCTACCTTGGCCAAAACTAGATTTTAAAATTACATATCATTTGCTGCCAATGTATTTACTACTCAGCGGAGGGCTAGGATGATCTCCAAAATGGAACACCCTTTGGAACTACAGATGATAACACGTTAGATTTAAGCTATACATTCTGTGTTTCCTCATTACAGTTATTTCAGAAAAAAAAATCTGAACTATCTACCTTTGTGATTCAGTTGTTACCAAATTTGCAGGGTCAATATTGCATTCCCCACCCCCTTTGGCTATATAAACTAAAGCTTCTAGGCTTACTACTATCAAATTTCGAATTTGGAAATGGCCTTAGTGACAGTTTAGTTCACATCTCATTTTTGCAGATGAAGGTATCAAAGAAATTACATGTTCAAGTTCAAAGCCAGGTTAGTGAAACAACCTGAGTTAAAGCCCACCTCCTTCAACTTCTCCCCCAGTGCTCAATTACACTACATTGCTAGCTATCTTGCCATTCCCGATGTCATATGGATAGGATCTGTTTTTCACTAATTTTTTTATTACTGTAGAAAACACTTTAATTTCTTTTTCAGTCCATTCTTATCCCTCCCAATACATAATTTTTAAAAGACTTTTTGGTTGTTGTTCAGAATTTGAGGTACAACAGAGCTGGCCTAAGTTTCTTATTGAATCCTGCCCATATTATGGGAAGGAAGCACTTGGGGTTTGATCCAATTAAAATAAAAAGGCCTACTGAATTATAAAGGCCTATTTATTTTCTATGGCATTAGAAAAGATGAACAGATTTCAGCGAACCTAATGTTGTAAAAGAAGGTGTGAGCTGAACTTGATATTCTATGATAGTAACAGATGACAAGACAAAATGTGAAAATCACATTCCTGAACTAAACTGTCTAAGAAAAACCTACGGGAAGAAAATGTACTGATGTTAGCTTGGTTGATTTTCAGTACATTATATTTTTAATAAATGGAAAGGTGTTTAAATAAAATCTTCCTAGACCAGTTGATATATCCTAACCTGATACGTGTTTATGTCATTAGATGCTATGGTGCCAATTACCTCCTTATCAACCTTTATTTTCTATTAATAATAATGACATGTGGCTAGATGTGGTGGCTCATGTCTGTAATCCCAGCACTTTGGGAGGCTAACGAGGGAGAATCACTTAAGCTCAGGAGTTTGAGACCAGCCTGGATAACATAGTGAGATCTTGTCTCACTGAAAATTAAAAAAAAAAAAAAAAAAAGCTGGGTATGGTGGTATGTGCCTGTAGTGCCAGCTACTCAGGAGGCTGAGGTGGGAGGATTGCTTGAGCCCAGGAGGTTGAGGCTGTAGTGAGCTATGATCATGCCACTATACTCCAGCCTGGGCAACAGAACAAGATCCTGTATTTAAATAAATAAATAATGACAACATCTACAAAGTATTGAATGTTCAACCATGTGAAGGCATATTTCAAGCTATTAGATATATACACATATAATATATACACATATATATGATATATATTTACTTAATTATCAAAACAACTCTATGAGGCAGGTACTTGGAGTATTCAGATTTTACAGACAAACTGAGGCTCACAGAGATTGACTAATTAACCTGTCTCTTACTATAAAACTTGCAGACAAAAAGGATGGAATTAGAACCCAGGCAGTCTAGTTCCAGAATATGTGCTCTTAATTACTATATTTCTACACAATATAAAATGAATTGATGAGTATTACTATATTCACAGATATTTAAATTTTGATAGAAAGTCATATGAAAATTAACTATCAATTTCAAACATACATGCTGAAAGGTCCAACACTTCTTGAAGGGCTATAAAGACAGAAATATTTCTCTTCCAACGCTGAATACATTTAATACATTAATTCAAGTGTCCATTTTTGTTTTTTTGGTCCCAAAATAATTCCAATTGGTCCTCTACCAAATAGTCTGAACAAGTACATTTTGAGTAACCGACACAGGTCAGTAATATAGATTTACACACAGTTATTGATTAATTCAAATAATTATGCCACTAAACAAGTGCCCTAAAATTTTCTTATGTTAATAACCTTAATTAAGAAAAAGTGACAACTTCACGTTCATCATTTTTAACCTGACTCCACAGACAGAAAAGCTGTCACTGAACCCAGCTGTATTCTTACTTGGTAACAAAGTGAATGAAAGACAAAACCCAGCT
Organism: Macaca mulatta; assembly: GCF_049350105.2. Lineage (NCBI taxonomy): Eukaryota > Metazoa > Chordata > Mammalia > Primates > Cercopithecidae > Macaca > Macaca mulatta. The sequence continues at coordinate 98,772,980 of NC_133413.1, forward strand.
GTATGGAGAGGGATGAACTTGGACTATTGCTCTCTCTGCATTTCTCAAGGGGATAGTAGGAGAAAACACACCTCACTGGCATATGCTTATCTGTAATGGTTTCATTAATAACCATAGCCCTGAGTGACCCAGCCCAGGCAACTCTGAATAGAGAAAGGCATACTCCAGGTGGGACATGTAGGAGAAGCTAGAGAACCTTAAAACAATTGAGCCTCTTGTTCTCCTTGTCATAGCTTTGGGCCCTTATGAGCACCCTAAACAGCCAGCATATTTGAGACATTTTGTTAAACCTGCAATCTCGCAGTACATAAAAATCTTGATGAATCAGTCATACAGCCCCTGTTGTTGACCAGCTATAAACTGCTACAGTGGAGAATTATAGGCTATATTCAGGAGACAACCTTTATTCAAGAAGGCATGGTACCATCATTCTTCCATGTCCAAATGAAATAATGCATCTTGATTTTTTAAGCTATCAAAGAACAAGAGAAAAGCAAAACAGTGTCCCAACATAAGACTGTAAAATTCTATAAAATACAATATTTTATCTCTGAACTGTCTCATGATCAATTACCAAATTTATATGCAATACAAAAGTACCCAATGCAAACTCTGACTTTTTAGGTACATGCAGGCAAACCTGACAAAGATGAATAAATCTTAAATCAGTTAAGTAAATATATTGCAAGAAAAATTTAGGAAATAGTTATACTCAATTCATATTTGTCATAAAAGGCCCCTCTGAAATCTAAAATATTCTGCTTTCTTTAATCAGGAACAACAAAATCAATTTTTGCCTTATCAAGACTTTTTTCTCACAAAAGAGTAATCATTTTATGCTTTGATATATGCATCATTTAGAGTTTTATATGTTTTTACTTTATCACCAAATGGGCTTGAAAAATTTTTCCTCCCTGGAAATGTACACTATTGTTTAGAAATCGATAAGGAATATGTTGCTCACATAAGTAATATTTGACAAACTATTCAGAGTTGATGATATGAGAGGTATTACTATCATGAACTATATTCTGTCTCAAATTTCATAACAAAAATGCTCACAGCATACCAAAAAAAGCCACAGGATCATGAGCATCCCTATATGAGATAGCTATTTTAGGAACAAAATGATTTTTAAGACAGTAGATATTAAGTAATAATTCTTTATTAATAATTTAGCTGCTTCTGACCAATGAACACCTCTGATTCAGACTGCTGTCCAATGACAACAGTTTTTGACTTTTAGTTAATATTAGCAGTGTTCCCCTGCATCATGCTAATTAACACACACTGAAAGACCAACTCTTAAAAAAGGGATTCAATGATATACAGAAATCTTTACCTAAATGAGAATATACTGAAGACTTAACATTAAAACTGTTCCACTTGAAATGAAAGGAGAGCAATGTACTGAATCTCTTCCATAGTACTACTCCTGGTAGTGTCTGACCCTTTCTCAGCTGTAAGAGATGTTCCTTTTTGCTTCTTAAAAGCAACCTAAACAAACAAAACCAAATGCACTATCTTTCTGTAACAGGATTTTATCACCATATTAAAAATATCTCTCACTTCAATAATTGACAATTCCAAATATTTATACTCTCAACAATCAAACAGGAAAGAGTTAACATGACTACCTCTAGCCAGCCACCCTCCTCTAATCCCCCACTTTCCGGAAAAATATACAATCTTAAACCTTAAATCATAGAGATAAAAAGAATGGGGGGACCACAAATTGTTAAGTTTAGTGATGAATAAAGCAATGTAATCTTAGTTGTCAGCATAACAATCATCCCTCTGAAGCTTTGTTCCAACTATAATAACTTTCTGTGCTTACTGAAAAAAAAAAAATTATGATCATATGAGCTTCATGCATGACTGATATCATTACTGTTTATTTTAAGGCTGTCCTTGAGAATCAATCAAATAAAACATGCCCAGTGTGTATGTTTTGCCACCAGAATGAGGAACACAATGTAAGTGCCTCTTCTGGAGAGGAAGTGATGGACCATTCTTCCCATTAGTGTTTCCTATCAAAAAGAAACATCAAATAGAAGCGAATCAGGCAGCAATTTATGTCAGAAAACATCCTGTCATTCTGTGTTCTTGACAATATTTTCATTTCACTAGCAGCAACTCTTAAGATCTAAAAAAAAGGGGGTATCATTACACATAAAGAAGCTTATAAATCCAACCAAAATGAGCTCAAGAGCTTAAAAATACTATTTGGGGATAACACAAACTATGGTATATAATCTGCTCTAAATCATTAAAAACTTCCCATTTTAATAAGTAAGGTTTTAAAGGTCTGAGATGGCACATGACTTCTTATCTGTCATGCTTAAATCTGTATAATAAATAATGAATAGAATAACTTAAATACTCTAAAAATGGGAAAATAACGATTTTCTCCACAAATATAAACCATTTTCCCCACACATCTTAATGAAGAAAGATAGGGGTCATTGGAATCCAAAATTAAAGAAATTTTTTTAGTACAATCATAACTTTTTCTTGCATAATAATATCTGAACTTACTGAGGGATTCCAATATAAAGAAATACAATCTTTCATGTTTAGTCTCACAAAAAATCTAATAATCATCAAAACTCATGTTACCCTAATCTCTGAAAGCAAATCTAATACTTTCCTAAAGCAGGTAGCCATCAATTCAGGCTGTCTTTCCCTTCCCTTAGTCAGGAAGACACAACCTTGCACTTACTTTTACCACCTCCCCCACACTCCACCTCACCACCATCACCACCAATCTGAAGCAATAGGCCCTTCTGTTTATAACATTATAAATAACAGCTTGCCACTTTAATTCCTCCAGCCTATGAACTAATCCTTCATTTCAACATTAAATTATCTCTTAATTTAAAGGTTAGGTACAAAAATGCATCTGTGGCATGTAATTCCAAAAGTTCAAATTTGCAATAAAAAAAGTCTGGACTTTCAAGCCCCTTTCTCTTTTTATCCAGAAAAAATAAAGTTGTATTTTTCAAAGGGTTAAACCTTTTTAGTTTTCAAATTGGGTTTTTTGTGTAATTTATTCATACTTAATATCTGTAAAGGTCTTTAACTCTTTTGATAATAGCTCTTACTTTTTCAAATACTTTTTTTCTGTACTAACCATCACTTATTACATGAAATCCTAAGAACAGTTTCTATAAACACAGCTATATTCAGAATATGCCTTTACACATGGCATTTATTATCTATACTCTGTATATCAATTGGTTACACGAAGCATGTTCAAATACTGTGCAACAGGTCTTGCTATTGTGTAAACACACACTCCCAACAAAATGACAATAAGCTTTACAATATCAACAATATAAGAAAAAAAATCACATTATTCCTTAAAGAATTATTTATAATTCGTTTGAGAGATCAGAGGACATCAGATCTAATCAAAAGAAGTAAATGTTACTAAGGCCCTCTTACTGGCTTTGCATCCCACCGTATATGTGATAAAGTTGTGTTACAGCCCAGGTGTATACACGCTTTAATTGATTTATTGCACATTACTGGCTTCAGTGCTGACTTGATGACAGGAAGAGTACTTTGGCAGAGGTCTGACAAGTCCCTATCCTTAAGTTCCCTTTTGCTTTGTGCCGTCTGTTCCCAAAGCTATCAAAGTAAAGCAAATGACAGTCTAAAACCTCCCCGTTTTGCCACGAGAGTGTGAAATCAAATTAAAAACACACCTCAAAACTATTACATTGGGCCACGTTTATTTTCAATTGGCGGGGGAGGGGGAAAGAAGACACTTAAAAAGAGATGGATTTCATGTCCTCTGTGTAGCCAGATCTAGTTACAGTGTATTAAGTTATCTCTAAATGAAAAAAAGACTCTCAAGTGTTTTATCACAAAGTACTGTTATTAAACACATCTAATGTTCCCACGCTCTCCTCCAGATTCTCTGATTTTTAACCTCCTTTGTTAGGCATCAAACACCGGGAGAAAGATTTCAGGAACAATACCTAGGCAGCACATGATGCCAGGGAATTAATTCTGTCTTCCCCGAGCTGTGTATCCATCATAAACTCAAGCTGCCTTATTTAGCTACACGGTTGCTATATGTAGGACTTCTCTTCCTTGGGTGAAAAGCATGGACCGGCTACAATTGTGTCTTTGAGCGCGCAGCATCGTGCTTTGTGCTGCCGGGGATAACGGATTCTGGGTCTCACACGCATCCGTCACCTAAGACACCCTTCACTGAACCAGGGTCTCGGCAGCTGGAAGGGAAACAATGTGTTGGGACCCACGCTGGTCTGAGCTACAAGGATCCCAGGAGTGAAGGAAATGTTTCAGGGAGCAGCCCAGGCAAGGGGGGAGGAAGAAAGCCCTCGCACTCTTACCTCCACATTGAAATACTGCTCCGTTCCGCAGACTGTAGCACATAAAATCCAAAGCAAGGTTTGCAAGAAAAACACCCCCGAATGATGCACGAAATCCAACCGTCTTCCAGTGCTGAATGTGAGTAAGATCATAGTGAACTGTGCTTCAATGGATGGACGAGCTCCCCTTCGTTTTCTCCCTCTCTCCCTCTCCCTCCCTCCCTCGTTTCCTTTCAAAAAAAAGTCCTCCGGGTGGGTAAGGAGCCTGCAGGTTCACCCACAGCCGGGCAAGGGGAGGAGACGGGGGCCCCGCGCTCGGCAGCCCCGGAGAGGCAGCGACGAAGACAGGGTCAGCAGTAGTTCCTGTTCACCATCCTCCGAGGTCAGTCACCGGGAACGTGGCGCCCAAGTTCGCCGGCGGTTCCGGCTCAAAGCGCCGAGTCGCAGCCGCAGCAGCAGCCGCCGCCGCCGCCGCCGCCGCCTCCAGCCCGTGCGTCCTCCTCCCTCCACCGCCTACTCCTCCTCCTCCGCCGCCGCCGCCGCCGCCCCCAGCTCCTGCGGGAAGGGCCTCCGCCGCTCCTCACTCTCTTGCCTCTGCTTCTCCTTCCCTCCTCTCCTCGCTCCCCTCCAGAATGTTCATCCGTAATCTACATAACTCCTCCTTCCCGGGGTCTGCCTGGCTCTCGGGGCCCTTGGCGCGCGCGCGCGCACACACACACACACAGACACACACCACGACACACACACACACACACACACACACACACACACACACACACGAGCATACACACAGCCAGATACACACGGACGCGCGCTTCTTAAAGGAGACGGCTCATAAAGGCTTCCCCACTACGGTAGGGCACACCGGAGGTATCCAGCCCCCGACAAGGGCCCTGGTTTGAGCAGAGCTCTTCAACAGTATCTCCCATCCCGCATCCCCGAGGCAGGCACCCAACAACCTGGGCGGTTCCATTCTTTCTTCTCGCCCACCCCGCCGCCTCGCATGTAAAAACGAGTGCGCCCCTCCCCAGCCATGAGCTGGGTGGGGCTCAAGCTGAGGACCCTCGTGGGGCCTGGGGAGCGGCCCAACCCCTGGTCCTGGAGAGCGGTCAGCATTCTTGAGGAAGCGGCCCTGGAAGATTAGGGGCGCTGGGAATCAGAGGAGCGCCTGGTCACTGAGCGCCGCTGGGTGGTTCGGGTCGGTGGCCGGGGCTGAACAAGTTTGGGAAGCCTGAGATAGCAAATCCCGAACGTCCAAAACTTTGTTGGGGTCCGCCGAGCTTGTGGCCTGGTGTCTTCCTGAATCCCCTCTACCATAGCTACATTCCGCCTTCCAGGCTTGAGGGTAGGCACAGGGTTTTGGTGGGGTACTAGACAAATACAGAGGCGGGATGAAAATGCTCACTTTCCAAGTGAACGGTGGACACACGCACACACTGGGACCCGGGAGAGGTGGTCCTGGGTGCTAAGAGAACATCCGACGGGAGGGATGGGGGCTCTGGAACGAAACCGGCTGCAAGAGCCAGGGGAAGGCTTGGGGAAAGAAGGAGAGGGAGCAGCCTGAGGAAAGGCGAGTAAAGCAGCTGGCAAGGGCGGGAGGAAGAGGCTGCGCGCAGACCGAGCGGGGGAGAGGCTGGCGGGAGCGAGGAGAGCTGCAGGCGAGAGGGGGAGGCGGCTGGCAAGAAGCACCGGTGAACGCGGGCAGGGGAACTTCAGAGGAGGCTGCCAAAAAGGACTGGAGCTGCAGCAGTGCGAGGCAGTGGACAGGGGGGGCAGCAACCACCAGCCCTTGGCAAGTGATGGTTTGGCTGAAAAAGAAAGGGGGAAGGGAGCGAGGCAGGCATCTGTTTGGGGGCAATGCCAGTAAATGTGCTTCTCCTTGGCAGCCAGCAGAGGGGAAGAGGAGCCCACGGGAAAGAAAAGCAGGCGAGGTTAAGAATAAAGAGTGTTCCAGGTATGACAGCTACCTCAGTGAGGTGGAAGAGAGAATTGACAAGGCAAATTTCATGGATGAGTTGGAAAGGCAGGAAGCAGGACTACAAGAGGTCGTATGTGGTAAGCAGATGGAAAATGCTGAAAATGGTTTGCCAAAAATTGTATTAGACTGAAATAACTTTTATCCAATAAAAGAAAAAAAAAAAGGCTGAGGAATGGGAATTTGTAGCTATTGCTGTAAAAATGTAAGAAATGCCCAACCAACTTGACCCAACACCCAAGAAGGTCTCAGGGAGACCTTCCTGACAGTCTGCCTTGTGCCCAGCATGTGCTGCCCACAAAATAATTTTGAAGATGTAACAAAAAGCAATGCCTTATATTGTATAGTATATTAGAATATTCAGAATGTTTCCAGACATAGTATCTCATTTAATTCTCACACCATGTCTGAGGATTTTGTTTTTATTTTACAGATGAAGTAAATGATAGCAATAAAATATAACGTTCCAGCAAACCATACAAGTGGCAGAGTTCAGACCTGTTTCCTGACTCCCAGTTCAGTGACTTTCCTGCTGTACTCCAGTGACTTTCCAAATAGCAATTCATTCCTGCTCTTAGCAATTTCATAATCCATAGGTTGAGATGACTTTTATAAAAGAAACAGCTAGAAGGCAACATGAAAGTAATGTCATTATGTAGAATTTATACTGTGTTCTGTGCCAGTATAAGGTAACAAAATGTAGTGAAGTATTTGTCAATAAATCAAGAATGATTTTTATGTGTACATTATATCTAGTAAAGTGCAAAATTAGAGAGGGAAAATGATAGAAAAAAATGTGTAAACTCAGTTTCTAGTCTTTGAGATACTATTGAAGAGGAACAGATAAAAATAATTTACCAAAGACGTTCATGAGAAAACAGTGCTACATGGTGAAGTCCTTGCTAACTGAGCCAAATATTAGAAGACTTTATCAAGGACATGGAGTGCAAGTTGAGCACTGCAAAACTATCAACAAGGAGAGATTTTTCACCATAAATAACTTTTTTTTTCTTTCTTTTTTTTTTAAAGCATGTGCTCAGAAAAGAAAAATAGTGTATTTGTGGAGAACAGGTATAGAGAGGGACTTGTAATGAAATACTGAGTTAATATTTGCTCAAGTAGGCAAACAGGGATTGCTAAACCATTCTAGACATGAATAGATATCCAGGGAATATTGTCTTCAAAATTATGTATGGGATTGACCATGGGAAGGGACTCCATGCAAAGAGGCAACAATTAAAATAAGGTTTTAGGCCGGCCATGGTGGCTCGCACCTATAATCCCAGCACTTTGGGAGGCCGAGGTGGGTGGATCACCTGAGGTCAGGAGTTTGAGACTAGCCTGACCAATATGATGAAATCGCGTCTCTACTAAAATTACAAAAATTAGCTGAACTTGGTGGTGAGTGCCTGTAATCCCAGCTACTCAGGAGGCTGAGGCAGGAGAATCACTTGAACCCAGGAGGCGCAGGTTGCAGGGAGCCCAGATCACGCCATTGCACTCCAGCCTGGGTGACAAGAGCAAAACTTTATCTCAAAATAAATAAAGAAATAAATAAGGTTTTAATCCAGCTATGAAACTGTAAGGCCTGGACTAGTGAGATGTCCTAGGAAATCTATGATTTCAAGGAGCAATCTTAAGAGAAGAAAACTCTATTGAAAATAGAAAATCCTAAATTCAAAAGATAATATCAAATTAGTGATTGGTTACCATGATAAGAATTTTAATTATTTATAAATAGTTATTAAACTTATTTGTGGGTGTTTGATGAGCAATAATTGAATGAATGAATGTTCAAGGTTATAGAAATACTATGAATATTCAAGGTTCTAGGAATACTAACATAATACTGTTTCGTTTCTGAGATGGGACTCAGAAGGATTCATAGTACAGTGAGAAGGACAGACATATAATAAATATTGCAATGTCGTAAGACCCAGGTAATTACAAAAGCAAGATGCTATGGAACAGAGTGGAAGAAGCAGTTGACTTTCTGTGATTTTTTTTATTTTTTATTTTTGGAAAAAGGCATCACAAAATACGTGGTTCTCAAGTGAAATCTCTGATAATGAGAAATGTACTGGGCAGGGAAAGGAAGAATATTTCTGACCTGTGTGCAGTGGAGGAATAAATACACAAAGAGGCATCCGTGGAACTATAAATAGTTGGTCTGGACTAGAGGCTAGGGTGTGTAAAGCAAGGTCAGAGTCAGAGGTTGCATGAGTAAGTGTGCAGGGATCAGATCAGCAAGAGTCTTAGGTGCCACATTTGAGGCTGTAGACATTCTCCCGAAGGAACTCTTAGGAGGAATAGTTGGATTTTCACTACCTTTACTGTTTGTTTGCTAATACCATGCAGAGGCAGACCTTGTAGTTCTCATATATTTTACCTCATATGTTCCATTGAGCATGCAGTATCTACTGCCTTTATAGATCTTCTATCTGTGTTTGTCTAATAAGCCTGATGCAACGTTTCACATATAGACTCAGATGGGTACCTGCAGAAATGTAATTGCTTTCATGGTCAGGTGAGTGTGTCATTTTATCTCTAATCTGTTATATATACTTATCTTTCAAGGGCCTAGAATTATGAAGAAGTATCTATTCTCACAAATTAGTAATGTGAGCTTCTTGGCAGTCTTAGAGAAGGCATTGTTTTCCTATGCATAGTTAGATAAAACATGGACTATCATCCTTTAGGGTATGAATGAAATCTTCCCTCACAACTCTTGGCACCTGCTGTGTATGCTTTCCATCAACTACTTTCCCTGTTCTCACAATTTCACAAAACTAATGAACAATCTTAGAATTACATGTGACTAGAGAAAAGAGAACCAAAAAAAGATGAAAATAAATAAGAAAGCCAAAGAGAAGTAGTAATTGCCACTGATAAAAGTTAATAGCAATTCAATGAAATATTACATGGCAGACAAGAAGTCTGAGGAAGTAAATTATATGTAAATCTATCAAGAGGCAAATGACATATACTTAAAAATGAGCAGTGGAGGGGGTGCACCCAAGATGGCCGAATAAGAACAGCTCCAGCCTCCAGCTCCCAGCGTGAGTGACACAGAAGATGGGTGATTTCTGCATTTTCAACTGAGGTACCGGGTTCATCTCACTGGGGTGTGTCAGACAGTTGGTGCTGTTCCGCGGGTACAGCCCAACCAGCCAGAGCTGAAGCACGGCGAGGCATCGCCTCCCCTGGGAAGTGCAAGGGGGAAGAGAATTCCTTTCCCTAGCCAAAGGAAATTGAGACACACAACACCTGGAAAATTGGGTAACTCCCACCCTAATACTGCGGTTTACCAAGGTTCTTAGCAAACAGCACACCAGGAGATTATATCCCACACCTGGCCCAGAGAGTCACACGCCCATGGAGCCTCCCTCATTGCTAGCACAGCAGACTGAGATCTAACTGCAAGGCGGCAACGAGGCTTGGGGAGGGGCACCCGCCATTGCTGAGGCTTAAGTAGGTAAACAAAGCCTCCAGGAAGCTCGAATTGGGTGGAGCCCACAGCAGCTCAAGGAGGCCTGCCTGCCTCTGCAGACTCTTCCTTTGGGGACAGGGCATAGATAAACAAAAAGCAGCAGAAACCTCTGCAGAGGTAATTGCCCCTGTCTGACAGCTTTGAAGAGAGCAGTGGATCTCCCAGCACAGAGGTTGAGATCTGAGAATGGACAGACTGCCTGCTCAAGTGGGTCCCTGACCCCTGAGTAGCCTAACTGGGAGACATCCCCCACTAGGTGCAGGCCAACACCTCACACCTCACACAGCTGGGTACACCCCTGAGACGACGCTTCCAGAGCAAGAACCAGACAGCGACACTCGCCATTGAGCAATATTCTATCTTCTGCAGCCTCCACTGCTGATACCCAGGCAAACAGGGTCTGGAGTGGACCTCAAGCAAACTCCAACAGACCTACAGCTGAGAGTCTTGACTGTTAGAAGGAAAACTAACAAACAGAAAGGACACCAACACCAAAACCCCATCAGTACATCACCATCCTCAAAGACGAAAGGCAGATAAAACCAGAAAGATGGGGAAAAAGCTGTGCAGAAAAGCTGGACATGCAAAAAATCAGAGCGCATCTCCCCCTCCAAAGGAACGCAGCTCATCGCCAGCAACAGAACAAAGCTGGATGGAGAATGACTTTGACGAGTTGAGAGAAGGCTTCAGTCCATCAAATTTCTCAGAGCTAAAGGAGGAACTATGTAACCAGGGCAAAGAAACTAAAAACCTTGAAAAAAAATGGATGAATGGAAAACTAGAATAATCAATGCTGAGAAGACCTTAAAAGAACTGATAGAGATGAAAACTGTAACACAAGATTTACGTGACAAAAATGCACAAGCTTCAGTAACCAACTCAATCAACTGAAAGAAAGAGTATCAGCGATTGAAGATAAAATGAATGAAATGAAGCAAGAATTTTTCTTAGAGAAAAAAGAGTAAAAAGAAACTAACAAAGCCTCCAAGAAATAAGGGATTATGTGAAAAGACCAAATCTACGTCTGATTGCTGTGCGTGAAAGTGACGGGGAAAATGGAACCAAGTTGGAAAACACTCTTCAGGATATCATCCAGGAGAACTTCCCCAACCTAGTAAGGCAGGCCAACATTCAAATTCAGGAAATACAGAGAATGCCACAAAGATACTCCTCGAGAAGAGCAACTCCAGGACACATAATTGTGAGATTCACCAAAGTTGAAATGAAGGAAAAACTGTTAAGGGTAGCCAGAGAGAAAGGTCGGGTTACACACAAAGGGAAGCCCATCAGACTAACAGCAGATCTCTTGGCAGAAACTATACAAGCCAGAAGAGAGTGGGGGCCAATATTCAACATTCTTAAAGAAAAGAATTTTCAACCCAGAATTTCATATCCAGCCAAACTAAGTTTCATAAGTGAAGGAGAAATAAAATCCTTTACAAACAAGCAAATGCTTAGAGATTTTGTCACCACCAGACCTGCCCTACAAGAGACCCTGAAGGAAGCACTAAACATGGAAAGGAACAAAACCAGTACCAGCCATTGCAAAAACATGTCAAAATGTAAAGTCCATCGATGCTAGGAAGAAACGGCATCAACTAGCGAGCAAAATAACCAGCTAATATCATAATGACAGGATCGAGTTCACACATAAAAATATTAACCTTAAATGTAAATGGACTAAATGGTTCAACTAAAAGACACAGACTGGCAAAATGGATAAAGAATCAAGACCCATCAGTTTGCTGTATTTAAGAGACCCATCTCACATGCAGAGACACACATAGGCTCAAAATAAAGGAATGGAGGAAGATCTACCAAGCAAACGGAAAACAAACAAACAAACAAAAAGCAGGGGTTGCAATCCTAGTCTCTGATAACACAGATTTAAACCATCAAAGATCAACAGAGACAAAGAAGGCCATTACATAATGGTAAAGGGATCAATTCATCAGGAAGAGCTAACTATCCTAAATATATATGCACCCAATACAGGAGCACCCAGATTCATAAAGCAAGTTCTTAGAGACTTACAAAGAGACTTAGACTCCCATACAATAATAATGGGAGACTTTAACACCCCACTGTCAACATTAGACGGATCAACGAGACAGAAAGTTAACAAGGATATCCAGGAATTGAACTCATCTCTGCACCAAGAGGACCTAATAGACATCTACAGAACTCTCCACCCCAAATCAACAGAATATACATTCTTGTCAGCACCACATCACACTTATTCCAAAATTGACCACATAGTTGGAAGTAAAGCACTCCTCAGCAAATGTAATAGAACAGAAATTATAACAAATTGTCTCTCAGACCACAGTGCAATTAAACTAGAACTCAGGACTAAGAAACTCAATCAAAACCACTCAACTACATGGAAACTGAACAACTTTTTTCTGAATGACTACTGGGTACATAACAAAATGAAGGCAGAAATACAAATGTTCTTTGAAACCAATGAGAACAAAGATACAACATACCAGAATCTCTGGGACACATTTAAAGCAGAGTGTAGAGAGAAATTTATAGCACTAAATGCCCACAAGAGAAAGCAGGAAAGATCTAAAATTGACACCTTAACATCACAATTAAAAGAACTAGAGAAGCAAGAGCAAACACATTCAAAAGCTAGCAGAAGGCAAGAAATAACTAAGATCAGAGCAGAACTGAAGGATATGGAGACACAAAATCCCTGCAAAAAATCAATGAATCCAGGAGCTGGTTTTTTGAAGAGATCAACAAAATTGATAGACCGCTAGCAAGACTAATAAAGAAGAAAAGAGAGAAGAATCAAATAGATGCAATAAAAAATGATAAAGGGGATATCATCACCGACCCCACATGAATACAAACTACCATCAGAGAATACTATGAACACCTCTACACAAATAAACTAGAAAACCTAGATGAAATGGATAATTTTCTGGACATTTACACTCTCCCAAGACGAAACCAGGGAGAAGTTGAATCCCTGAATAGGCCAATAACAGGCTCTGAAATTGAGGCAATAATTAATAGCCTACCAACCAAAAAACTTCCAGGCCCAGACAGATTCACAGCCGAATTCTACCAGAGGTACAAGGAGGAGCTGGTACCATTCCTTCTGAAACTATTCCAATCAATAGAAAAAGAGGGAATCCTCCCTAACTCATTTTACGAGGCCAACATCATCCTGATACCAAAGCCTGACAGAGAGACAACAAAAAAAGATAATTTTAGACCAATATCCCTGATGAACTTCGATGCAAAAATCCTCAATAAAATAGTGGCAAACCAAATCCAGCAGCACATCAAAAAGGTTATCCACCATGATCAAGTGGTCTTCATCCCTGGGATGCAAGACTGGTTCAGCATACGCAGATCAATAAATGTAATCCAGCATTTAAACAGAACCAAAGAGAAAAACTACATGATTGACTCAATAGATGCAGAAAAGGCCTTTGACAAAATTCAACAGCCCTTCATGCTAAAAATGCTCAATAAATTCGGTGTTGATGGAACGTATCTCAAAATAATAAGGGCTATTTATGACAAACCCACAGCCAATATCATACTGAGTGGACAAACACTGGAAGCATTCCCTTTGAAAACTTGCACAAGACAGGGATGCCCTCTTTCACCACCCCTATTCAACATAGTGTTGGAAGTTCTGGCTAGGGCAATCAGGCAAGAGAAATAAAGAAAGGGTGTTCAGTTAGGAAAAGAAGAAGTCAAATTGTCCCTGTTTGCAGATGACATGATTACATATTTAGAAAACCCCATTGTCTCAGCCCAGAATCTCCTTAAGCTGATAAGCAACTTCAGCAAAGTCTCAGGATACAAAATCAATGTGCAAAAATCACAAGCATTCTTATACACCAGTAACAGACAAACAGAGAACCAAATCATGAATGAACTCCCATTCAAAATAGCTTCAAAGAGAATAAAATACCTAGGAATCCAGCTTACAAGGGATGTGAAGCACCTCTTCAAGGAGAACGACAAACCACCTGCTCAACGAAATAAAAGAGGACACAAACAAATGGAAGAACATACCATGCTCATGGATAGGAAGAATCAATATTGTGAAAATGGCCATACTGTCCAAGGCAATTTATAGATTCAATGCCATCCCCATTAAGCTACAATGACTTTCTTCACAGAATTGGAAAAAACTACTTTAAAGTTCATATGGAACCAAAAAAGACCCCGCATTGCCAAGACAATCCTAAGCCAAAAGAACAAAGCTGGAGGCATCATGCTACCTGACTTCAAACTATACTACAAGGCTACAGTAACCAAAACAGCATGGTACTGGTACCAAAGCAGAGATATAGACCAATGGAACAGAACAGAGCCCTCAGAAATAATACCACACATCTACAGACATCTGACTGATAAACCTGACAAATACAAGAAATGGGGAAAGGATTCCCTATTTAATAAATGGTGCTGGGAAAATTGACTAGCCATAAGTAGAAAGCTGAAACTGGATCCTTTCCTTACTCCTTATACAAAAATTAATTCAAGATGGATTAGAGACGTAAATGTTAGATCTAAAACCATAAAAACCCTAGAAGAAAACCTAGGTAATACCATTCAGGACATAGGCATGGGCAAGGACTTCATGTCTAAAGCACCAAAAGCAATGGCAGCAAAAGCCAAAATTGACAAATGGGATCTAATTAAACTAAAAAGCTTCTGCACAGCAAAAGAAACTACCATCACAGTGAACATGCAACCTAGAGAATGGGAGAAAATGTTTGCAATCTACTCATCTGACAAAGGGCTAATATTCAGAACCTGTAAAGAACTCTATCAAATTTACAAGAAAAAAACAAACAACTCCATTAAAAAGTGGGCAAGGGATATGAACAGACACTTCTCAAAAGAAGACATTCATCCAGCCAACAGACACATGAAAAAATGCTCCTCATCACTGGCCATCAGAGAAATGCAAATCAAAACCACAATGAGATACCATCTCACACCAGTTAGAATGGCAATCATTAAAAAATCAGGAAACAACAGGTGCTGGAGAGGATGTGGAGAAATAGGAACACTTTTACACTGTTGGTGGGATTGTAAAGTAGTTCAACCATTGTGGAAAACAGTGTGGCGATTCCTCAAGGATCTAGAAGTAGAAATACCATTTGACTCAGCCATCCCATTACTGGGGATATACCCAAAGGATTCTAAGTCATGCTACTATAAGGACACATGCACACGTATGTTTATTGTGGCACTATTCACAATAGCAAAGACTTGGAATCAACCCAAATGTCCATCGGTGACAGATTGGATTAAGAAAATGTGGCGCATATACACTGTGGAATACTATGCAGCCATAAAAAAGAATGAGTTTGTGTCCTTTGTAGGGACATGGATGCAGCTGGAAACCATCATTCTCAGCAAACTATCGCAAGGACAGAAAACCAAACACTGCATGTTCTCACTCATAGGTGGGAATTGAACAATGAGATCACTTGGACACAGGAAGGGGATCATCACACACCAGGTCTTATTGTGGGGAGGGTGGGAGAGGGATAGCATTAGGAGGTATACCCAATGTAAATGACGAGTTAATGGGTGCAGCACACAAACATGGCACATGTATACACATGTAACAAACGTGCATGGTGTGCACATGTACTCTAGATTTTAAAGTATTTAAAAAAAAAAAAGAAAAAGAGCAGTTGAGTCACATTCTGGGATATGTAAATAACTACGTAAAATAACACTATAGGTAAATGGTAAATTATGTACTATACCCTTTATTGAACCAGATTTCTTTGTAAAATAGAGACTTTGAAATGAATTTGGTAGGTTGGGAAGTTAAATTAACTTGCTCATTCTTCCATCATATCAATTAATGTGCTTTCTTTCCTACTTGCATCAGTTGAACCTGTGGTATTTTTGTTGTTGTTGTTGTTTTTAAATTCAGAGAATATTGAATTAGTGCCAACTACTGACATTCTCTCACACATCTGTTATTACCAGGGTCATACATATGTGGAGCAATCAGCTAGAGGCTTATTATTTAAGCTGTGCTCCCTCTGTGAACTTTAAGACCTAGGAGCTTGTCAGAAATGTGGAATCTCTGGCTGTGTCAAGATACCCCAGTGCTCCATAGGCATGGTAAAATTGAGAAGCACCATTCTAGAGTTTGCCCATAGGGCAGCTTAGTTGCACCATATCCACCACCTTAATGTTGTTAGTGTCATGCCCTATGCAAAGAGAGCTAACCAGTTCCAGAGTTATACTTGTGGTACTGAAGTCTTGGCTTTTCCCTCAAAAATATAACTGCATGACCTGAATTTATTGATATAGCTTCTAACTTTCAGCAATATGGTGTTTTATTTTGTTTTTTTCTTTTTGAACATGCATTCTGTGCAAAACAGCTCTTCTACTTGATAGATAAGAAAAATGGCTATTATTACTGCCTATGAGGATAGCATGATTTTTTTCTCCATTTCTTTCATTGATTTATACTCTTTACCCCTCCATAATTATGAGTGTTTCTCAAATATGTGGTCTTCTTTTTAGTTCGTTCATTCCTCCAAGGACATTGATTAACCATTGTAAAATACAAAGCAAGTGAAGATTTAAAAAGATAAACATGGAGTGAGTTACGATAAACCAATTCAGTTTGGTTGGGTTCTAAGATTGATGAAGTCTTGGACTTTAAAGTTGTTTTCATTTGGATTTCCTTTTGAAATAAACAAGAATCAGTACAGAATACAGACATGCTTTTGGTAAAAGTGAGTGAAGAAATGGCTCCCAGTGCCTTCTCTCTTTTTTTTTTTTTGTCATGGAGTACCTGAAGTTTGGAGCTCCAAGATGACTGGGAATTATGAGAAACCCACCAGACCAGGTATAATTTAGGCAAGAGGTGGGTCTTGTCAGTTCCCATAGTTGTGCCCATAACCACACAAGACCATTGCTCCAGCAATGCAATTATCTGCTTCCCAGTGACCGTGGTGTGTTATAACGAATAACGTGGAGTTGCAGAAGCTTGAAGTCTAACTTTGCTGTTCCCTCACTCTAGAGAGATTCTTCACTCTTAAGTCTATGTCTGATACTTCTACTCTGGTAATTTTCAGGTCTGTATCCCCAGCCTTAAATTTAGTCCCATGGTCTAGAATTCATATTACTACTTTCACCTAAAACTTAGCATGTCCCCAACCAAGTTCACCACCTTGTTCTTTAGATGGTATATTCTTTACTTTCCCCATTTCAATCTAGACCCACTATTCCACTTAACATGAAACACACCTTTGACTCTAATATTCATTTATGCTCTGTGTTGAATCAGAATCAGTCACCAGTAGCTATGATGACCCTTGTCCAAAATCACTCTGATTCATTCCTTCACCTGCACTTGCAGTTAATATAAGGGACAGTTAGCTGTCCCTTATAAATGTATGCTCTTGTCATTCCATGGCTAATCACTGAAGTAGCCTCCAGTATGTTGTATATACATATGTTCTTTTTTGTCTCCAGTTATTCTTCAAATCAGCTCATTGAATCCCCTCCAAACTTAACTATTCTTATGTATAATTTTCAGCATAGACATGGCATTTATAAATTAGGACATTTTTAGAGTTCTTTTCTTCCTCTTCATTCTTCAGAGGAGGGAATTGAGGCTTAACAATGTTACATAAGATGTGACTAGTTGGCAAAGGTAAAAAACACACATGTATTTTGATTTACAACTGATTGCCTTTGTAAAATAAAAAGATTCATCTAAACTACTTTAGGCATGCAAGAAAATACCATGAACAAACAAACCAGTGTAGGAAATATTTTCATCACTTTTTTTAACCAATGCCATGTAAATAATTGTGGTAAACGAACATTAGATAATATGCTCTGGATTATCAGACATGCCATGGTTTGGTACATAGTGAGATGTATAGCACATATGATGAGAATGATGAAATATGATGAGGAAGGACATTTCATTATGTAGGTGGCTAGGAAAATGGAGAAGAGGATTGAGAATTCCTTTAGGTACTTGTGTAGCTTTAGAAAAATAAGTGTTTATGTTTCTTTTTTTTTCATCTATACAGTGGTATTTCATATTATTTGGGTAGTTGTGAGGATTAAATGAGATATTACACATGGAAGCTTTCTGTAAAATTCTAAGTACTCAACAACATAAAAGATTATATGTGGCTATTGCATGCTTTACTTTCAGCAGGCAGGCAGCAAAGACTCAATGAGATTCTGGTTAACCTTGAAAGTGAAGTAATTTCTGCTGGGGAGTAACAAGTGCTGTGTTTTTAAATGGTATTAACAGAAATGATAAAGAAAAGGAGCTATAAAATGGCAGTCTTTGTTATCAAAATATAATTAGTCCCTTTTGTATTATTACACAGTGTATTAAATAAACTTTTCATTAGTTCAGGGACAAAGAAAAGGAAATGGAAAATGAAATAGAAATTAGATTGGCACCCATTAAAATAATAACAACACAATGAAAATATATGATATAAAATTGAATATTTTATATTAAATTAGAGGCTTTGAATTGGAATCTAAACTTATGAGTTCAGAGAACCTTTTATGAGCTAATTTTCAATAATGAGAAAATAAACATCCAAGTACAATGTTCTTTTTCTACATTTTAGAACAAAAATAAAAATGAATTAACCGGTATCAGTATCGTTATCATTAGAGGAAGGATAGTAATAGAAAGATGAGAAAATATGCCAAACTTTTTTTTGGAGGGCATTTGTTAAGCAATTTTCATTTTCTTAATCTAAATGCACTCACAGTTTCATAGGTATCTCCACCAAAATGTATTCAGTCATCTAACCATAGCTGTAGTGTATTTTGTGCTTTTGTTGTATGTTTTCTTATTTTGAAAACTTTAACCACACTTATCTTTAATTCTGTCAAAGCTGAAATAGACAGAATCATTCTTATTTTGTTTGTTGTTACTAAGAAACTTACTATCATAATAAAGTTAGCAGTCTTCTACATCTTTCACTACCTGACTCACTGTATCAGGTGAGATGAGGTGTTCTAATGGTCTGATAGTCTAATAAGAAAAAACTATTTATGTACATTTATAAAAACACCCAGGGGCCGGGCACAGTGGCTCATGCCAGTAATCCCAGCTCTTTGGGAGGCCAAGGCGTGCGGATCACGAGGTCAGGAGATTAAGACCATCCTGGCTAACACGGTGAAACCCCGTCTCTACTAAAATTTCCAAAAAATATATCTATATCTATATCTATATCTATATCTATATCTATATAGCCGTGCGAGATGGCAGGCGCCTGTAGTCCCAGCTACTCGGGAGGCTGAGGCAGGAGAATGGGGTAAACCCGGGAGGCAGAGCTTGCAGTGAGCTGAGATCCGATCCGGCCACTGCACTCCAGCCTGAGCGACAGAGCGAGACTCCGTCTCAAAAAAAATAAAAATAAAAAAATACAGAAATTTAGCCAGGCATGGTGGCGGGCGCCTGCAGTCCCAGCTACTAGGGAGGCTTAGGCAGGAGAATGGCGTCAACTCGGGAGGCAGAGCTTGCGGTGAGCCGAGATCGCATCACTGCACGACAGAGCGAGACTCCGTCACATTAAAAAAAAAAGAAAAAAAAGAAAAGAAAGAAAAGAAAATAAGCACCCCAAGAGTCAATTTCTCTATCATATATGTCAGATGTTACTATGGTTTTATTAATATCATTAAGATACCTGTTTCTGGTTATATTGGAGTAGTTGTGCTTTTATGTCATTCAATGGTTCAAAAAATAAGTGACTTGTTCATTATAAATTTTAAAGTAGTTATGTCTCAAAATCTAGGGTTAATGTAAAAATAATTTATTCTTTGAAAAAATAGCTCCAGTAATTTGAAATGACCTAAATATTTTGCTTTATTTCACATATAAATACTTTATTTCAAAGTATTTCACGTTTTAATCAAACGTGAAGCAGTGTGATTTTAATATAAAAACATAACAGTGTCGGTAAATCATAATTTGACACTACAACCAATACCTATTTAATTGTTTTGGTAAAATATGTGTCTTCTTTATAAGACTAAATTCATTCATCTAAATAAAAGTGAAAAAAGAAAAAAGTCTTAAAATGAATTAGAAAAATTTTGTCTGAAGTATTTATTCCCAAGATTTTTGTTAACATCAGATATCTTCTTATATTTCAAAGTGAAATAATCACTATCACCTTAGTCCAAGGAATGAGATAAATATCTTAGGGCTTGACTTAGAGTCTTATAGTTTCCATAGGACAACCAAATATACTATAAATTGCCCACAGATACAACTTAAGTATTACTATACAGTAATTCTGGAATTGGAATATATACACATTCAAATGCTTTTGGCATTTTGATTTATTCATATCAAAGCTACACCTGCATTTAGCATTTCTGTTATTTTACTTTAAAAAATTCTTAGTATAATTCTTATTATAATTAAAGACATATTTTGCTTTCTGCCTTTAAAGAATTTTGCTTAAATGCTTGTTTAATTTAAAAACGAAATAAGATAATGAAGATAGCTAGATATTGTTTACATGAAATGTTGCCCCATTTTCCATTTTCATTTAAATTGGATTGACATCAAACTTACTGTAACTGTGAGAGCTCAACTGTTAATTCAGACATTATAGAAAAAATTAATTGTGGGACAAGGAGGGACCAGATGCCCCATTGCATGCTCTCACCCAATGGAAAACAAATCATGCTTAGTCAGTTTGGGATGCTGTCACAAAATCACTATAGACTGTGTGTGGCTTAAACAATAAACATTTATTCCACAGCTTGGAGCCTGGGAAGTTCAACATAAGGACTGGCAGATTCAGTGTTTGGTCAGCACCTTCTTCTTGGCTTGTAGACAGTGGCCTTCTTCTTGTAGCTTCACAGGCAGAGCAGAGAGATAGATCATCTCTCCAGAGTCTCTTCTTATAAGGGCACTAATCCCATTATGAGGGCTCTACCTTCATTACCTGCTTACTTCACAATAGCCTCACCTCCAAATACCATCGTATGAGGGATTCTGGCTTCAACATATGAATTTTGGGGTCACACAAACATTCAATTTATACTGTTAACTATTCTTAAAGCAAAGTAATTCAGCTGCTTCTTGAAGACCACCAGAAATGGGAATCCGACTACCTTATAAGGCAAAATATTCAGGGGAGCTTGCAAGTGCATTTGATCTTTCAGATTTTTTAAATCAGTTTTTCCGTATTGAAATTATAGAGTTTTTCATAGGCAAAATCATTTTTAATAAGGCTTTTTACACACATACATACATATATATTCAGTTATATTTAGAGCTTCACTCCACACAATGTGTAAAACCTTCATTCTCAGCACATATTCTGAAGAATATTACCACCTCTAATACATCATCAGCAGAGCCATTCAACTCTGTCTATTTTACAATGAAATTAAAAACATGAAGACTCATGATTTGGTATACTCCCAAGGAGCAGAAAAATGTTTCTGTAATCGATTTATGAACCTACAATTGGTTTAAACAAAGGAATGCATACATACAGTTCCCATCAAATATTGTATCTCAAGGTTTCCGAGGACTTTGCAAAGATTAGATAGCCCGTGTTTCTATCCAGATTTGAATCCTCTCTATAATGTTCCCATTTTTAATTTTAAAAAACTCCATTATTATGTGACAATTATTTAAATAATTATGAGCTCTTACTTAAATTATATACTGGAATTGAATGTAAAACATTCTGTATGCAAATGAAATCTGTATTTTCAGAGTATTACAAAGTGGTATTACTTGATCCTCTGTTATTATAACATAATGGCATAAGATTATTCAATTCTATTTTAAAAGTTTCCCAAGTTTTATTTGTCATTGATGTATGTACTTAGCTGTGGCTTAACATTAATCAGAATTTAAGACATTATTTCATGCTTCTTAGGTTGTGAATGGATTCTGTAGAGAATAAGATTAATACTTTCCTCAAGAAAGATATTACAGACTTTCCTTAGTAATAGGTCTCTATACACAACCATACATTCCTGCTCCTTTTTCCCTTTATAGTAAATGGCATGACCTTTCAGTAAGGAGATATTAGTGAATATTGGAAATTGCACTAAGACAGTAGTCTGGAGACTGTTTCTTACCTTTGGCTCCATCAGTAAGTAGCTGATTTTCTTTAAGCAAGCCTGCCAATGGTTCTATGCTCTATATATTGTATGTATGAAATGAAAACTTTGAATCAGATAAATTCTGAAGTATTTGAAAGTTCTCAAACTCTGTGAATGTCTAAATCAATGCTAACTCAAAGTTATAATCAATACCTGTCTTGCTAAGAAGTCAGAATTTAAAATATCAAGCTAGGTATAAATATAATTCAACCTAAAACTTTTTCCATTAGCTTGGTAAGTTTCAATATCTTTACTGTACTAAGTAAATGACAGCCTTTCTTTAGGTTACCCTGATTTAAATTCGGAGAAACACATGGAATGATATAATAGTAAGGTAAGTTTATATATGCACATGAAGCTTCTTATTTAAAAGCTCCTCTATGTATGTACATCCAGGTGTGTCTGTGTATGTGTAATATTTGCCTGGCTTCTGCATTAGGGGTCATTATAATGTATATGACTGAGGAAAAGAATGACTTTCAGCTAGTCAGTGCTGTGTGTGTGTTTGTGTATGTGTGTGTGTGTGTGTGTGTATTTTGGGTAGGTGCAACAGCATATAATAAACAGTTCTTATGTATGAAGGATATAGCTTAAGGATAAACTTCTATGTAAAAATAGCTTTTTACATTAATATATGTGAAAATGTTCTAACATAAGTACTACTTTTCTGGAAAGAGTACAATATCATGATTTGTTGCTCATTACCCATTCAATTGCTTCAAATTCAGCATCTGGTTCTCATTACAAACTTGTTGTCTTTAGTTTTGCTTCAGTATTATCAGTTGCTCAAGTGAATCAATACAATTTCCAAGAATTTTGAATAAGTCTGTATATTGGCTGATATATGGTGGCTTTTTATATATTTATAAACAAATGTTTGTTTTTTATTTCAGTAAAATGAATTAGAGATTGGTTATATTAAAAGAAATAATACTATATAATATTCTATTATAAAAATGAAAATAGTTATTTAAGTATATATTAGTGAAGCATTTTGTTATATTTAATTTGGCAGTTTCTAATCATAGTAAGTGTTCACATCATCTTATCAGACCACTGACATAGTTTTAATATTTAAAATTATACAATCATTGTTAACACTGCTTAATTGAAAAACATGCTTGTCAGGTCTACAAAAAATACTTAAGGGTTGCCAGATTTCACAAATGAAAATACAGGATTCACAGGTAAATTTGAGTTTCAGATAAACAACAAATAATTTGTAGTATATCTTTTGCAATATTTGGAATATACACTAAAGAATTATCCATTGTTTATCTCAAATTTAAATTTATCTAGGCATCCTGTATTTTATATGGCAAATATCTTTAGCATATAAATATACAATAGGTTAATGCTTTTTCTGAGCTATAGATAGATGGAGAGATAATATAGCATCACCTCAGCTATCTGGAAGTCAAACTTTATATTTCTTAAGGCTAAAGAATGAGATACCATCTGAATTACAGACAGGGAGGTAAGGAATGTAAACAGGGAAGGAAGAAAGAAAAGAAAATAACAAACTACTCTGGCTCCATAAACATGACTTGCGAACATCTATTTATAGCAACTGTGAAAATAGCCAAACAGAGTAAAAAGGATTGAGCCTGATGCTCCAAAATTGCGGTACCTCACACCAGGTGAAAAGCAACACTCATATCAGCAATCAATTGCACAAAACCTGACAACCATTTAAGAGAGAGAATGAGAAAGCAAAAAGAACAAAAGAGAAATGATGGGAAAGAGACAAAAGAGAGTTAGTTACAAAGAGCCAAGGTAATGACAATAGGAGTGGAGGTGTTAATAGAACAGGAGATCCAGTGACTTAATAAATTCTGCCATTGTAGGAAAGTAATGGAGTGGGTTTGTCCTTCATTCTTGAGAACTGACAAGAGTATCAGTGTGCCACTCCACTGAAAAGCCACATTATCATTTGACCAGCTCTGTGGCATGCAAAGAATAGAAATTAAGAAGGTCCTGGCAAAACCGTTTTTGGTTCAGGTAATCACAAGAATGCAAATCAGTCTTGCTGAAAATATGCAAATTTCAGTGATATGAGAGAAGATAAGTAATTTGCCTAAAGTCACCACAGCTAGTAAAGGAGCAAAATCAGGACTCACCCCACGTTTTACACCAAAGTTACATGTGTATTTCACTTAATATTTTGATGCCTACCAACAGTTTTATTTGCTCAGGAGGAAGAGTCACTGTGGTAGAGAAGAGTTAAACCATAATGCAATGGAGATATGTGACTTGCATGGTAGCTTATTCATGGGGAACAAAACCCCATTAAGCATGTCATAAAATCCAACAGGTGAAAAGATGAGAAAATATCCTTATTGTGTTCTCATTCTAATTGAAAAGACAAAAATGCAGTATATGAAAATACTTAGGAATGAGTCATGTGACAAACAAAAATGAAAGGAAGGTTAACGCTAAGTGCTGAGAAATAAAGACCCGTGGAATTTTAGAATTCTGAGTAGTTTATTCCCAGAAGAGTTCAACAGGAATTGAAAGGAGAACGTACAAAATATTGATGAATTCTTGACCACTTGAACATGTACTAATGCTGTAATCAGTAAGTATCCTTGGCACACAAGTCACCTACTTACAAAATGCTTTTCTAACTATTTATATAAAAGACCTCCCAACCCTATGCTTATTGTCAGTCACTATGATTTCAGTTGCCATGTTTTATTTTCTTTTTAGTTGTTTACTATTATGATAAATTATTGTTTTATTTCCATCACTACCTTCATTCACAGTGGAGAAAATATAAGCTTCATGACAACAGGGACTTCCTCTGAACTGTTTACTATTTTATCACCAACACCCAGCATAATGCCTGATTCAGAAAAGAAGAATGCTAAATCTTTGTTTAAAGAATGACAGAATGAAAGACTGATACTTATGTAAACAAATCCAGTGTCTGTAAGAAATACAATTTTTGTTTGTTTTATGTTCTGGATTTTATTATGGAGTATGGGTCTCATATTCCCTGGTTCTCTTGCATTTTAAAACCTATTCCCTGCTTTTGAACTCTCAGTTAGCAAGTTGAGTTAGTATAAAATTCATAGATCACTGTTTCTGTCAAATACTGAAAGTCCTTGGTGATTTCTGGTGCATGGTCATGTGATTATTTAATTTTGTTTAAATAATCAGTAATTATTTAGTTTAAATTATTTAATTCTGTTTCATTTGGAGGGTTTTTTGTTCATTTCCCTAGTATGTATTGTACCAGCTTAATCTGCTAAACTTGAGGGGCTGTTATTATTTCAATAAACTTTCTTCTATCATTTCTTTCAATACTTTTACATTTTATTTGCTTTCTACCAACCAATTGCACTTCCTTCCTGTATTGTAATTATTAGGAGGTATGATCAATAAGTCCAGAAATCATGATGGCTAATTTTCTCACTCAAGGTATCTTGGAACTTTGATAAGAAAGACACTGGAAAACAGCACACTACCCTCTAATATGACTTGTTCTTGAGACATACCCAGCATGGCATGGTGACAATTAATGGCCCAATTGAAACATTGGCTGTCTTGAAATTTTCTATATAAGGATCGTGGAAACAGACATTAATCAACTGTTTGGTTCCTAACAAGGACTGTACTAATACAAGTCTCTATAAACTAGCTCTTAATGGCCCAGTTCTGTACAATCAAACTTGCTCACACCCTCCTTAATCCAAAATACAATTTTAAAAGAGAAGTATATTTCTAATCACCTTATTTTATAACCCAGGAAGTTAATTCAAAAGAGTTTAAGAGAATTGCTCAAAGTTAGCCCAGCCCCTCTCTTGACTCTTGCTTAATTACTTTTTCCATTAAATAATTTGTATGTTACATTTGGACACTATAGATCAAAAGATTTGGGAATAAGGACTACATAAAAATATGTAAAGAGATTACTTATGCCAACTCTTCAACCATCATGGAATTCTTTTGTGTCTTTTTCTAGATCAAAATATAGTCATGTGTCACTTAATGACAGGCATGCATTCTAATAAATGCATTTCATTTTCATAATTGTTTGAATATCATATAGTGCACATACACAAACCTAGATAGTATAGCCTACTGTACATCTGGCCTATATGGTATAGTCTATTGCTTCTAGGATACAAACCTGTACAGCATGTTACTGTACTGAATACCATAGGCAATTGTAACATAATGGTAAATATTGATGTTTCTAATCATATCTAAACATAGAAAAGGTACTGTAAAAATGCAATATAAAAGAGAAAAAAAAGGTACTTGCAGGACAAAGTTGCTCTGGATGTGTCAGTTAGTAGTGAATGAATGTGAAGGCCTGGACATTGCTCTACACTACTGTAAACACTGTACACTAAGGCTATACTAAATTTAATATTAAAAGTATGTTTCTTTTTTTAACTTCAACTTTTATTTTAAGTTCAGGGGTATATGTGCAGGATGTGCAGGTTTGTTACATAAGTAAATGTGTTACATGGTGGTTTGCTGCACAGATCATCCCATAACCTAGGTATTAAGCCCAGGATTCATTAGCTATTCTTCCTTATGCTCTCACTCCCCCACCACCCCCCTTGACAGGCCTCAGTGTGTGTTGTTTCCCCCGACATGTGTCCATATGTTCTTATTGTTCAGCTCCCACTTACATGTAAGAACAAGCGGTGTTTGGTTTTCTGTTTCAGCATTAGTTTACTGAGGATAATGGCTTCAAATTCCATCCATGTCCCTGCAAAGGACATGATCTCATTTTTTTATAGCTGCATAGTATTCCACAGTGTATATGTACCACATTTCCTTTATCCAGTCTATGACTGATGAGCATTGGGGTTGTTTCCCTGTCTTTGCTATTGTGAATAGTGCTGCAAAAAACATATGCATGCATGTATCTTTATAATAGAAAGACTTAAATTTCTTTGGGTATATACCCAGGAATGGGATTGATGGATCAGATGGTATTTCTGCCTCTAGATCTTTGAAGAATTGCTGTGCTGTCTTCCACAATGGTTGAACTAATTTATACTCCCACCAACAGTGTAAAAACACCCCTTTTTCTCTGTAACCGTGCCAGCATCAGTTTTTTATTTTTATTATTTTTTAGTAATAGCCATTCTGACTGGCATGAGATGGTATCACATTGTAGTTTTGATTTGCATTTTTCTAATGATCAGTGATATTGAGCTTTTTTTCATATGTTTGTTGGCCGCATGTATGTTTTCTTTTGAGAATGTTCATGCCCTTTGCCTACTTTTTAATGGTGTTGTTTTTTTCTTATAAATTTGTTTAAGTTCCTTATAGACTCTGGATATTACATCTTTGTCAGAAGGATGAATTGAAAAACTTTTCTCCCATTCTGTAGGTTGTCTATTCACTTTAACAATAGTTTCTTTTGCTCTGCAGAAGCTCTTTGGTGTAATTAGATCCCATTTATCAATTTTTGGTTTTGTTGTGACTGCTTTTGGCATTTTCGTCATGAAATCTATGTCTGTGCGCATGTTCTGAATAGTATTACCTGGATTTTCTTCTAGGGTTTTTATAGTTTTTGGCTTTACATTTAAGTCTTTAATCCATCTTGAGTTAATTTTTGTATAAGGTGTCAGGAAGAGATCCAGTTCCAGTTTTCTGCATATGGTTAACCAGTTCTCCCAGCACCATTTATTAAACAGGGAATCCTTTCCCCATTGCTTGTTTTTGTCAGGTTTGTTGAAGATCAGGTGGATGTAGGTATGTGGTCTTATTTCTGAATTCTGTATTCTTTTTTCTTTGGCGGGGGGTGGAGGGCAGAGTCGCTCTGTTGCCCATGCTGGAGTGCAGTGGCATGATCTCAGCTCACTGCAGTCTCTACCTTCAGGGTTCAAGCAACTTTGCTACCTCAGCCTCCCAAGTAGCTGGGACTATAGGAATGCACCACCACGTATGGCTATTTTTTGTATTTTTAGTAGAGATAGGGTTTCACCATGTTGGCCAGGCTGGTCTCAAGCTCCTGAACTCAAGTGATATTCCCACCTTGACCTCTAAAAGTGCTGGGATTACAGGTGTGAGCCACTGGGCCCAACCCCAAGTTCTCTCTTCTGTTCCATTGATCTATGTGTTTTTGCACCAATACCATGCCGTTTTGATTATTGTAGTTTTGTAGTATAGGTGGAAGTCATGGAGTGTGATGCCTCAGCTTTGTTCTTATTTCTTAGGATTGTCTTAGCTATTCTGGCTTTTCTTGGTTTAATGTTAATTTTAAAATAGTTTTTTTCTAATTCTGTGAAGCATATCAATGATAGTTTAATGGGAATAGCATTGCAACTGAAAATTACTTTGGGTCACATGGCTATTTTCGTGATATTGATTCTTCCTATTCATGACCATGGAATATTTTTTCCCCATTTGTTTTTGTCCTCTCTGATTTCTTTTTTCTTTTTTTTCTTGCTTTCACATTTATTATGAGGTTAATATAAAAGAGACATTAAACAAATATATTTCTGCTTCTTTACAAAGGATGACTATTGTTTTCTTACTTTTCAAATACAAATTTGTATAATATTATACTTGCAAGAAGTATAACACTCTTAATGAGCAATACAGTTAACCTTAACTGGCAAAATTTCATGTCTAATCTAATATCATTAACAAATTGAAAAATCTCTCCAAAATTTCACTCATCTTGCTGAAAATCCATGTTAAAGGCTTTGAAACTACACTTAATACATCTGGCTTATTTTATACCTCATCTTATACTACCAGTTATTATTTTTTTTTATTATACTTTTTAAGTTCTAGGGTACAAGTGCACACCATGCAGGTTTGTTACATACGTATACATGTGCATGTTGGTGTGCTGCACCTGTTAACTCATCATTTACGTTAGGTATACCTCCTAATGCTGTCCCTCCCTCCTCCCCCTACCCCATGACACACCCCAGTGTGTGATGTTCTCCGCCCTGTGTCCAAGTGTTCTCATTGTTCAATTCCCACCTATGAGTGAGAACATGCAGTGTTTGGTTTTCTGTCCTTGCAATAGTTTGCTGAGAATGATGGTTTCCAGCTTCATCCATGTCCCTACAAAGAACATGAACTCTTCCTTTTGCATGGCTGCATAGTATTCCATGGTGTATATATGCCACATTTTCTTAATCCAGTCTATCACTGATAGACATTTGGGTTGGTTCCAAGTCTTTGCTATTGTGAATAGTGCCACAATAAACATATGGGTGCATGTGTCTTTATAGCAGCATGATTTATAATCCTTTGGGTATATCCCCAGTAATAGGATGTCTGGGTCAAATGGTATTTCTAGTTCTAGATCCTTGAGGAATCGCCACACTGTCTTTCACAATGGTTGACTAGTTTACAGTCCCACCAACAGTGTAAAAGTGTTCCTATTTCTCCACATCCTCTCCAGCACCTGTTGTTTCCTGACTTTTTAATGATTGCCATTTTAACTGGTGTAAGATGGTATCTCACGGTGGTTTTGATTTGCATTTCTCTGATGACCAGTGATGATGAGCATTTTTACATGTGTCTGTTGGCTGTATGAATGTCTTCTTTTGAGAAGTGTCTGTTCATATTCTTTGCCCACTTTTTGATGGGGTTGTTTTTTTTTTTTTTTTTTTTTTCTTGTAAATTTAAGTTCTTTGTAGATTCTGGATATTAGCCCTTTGTCAGATGAGTGGATTGTAAAAATTTTCTCCCATTCTCTAGGTTGCCTGTTCACTATGATCGTAGTTTCTTTTGCTCTGCAGAAGCTCTTTAGTTTAATTAAATCTCATTTGTCAATTTTGTTTTTCATTGCCATTACTTTTGGTGTTTTAGTCATGAAGTCCTGGCCCATTCCTATGGCCTGAATGGTACTGCCTAGGTTTTCTTCTAGGGTTTTTATGGTTTTAGGTCTAACATTTAATTCTTTAATCCATCATGAATTAATTTTTGTGTCAAGTGTAAGGAAGGGATCCACTTTCAGCTTTCTACATATGGCTAGCCAGTTTTCCCAGCACTATTTATTAAATAGGGAATCCTCTCCCCATTTATTGTTTTTGTCAGGTTTGTCAAAGATCAGATGGTTGTGGATGTGTGGTATTATTTGCAAGGGCTCTATTCTGTTCCATTGGTCTATATCTCTGCTTTGGTACTAGTATCATGCTGTTTTTATTACTGTAGCCTTGTAGTATAGTTTGCAGTCAGGTAGCATGATGCCTACACCTTTGCTCTTTTGGCTTAGGATTGTTTTGGCAATGTGGGCTCTTTTTTGGTTCCATATGAACTTTAAAGTAGTTTTTTCCAATTCTGTGAAGAAAGTCATTTGTAGCTTGATGGGGATGACATTGAATCTATAAATTACCTTGGGTGGTATGGCCATTGTCACAATATTGATTCTTCCTATCCATAAGCGTGAAATATTCTTCCATTCGTTTACGTCCTCTTTTATTTCGTTGAGCAGTGGTTTGTGGTTCTCCTTGAAGACGTCCTTCACATCCCTTGTAAGTTGGATTCCTAGGTATTTTGTTCTCTTTGAAGCAATTGTGAATGG
This sequence comes from Macaca mulatta, assembly GCF_049350105.2. Lineage (NCBI taxonomy): Eukaryota > Metazoa > Chordata > Mammalia > Primates > Cercopithecidae > Macaca > Macaca mulatta. The sequence continues at coordinate 98,803,441 of NC_133413.1, forward strand.
GAGTTCACACATGATTTGGCTCTCTGTTGGTCTGTTATTGGTGTATAGGAATTCTTGTGATTTTTTGCACATTGATTTTGTATTCTGAGACTTTGCTGAAGTTACTTATCAGCTTAGGGAGATTTGTAGCTGAGACGAGGGTGTTTTCTAAATATACAATCGTATCATCTGCAAACAGAGACAATTTGACTTCCTCTTTTCCTAATTGAATACCCTTGATTTCTTTCTCTTGCCTGATTGCCCTAGCCAGAACTTCCAACACTATGTTAAATAGGAGTGGTGAGAGAGGACATCCTTGTCTTGTGCCAGTTTTCAGAGGGAATGCTTCCAGTTTTTGTCCATTCAGTATGATATTGGCTGTGGATTTGTCATAAATAGCTCTTATTATTTTGAGCTATGTCCCGTCAATGCCTAGTTTATTGAGAGTTTTTAGTATGAAGGGCTGTTGAATTTTGTCAATGGCCTTTTCTGCATCTATTGAAATGATCATGTGGTTTTGGTCTTTGGTTCTGTTTATATAATGGATTACGTTTATATATTTGCGTATATTGAATCAGCTTTGTATCCCAGGGATGAAGCCAACTTGATCGTAGTGGATAAGCTTTTTGGTGTGCTGTTGGATTTGGTTTGCCAGTATTTTACTGAGGATTTTTCCTTTTGTGGTCATCAGGGATATTGGTCTAAAATTCTCTTTTTTTGTTGCTGTGTCTCTGCCAGGCTTTGGTATCAGGATGATGTTGGCCTCATAAAATAAATTAGGGAGGATTCCCTCTTTTTCTGTTGATTGGAATAGTTTTAGAAGGAATTATACCAGCTCCTCTTTGTACCTGTGGTAGAATTTGACTGTGAATCCATCTGGTCCTGGACTTTTTTTGGTTGGTAGGCTATTAATTATTGCCTCAATTTCAGAGCCTGTTATTGGTCTATTCAGGGAATCAACTTCTTGTTGGTTTAGTCTTGGGAGGGTGTATGTGTCCAGGAATTTATCCAATTCATCTAGATTTTCTGGTTTATTTGCATAGAGGTGTTTATAGTATTTTCTGATGGTAGTTTGTATTTCTGTGTAATCGGTGGTGTTATCCCCTTTATCATTTTTTATTGCATCTACTTGATTCTTCTCTCTTTTCTTCTTTATTAGTCTTGCTAGTGGTGTATCAAGTTTGTTGATCTTTTCAAAAACCAGCTCCAGGATTCATTGATTTTTTGAAGGGTTTTTTTTTTGTGTGTGTATGTGTGTGTGTCTCTAGCTCCTTCAGTTCTGCTCTGATATTAGTTATTTCTTGCCTTCTGCTAGCTTTTGAATGTGTTTGCTCTTACTTTTCTAGTTCTTTTAATTGTGATGTTAGGGTGTCACTTTTAGATCTTTCCTGCTTTCTCTTGTGGGCATTTAGTGCTATAAATTTCACTCTACATACTGCTTTAAATGTGTCCCAGAGATTCTGGTATGTTGTGTCCTTGTTCTCATTGGTTTCAAAGAACATCTTTATTTCTGCCTTTATTTCATTATTTACCCAGTAGTCATTCAGGAGCAGGTTGTTCAGTTTCCATATAGTTGAGCGGTATTGGGTGAGTTTCTTAATCCTGACTTCTAGTTTGATTGCACTATGGTCTGAGAGACCGTTTGTTATAATTTGTGTTCTTTACATTTGCTGAGGAGTGCTTCACTTCCAACTATGTGGTCAATTTTGGAATTAGTGCAATGTGGTGCTGAGAAGAATGTATATTCTGTTGTTTTGGGGTGGAGAGTTCTGTAGATGTCTATTATGTCCACTTGGTGCAGAGCTGAGTTCAATTCCTGGATATCCTTGTTAACTTTCTATCTCGTTGATCTGTCTAATGTTGACAGTGAGGTGTTACAGTCTCCCATTATTATTGTGTGGGAGTCTAAGTCTCTTTGTAAGTCTCTAAGGACTTGCTTGATGAATCTGGGTGCTCCTGTATTAGGTGCATATATATTCAGGATAGTTAGCTCTTCTTGTTGAATTGATCCCTTTACCATTATGTAATGGCCTTGTCTCTTTTGATCTTTGTTGATTTAAAGTCTGTTTTATCAGAGACTAGGATTGTGAACCCTCCTTTTTTTATTTTCCATTTGCTTGGTAGATCTTCCTCCATCCCTTTATTTTGAGCCGATGTGTGTCTCTGCATGTGAGGTGGGTCTCCTGAATACAGCACACTGATGGGTCTTGACTCTTTATCCAATTTGCCAGTCTGTGTCTTTTAATTGGAGCTTTTAGCCTATTTACATTTAAGGCTAATATTGTTATGTGTGAATTTGATCCTGTCATTATGATGTTAGCTGGTTATTTTGCTCATTAGTTGATGCAGTTTCTTCCTAGCCTCTATGGTCTTTACATTTTGGCATGTTTTTGCAATGGCTGGTACCGGTTGTTCCTTTCCATGTTTAGTGCTTCCTTCAGGAGCTCTTGTAAGGCAGGCCTGGTGGTGACAAAATCTCTCAGCATTTGCTTGTCTGTAAAGGATTTTATTTATCCTTCACTTACAAACCTTAGTTTGCCTGGATATGAAATTCTGAGTTGAAAATTATTTTATTTAAAAATGTTGAATATTGGCCCTCACTCTCTTCTGGTTTGTAGAGTTTCTGCCTTTAGCCTGATCAGCTTCCCTTTGTGGCTAACCCGACCTTTCTCTCTGGCTGCCCTTAACATTTTTTTCTTCATTTCAACTTTGGTGAATCTGACAATTTTGTGTCTTGGAGTTGCTCTTCTAGAGGAGTATCTTTGTGGCATTCTCTGTATTTCCTGAATTTGAATGTTGGCCTGCCTCGCTAGTTTGGGAAAGTTCTCCTGGATAATACCCTGAAGAGTGTTTTCCAACTTGGTTCCATTCTCCCCTTCACTTTCAGATACACCAATCAGATGTAGATTTGGTCTTTTCACATAGTGCCGTATTTCTGGGAGGCTTTGTTCATTTCTTTTTACTCTTTTTTCTCTGAACTTCTCTTCTCATTTCATTTCATTCATTTGATCTTCAATCACTGATACCCTTTCTTCCACTTGATCAAATTGGCTACTGAAGCTTGTTCATTCGTCACGTAGTTCTCGTGCCATGGTTTTCAGCTCCATTAGGTCATTTAAGGACTTCTTTACAGTGTTCATTTCAGTTAGCCATTCGTGTAATCTTTTTTCAAGGTTTTTAGCTTCTTTGCGATGGGTTTGAACATCTTCTTTATCTCGGAAAAGTTTGTTATTACCCATCATCTGAAGCCTTTTTCTCTCAACTCATCAAAATCCTTCTGCGTCCAGCTCTGTTCCATTTCTGGTGAGGAGCTGTGTTCCTTTGGAGGAGAAGAGGCGCTCTGCTTTTTAGACTTTTCAGCTTTTTTGCTGTAGTTTCTCCCCATCTTTGTGGTTTTTATCTTCCTTTGATCTTTGATGATGATGGCATATGGATGGGGTTTTGGTGTGGATGTCTTTCTGTTTGTTAGTTTTCCTTCTAACAGTCAGGACCCTCAGCTGCAGGTCTGTTGGAGTTTGCTAGAGGTCCATTCCAGACCCTGTTTCCCTGGGTATCACCAGCAGAGGCTGCAGGACAGCAAATGTTGCTGAACGACAAATGTTGCTGCCTGGTCCTTCCTCTGGAAGCTTCATCTCAGAGGGGCACCCGACTGTATGAGGTGTCAGTCGGCCCCTACTGGGAGGTATCTCCCAGTTGTGCTACTTAGAGGTCAGAGACCCACTTGAGGAGGCAGTCTGTCCATTCTCAGATCTCAAACTCTGTGCTGGGAGAACCACTACTCTCTTCAACGCTGTCAGACGGGGACGTTTAAGTTTGCAGAAGTTTCTGCTGCCTTTTGTTCAGCTATGCCTTGTCCCCAGAGGTGGAGTCTACAGAGGCAGGCAGGCCTCCTTGAGCTACGGTGGGCTCCACTCAGTTCAAGCTTTGTTTTCCTACTCAAGCCTCAGCAATGGTGAATGCCCCTCCCCCAGCTTCGCTGCCACCTTGCAGTTCAATCTCAGACTGCTGTGCTAGCAGTGAGTGATGCTCCGTGGGCATGGGACCCTCCAAGCCAGGCATGGGATATAATCTACTGGTGTGCCGTTTGCTAAGGCCATTGGAAAAGTTCAGTATTAGGTTGGGAGTGTCCTGGTTTTCCAGGTACCATCTGTCATCGCTTCCCTTTGCTAGGAAAGGGAATTCCCCAACCCATTGTGCTTCCCTGGTGAGGCAATGCCACGCGCCCTACTCCATGGGCTTCACCCACTGTCCCGCAAGCCCCAGTGAGATGAACCTGGTATCTCAGTTGGAAATGCAGAAATCACCCGTCTTCTGCATCGCTCACACTGGGAGCTGTAGATTAGAGCTGTTCCTATTTGGCCATCTTGGCACCTCTTCTGCCTGTCCTGATTTCTTAGAGCAGGGGTTTTTAGTTCTCCTTGAAGAGGTCCTTCACTTCCCTTCCCTTGTTAGCTATATCCCTAAGTATTTTATTCTTTTTGTGGCAGTTGTGAATGGGAGTTCATTCATAATTTGGCTCTCAGCTTGTCTGTTCTTGGTATATAGGAATGCTAGCAATTTTTGCACATTGTATTCTGAGACTTTGCAGATGTTTTGTATCAGCTTAGGAAGCGTTTGGGCTGAGATAATGGGGTTCTCTAGATATAGGATCATGTAATCTGCAAGCAAAGATAATTTGACTTCTTCTCTTCCTATCTGGATACTTTTTATTTCTTTCTCTTCTTGATTCCCCTGGCCAGAACTTCCAATACTATGTTGAATAGTAGTATTGCGGGGCATCCTTGGCTTGTGCTGATTTACAAGGGGAATGCTTCCAGCTTTTGCCCATTCAGTATGATATTGGCTGTGGGTTTATCAAGTAGCTCTTGTTATTTCAAGGTATGTTCCTTCAATACCTAGTTTATTGAGAGTTTTTAACATGAAAGGATGATGAATTTTATCAAAGACTTTTTCTGCACCTATTAAGATAATCATGTGGTTTTTTTCTTTCATTCTGTTTAGGTGATGAATCACATTTATTGATTTGCATATGTTGAACCAAACTTGCATCCCAGGGATTAAACCAACTTTATCATTGAGCATAAGCTTTTTGATGTGCTGCTGGATTCATTTTGCCAATATTTTATTGAAGATTTTTGCATCGCTATTTGTCAGGGATATTGGCCTGAAGTTTTCTTCTTTTTGTTGTATCTCTGCCAGTTTTTGGTATCAGGATGATTCTGGCCTCATAGAATGAGTTAGAAAAGAGTCCCTTCTCCTCAATTGTTTGGAATCATTTTAGTAGGAGTTGTATTAGCTCTTCTTCATACATCTGATAGAATTCAGCTGTGAGTCTGTCTGGTTTTGAACTTTTTTTGGTTGGTAGGCTATTTCTTACTGCCTTAATTTTGGAGCTTGTTATTAGTTGGTTCAGGGATTTCATTTCATCCTGGTTCAGTCTTGGAAGGTGTATGTGTCCAGTTATTTATCAGTTTCTTCTAGATTTTCTAGTTTATGTTCATTGTATGATATTTATGGTATTCTCTGATGGTTGTTTGTATTTCTGTGGGGTCAGTGGTGATATTCCCCTTAGCATTTCTGACTATGTTTATTTGATTCTTCTCTCTTTTCTTCCTTGTAAGTCTAGCTAGCTGTCTATTTTATTAATTTTATTTTTCAAAAAAATCAGCTCCTGGACTCACTGATCTTTTGAATTTCTTTTATATCTCTATCTCCTTCAGTTTTGCTGTGATCTTGGTTATTTCTTGTCTTCTGCTAGCTTTGAAATTTGTTTGCTCTTGGTTCTCTAGATCTTTTCATTCTGATGTTAGATTGTTAACTTGTGATCTTTCCAGCAATTTGATGTGGGCATTTAGTGATAAAAATTTCTCTCTTAACACTACTTTAGCTGTGTTCCAGAGATTCTGATATGTTGTCTCCTTTTTCTCATTAGTTTCAAAGAACTTCCTGATTTCTGCCTTAGTTTCATTATTTCTGCAGGAGTCATTCAGTAGCAGATTGTTCAGTTTCCATGTAGTTGTGTGGTTTTGAATGAATTTCTTAATATTGAGTTCTAGTTTGATTGTACTGTGGGCTGAGATTCTGTTTGTTATGATTTCATTTCTTTTGCGTTTGCTGAGGAGTGTTTTACTTCTGATGATGTGATCAATTTTTGAGTTAAGTACTGCATGGCTATGAGAAGAATGTATATTCCATTGTTTTCAGTTGGAGAGTTCTGTAGATATCTCTGAGGTCCACTTGATTCAGAGCTAAGTTCAGGTCCTGAGTATCTTTGTTAATATCTTTGTTAATTTTCTGTCTTGCTGATCTACCTAATATTGTCAGTGGGCTAGTAAAGTCTCCCACTATAATTACGTGGGAGTCTAAGTCTCTTTGCAGGTCTCTAAGCACTTGCTTTATAAATCCGGGTGCTCCTGTACTGGGTGCATATATATTTAGGATATTTAGGTCTTCTTGTTTAATTAAATGCTTTACCATTATGTAATGCCCTTCTTTTTCTTTTTTGATCTTTGCTGGTTTAAATTCTGCTTTGTCAGAAACTAGGATTGCAACCCCTGCTTTTTTTGTTTTCCATTTGCTTTATAAATTTTTCTCTATTCCTTTATTTTGAGCCTATGAATGTCTTTGCACATGACATGTGTCTCCTGAAGATGATATACCAATGAGTATTGGCTCTTTATCCAACTTGCCATTCTGTGCCTTCTAATTGGGGCATTTAACCCATTTATGTTTAATGTTAGTATTGTTTTGTGTGAATTTGATCCTGTCATGATGCTAGCAGGTTATTTTACAGACTTGTTTATGTGGTTGCTTCATACCGTCACTGGTCTGTATACCTCAGTGTGTTTTTGAAGTGACTGGTAATGGTTTTTCCTTTCCATATTTAGTGTTTTCTTCGGGAGTTTTTGCAAGGCTGGCCTCGTGGTGGTGAATTCGCTCAGCATTTGCATGTCTGAAAAGGATCTTATTTCTCCTTTGCTTATGAAACTTAGTTTGGCTGGATATGAAATTCTGGGTTGGAAATTCTTTTCTTTGAGAATGTTGAATATTGGCCCCCAATCTCTAATGTCTTGTAGGGTTTCCACCAAGAAGTCTGCTGTTAGACTGATGTGATTCCCTTTGTAGGTGACCTAGCCTTTCTCTCTGGCTGTTTTTAACATTTTTTTCTTTCATTTCAACCTTGGAATGAAACACAGAATCCGATGATTATGTGTCTTGGGGTTGATCTTGTTATGGAATATCTTACTGGGTTTCTCTGGATTTCCTGAGTTTGAATGTTGGCCTGTGTTGCTAGGTTGGGGAAGGTCTCCTGGATGATATTCTGTAGTATGTTTTACAACTTGGTTCCATCCTCCCCATCTCATTCAGATACCCCAGTCATAAGTTTTGTCTTTTTACATAATCACACATTTCTCAGAAGTACTGTTTGTCCCTTTTTATTCTCTGTTCTTACATAATTCCAAAATTTGGGGGGTTTTGTTCATTTCTTTTTATTTTTAAATCTATATTCTTGTCTGGCTGTCTTATTTCAGAATGATAGTCTGAAAGTTCTGAGCTTCTTTTCTCCACACGATTGATCTGTTCTGCTATTGGTACTTGTGACTGCATTGGGAAATTCTCATATTGTGTTTTTCAGCTTCATCAGGTCAACTGTGTTCCTCTCTAAATTGACTATTTTAGTTATCAGCTACTGTATTGCTTGATCATATTTCTTAGCTTTTTTGCACTGGGTTACACATGCCCTTTTAGCTCAGCAAAGTTTATTACCCATCTTCTGAAGCCTACTTCTGTTAATTCAGCCATCTCAGCCTCAGCCCAGTTCTGTGCCCTTGCTGGAGAGATGTTGCAGTCATTTGTAGGAGAAAAGGCACTCTGGCTTTTTTATTTTCCAGCATTTTTGCATTGATTTTCTCTCATTGTTGTAGGCTTATCTACCTTTGATCTTTGAGGTTGCTGAGCTTGAATTGGGCTTCTGTGGGGTATTTTTGGTTGATGTTGTTGTTGTTTTCTGTCTGTTTTTATTTTAATAGGCCACTGTCTGTTAACAACCATAGGGCTGCTGTGGTTTGCTGGCGGTCCACTCCAGACCCTAGTTGCCTTAGTTTTTCCCATACCTGGAGATTTCACCAGTGATTGCTGTAAAACATCAAAGGTGATAGCCTGCTCCTTCCTCTGGAAGCTCCATCCTAGGTGGGTACTGACCTGTTGCCAGCCTTAATGCTCCTGTAGTTGCTGCCCGGAGACCTCTGTTGGGAGGTCACATGCAGTCAGGAGGAACGGGATCAGGGACCTGCTTACAAAATCAGCCTGGCTGCTTTTGATAGAGCACATGTGCTGCATTGGTCAGAGGTGGCCCTTCCTTATCTGGACTACCTGGACTCTCCAAATCACAGAGTTGGTGGCCACGCCTCCCCTGGGATCTTTCTTAGGGAGATATCAGAGTTCTGTTCATATAAGCCTGGCTGGAGTGACTAACGGACCCCTGCAGGGAGGCCTGGCCCAGTCAGGAGGAATGGATTGGAGTCCTGCTTAAAGAACCATTTTGTGTGCAATTTTGCAAAGCAGGTGTACTGCACTGAAGAAGACCCTTCCAAGTCAGGATCTCCTGGGCTCTCCAGAGCCAGGAGGCTGGAATGTTGAGTCAACCAAACTGCAGAAATGGTAGCTGCTCTCTTTTCCCCCAAGACCTCCCTCCCTCCCATCTCCACCCCCCCCTCCAAACTCTCTGTAGTTTCAGGCAAACTCAGCCTATTGTCATTTGCTGGGATTCCAAGCCAGTGAGTCTTTACTTTTGGAAGTGGGGCCCACAGAATGACACAGCTTGGCTCCCTGGATTCAGCCCCTTTCCTAGGGGAATATAGGAATGGAGCTGCCACATTGCCAGGAATCCGGGGCCAGAATATGTAAAACTTCTGGGGCTCTGTGTGTGCCTGAGCAGTTACTCTGCTGAGACTCCACTCAGCTCTGTGTATCAGACCCAAGGCCCTAGCAGCATGGGCTCACAAGGGCATCTCCTGATCCATAGGTTGCAAAGATCGTGGGAGAAGCATGGTTTACTGGGCAGGGTTGCACAATCTCTCACTGCTTCCCTTGGCTACGGGTGAGGGTTCCTTTTGTTCCATGCTGCTCCCAGGTGGGCTGTCACCCCTAAAAATATTATTCTTTCTTCAATAGTATATTAACTTTAGCTTACCGTAACTTTTTTATTTTATAAACTCTATAACTTTTAAAAAAACTTTTAAGGTGGGGTGTGGTGGCTCACACCTGTAATGCCAGCACTTTAGGAGGCCGAGGTGGGTGGATCACCTGAGATCAGGAGTTTGAGACCAGCCTGGCCAACGTGATGAAACCCCGCCTCTACTAAAAATACAAAAAATTAGCTGGTTGTGGTGGCGGGCACCTGTAATATCTACTAGTCCAGAGGCTGAGGCAGGAGAATCGCTTGAACTCGGGAGGCAGAGGTTGCAGTGAGCAGAGATCATGCCACTGCACTCTAGCCGGGGCAACAGGAGTGAAACTCTGTCTAAAAAACAAACAAACAACAACAAAAAGCCACAAACAAAAACTTTTAAAATACATTGTATATCTGTACAAAAATATTTTCTTTATATCTTTATTCTTTAAGCTTTTTTAATTTTTACTTTTTACTTGAAAATTTTTTTCTGTTAAAAAATAAGGCACAAACATCCACATTATCCTAGGCCTACACAGGGTCAGGGTCATCTGTATCACTACCTTCTACCTACACATCTTGTCCCACTGGAAGGTCTTCATGGGTAATAACAGGCATGGAGCTATCATCTCCCATGACAATAATGCCTTCTTTTGAAGTACCTCCTGAAGGAACGGCATGAGGCTGTTTTACAGTTAACATTTTTTTAATTGGTAGAAGGAGTACATTCTAAAATAACTGTTAAAATGTAGTATACTAAATACATAAACCAGTAACCTGGTTGATAGGGTTTGGATGTGTGTGCCTGACAAAAGCTCATGTTCAATTCTAACCCCCAGTATTGGAGGTGGGGCCTGGTGGGAGGTGAATGGACCATGGACATGGAGTTCTCATGAGTGGTTTAGCACCATTTCCCCTTGGCATTCTGTAGTTAATTCTTATAAGATCTGGTTGTTCAAAAGTGTATTCCACCTCCTCCTTCTGTCTATCTTGCTCCTACTCCAGCCGTGTAAGACATGCTTGCTCCCCCTTCACCTTCCACCATAATTGTAGGTTTCCTGAGGCCTCCCCAGTGGCTGAGCAGATGCCAGCATCATGCTTCCTTTACAGCCTGTGGAACCATGAGCTAATTAAACCTTTCTTTATAAGTTACCAGTCTCAGGCTTTTCTTTATAGCAGTGTGAGAATGGGCTAATACAGTGGTCATTTAGTATTATCAAGTATTATGTACTGTATATAATTGTATGTGCTGTACATTCAAACAGCTGGTAGTGGGATAAATTTGTTTGCACTGCTCACCGCAAACATGTGAGTAGTGCATTGTGCTTTGATGTTAGGATGACTGCAACATCACTAAGTGATAGGAATTTTTCACCTCCATCATAATCTTATGAGACCACCATTGTAAATGCAATCTATTGTTCACTGAAACATCATTATGCAACATATGACTAGTTCTTTAGGTTGGAGAAGTCAGAAGCAAAGTAAGATTTAAATCACAAACTTTGGCTCTGTTTACAGATGGCCTAAATGAAGCTCACACTTGAAAAATATTTCTATTTCTATCCATCCTATATTTCTCTGGCTCTGACTATAGCTTTAAAAACCCTAAATTTTTTATTATTACTCTCTTAGAGTGTTTGCAAACAATAATCGCATTGTGATCTCTATTGTCCAGACATTATTGTTCCTTTTCATTATATATATATAATGAAATATATATTTATATATTAAATATATTAAACATATGTATATATGTATATATACATTTAAATATATGTATATATTTAATATATATAATATATATTTAATAAAATATGTTAAATATATATTTTATATAATATATATTTTTGTTTCGTTTTTTTTTTTTTGAGAGGGAGTTTTGCTCTTGTTGCCCAGGCTGGAGTGCAATGGCGTGGTCTCGGCTCACCACAACCTCTGCCTCTCGGGTTCAAGCGATTCTCCTGCCTCAGCCTCCCGAGTTGCTGGGATTACAGGCACACGCCACCACGCCTGGCTAATTTTTTTTGTATTTTTAGTAGAGATGGGGTTTCTCCATGTTGGTCAGGCTGGTCTTGAACTCCCAACCTCAGGTGATCCGTCCGCCTTAGCCTCCTAAGATGCTGAGATTACAGGCGTGAGCCACTGAGCCTGGCCAGATATATTTTTAAAATATTTTCTTGGTTATGTGCTAAGAATACAATTGTAAAAATCATTAGAAACTGACAACATGTTTGCACTGGCAAATAAATCACTACAATGATCCAGAATTTAGTATCCACATTGTGAAAACAATGTAGTTTATAGTTAACAATAAGCAAATTACTATAAAGTGCCACCTTTGAAGGAAAAAAGCACTGCTCCACCTCCCAAAAACTGCATTTTAGTGTGTGACTTTTGTGAAACATCTCTCCTCACTTTATGTGAACCCTATTAAGCCACTACTACAACTAAATATAAGCGGATGTTACCAAATACAAAACTTATTAGCTCTCTTATCTAAGGCATGTTATTACATAGTAAACATGCATTAATGTATTTCAGACTAGAATGTAAGGCCCTCTGAGCACCAGGAACTGCCTTCTTCAGTGTCACCCACATTTATCAAGCTGACTTTTTCAGGCTTCCCTTGACACTGTCCAGTTCACATACAGTACCCCATGATTTGTTTCTATCCGTTCATGTTCAAACAACATTTTATGCTATTTCTGAGAATACATAGTTGCTGAGTTGCTGTGAAACTGTCATGTTACTAGCTCCTCAGGGGAATGAAAACAAGTATTTGAATTTCAGTAAAATAGTGCATATATCAGGGGTTAATTGTATGATATTAAAGCATGAATTACAAGAGACAGTGACCCATTCACTTTAATTGCATAGATAATAGCACCAAATGTATATAGGAAGCATTTGTTTATTAAGAAAGAGATTCTTAATTCCAATTCCCCGAAAGAGTCTATGACAATTCTTATCAAAATTATGAATATTTTTAGTGAGGATTTCATGTACTGTTATTGTTGAGACAATTTTCAGTGGGTTTCTCATATTGTCAGCTTGTCTCATGATTGAGGCACTTACTTACCTTATGTTCTGAGGTCTCTTTTATTTTATTTATTTATTTATTTATTTATTTCGAGACAGTGTCTAGCTCTCTCACCTAGGCTGGAGTGCAGTGGTGTGTTCTCGGCTCATTTCGACCTCTGCCTTCTGGGCTTAAGCAGCCCTCCCGCCTCAGCCTCCCAAGTAGCTGAGATTGCAAGTGCTTGCCATCATATCATTCCTGGCCAATTTTTGCTTTTTCTCTTTTTTGCTTTTTTTTTTTTTTTGTAGAGACAGGCTTTCACCATGGTGCCCAGGCTGGTCTTGAGCTTCTGGGCTCAAGCAATCTGCCCGAGTCAGCCTCCCAGAGAGCTGGGATTACAGGCGTGAGCCACCACACCGGGCCCTTAACTGTCTTTTCAAGGATGTTTGCCTAATGAGCACACTTGAAAGACATAGTATCTCACTCTGAAACAGGAAGTAGGCTTGCTTGGTGCCCAGCCTAACAAGATAATGACTCCCACAGGAGCAAAGGACACATATGCTTGCTTCCTTTTATAAAAGAACCAAATTCTCTAAGTGTAGAGTTCCTCTCTTGAAGCCCATTATATCTGCAGGGATTACATAGACCCCTTCATGCCTCCTGGTAAGAGCATGAGTTCCTCCAAGCTGTGGAAAAAATCAGATAGTCTGTCTAATGTTACCGCCGTGAGAAAGTCTTTTGTCTCACCCAGGAGTCTTGTGTCTTTTCCAGCATCCATAAAACTGTAGCAGGCTAACTGGTTATACTGCAAGTTAGGTAAAGATCTTAGACCCCTCACAGTTCTTGTAAGACGTTGTATCGTTCCATTCTTGCATTGCTATAAAGAAATACCTGAGACTGGGTAGTTTATTTTAAGATAGAGGTTTAATTGGCTCATGATTCTTCAGGCTGTACAGGAAACGTGATACTGGCATTTGCTTGGCTGCTGGGGAGGCTTCAGGAAACTTACAATCATGCAGAAGACAAAGGGGGAGGAGGCACATCACATGGCCAGAACAGGAGCAAGAGAGCGAGAAGGGAGAGGCGCTACACACTTTGAAACAAATAGATCTCACAAGAACTCACTACCATGAGAACAGTAGCAAGAGGATGGTGATAAACCATTCATGAGAAACCCACCCTCATGATCCAGTCACCTCCCACCAGATCCACTTCAAAAACTGGTGATTACAATTTAGCATGATATTTAGGCGCGGACACATATCCAACTATCTCAGATGTTTTGGCAGTGAACATCAGTTATTGACAGAGACAAGGTCTTCTAAAAGGTAAAGTATGAGTGTCACATAAGCTGATAACAGAATTTAAGGTAAGTCCACAGGAATTGGTAATAAACATATTGACCAAATTGTATAGTGAGGCTGGAAGTAAACCATATGGTTATCCTGGAAGCACTGGTCCTCACTTTATTGCTTGTTAGTAAGAAGAAATTGGGGAGGAGGGTGCATGTATGTAGGTTCAAGGACACCTATCTAAATAGGGGGCTGTAGTTGCTAATTTTGCTCGAGGAAATGCTGGGTCAGGAGCAAGGAGGAGAAAGGAGGGAGGGAGATTTCCTCACCAACATGGGGAGGAACCTCAAGTCTACCTTATTGTAACAGCAAGTACTAAGATTCATCCTGAAAAGACAGAAGGGTTTCTACTTCCTTTCAGATTACTGTTATAGGGCTGAGCATCTACACTAGCAAGAAAGGAGGGAAATTCACAAAAGGCATGGCAGAAACTAGGTGCATCTTTAAAATTTTGGCTAGTTCATTTCAGAGAAGAGGAGAATGGCATGTAATGCTCATTCTGGAAGAATGGAAATACTTGCTTTCAGCTCAGCACCCTTTGCAGTCTGTCATGCCAATTTTAGATCTATTCAAAGATGATGGTAAAACATATGAGGTTTTTTGGTGTTCTGTCTTATATGTATATATAAAACATATATGTATACATTGTTTTATATGTGTATATATTAAAAACCTGTGTATAATAAAACATATATATACATATATATACACACACACACATACATACATATATACACATAAGCCTTGTATGCCGTAAGAGACATTTGATCCTTTGGGGCAGAATTCCCTGAGAAAAATCTTGTGGGAAACCATAAGGGAGTCATTGACTAGAATTAAAGTTCTTATGGCTCCAGGTAGTTCACAATGCTGGCAGTGGTGACTAACTGGAGAACAAGTAAGGACATCCAACAAGCTTCCTTGTCAAATGGAAATTATGTATCCAACAGTACAGCAAGCCAGGCCACAGCAGCTTCTCAGCTTTACATGAAAAAGAGATAGCTATACTTTGGGGAAATTGTATTCCCCCATCTGCCTCCAGAAGCAAAACTGGTTTGATAGGGTCCTCAATTTAGAGGGATTCCTCTACATTCTTGGGCCTGAGACACTGATTTTTTGGTTGCCGAGCTAAAATTTGATGGTGTCCACTATACAATTCAGCCTCAGCACCAACTGTGTTTAGTTGAGAATGGATGACTGACAGTGTCTCTGGACATAACTCATAGCTCTGGACAATACTCTGCTTGACGAACCTTGCTATAATTTTGCTGGCTTTCTGGCTTTTGCCAGGGGCCTAGGTGTTTGGTCTGCCACACAAATTGTGGTTGCTGACCAAGTCATCTAGATCATACTTGTAGATGTTCAAAGTAAGGGATTATTGTCTGATGAGCCCAACTAAAATCCAGCTATCGAATGAACCTGCACCGTCCGGATTGTCACCTAATTTCATCTTTGTACCAGATATAGCAACACATCCTCCACTGTAGAGTGAGTACAACTTTCAGGACTCTGTGTTTCTAAAGCTGACCATTTTAATCAGTGAGTAAAAGAAACCACCATTGTGGGTTCTGAGCAATAGGGAATAATTTTCTATTTAAAATTTAGAGAGACAAACTTTTTTTCTCTGCCAAAAGCAAGAAATTGTATGAAGTTCTGGTATTGCACCTGTGAAAGTCATTTTGCAGAGATCTTGCAGATGGTATAAGGTGCAGTTTGACTCCTGGCTCTGCTACTTACTATATTACATTAAACAAACAAAAAACTCTTAGAGATGTAGTGTTATTTTTTAAAAGTGGGAAATGCGATAGTTTTAAATATCAAAGAAACAACCCCTGTGAGAATGTTTTCCAATTGCAAAACATCTACAAATATTATTTGTAGTGCCGGTACTTATGTATGTTTACACTGGAAAATAGAAACCAAGCAATATAAATATAGTTCACCATCTATGCATTAAACCTAAAAAAATTCAGAAAACAGACCATGATTTTAAAGTGTTTAACATTTTAGTTATAATACAATACAGTAACTAGTATACCTTGGGGAACCTGGGTGAAGTGCCCAACAGCCTAGATGGAAGGAAGATTAAGAAGCAAGAAAATGGAATGGAAACCAGGACAAAGAATTATCCTGCATACCAAAACCACACTATAGTTATTTAGATAATACACTATTTGTAGTTTGGATTATTTATTTTTATACTAGCCCTTAACATTCAATAAAAATAGATGTGGTTTGCCAATTAATATGGATATAAACACTTTCAACTAATTTTCAAATACATGGCTATGTCAAAAGAACTCTTTACATATTGGTTAAGAAAACTACCTAAACTTTTGAAATTTAATAATGACTAGTTACTAGTCATTATCCCAATTTCCACACTAAGAAGACCAGGTAAGGAGTATCTGCATAGCTCATTGCAATTTATTTAGCCTGGTATCTTTTTTCTTTTGAAATTATAGCAATGACATATTTAATTTGTAATCCATGGTACCTTCAACTTTGTCTTTGATCTATGTACAAAGCTAAGCATGAGTTATTTGTATTTATGTAAATAACCTTCTTAACCTAATTACCTTCTTTGTAGCTTTATAGAATTTCATGTTGATTTGATGCACTTTGTATCAGGTTATTTCATAAATCATATTTAACCTTCTATTTGTATATCTGAAACTTTAATCAATTACATTAAAAAATGATAATCGTGGACTGTGATTTAAAACACCTAACCTTTAAAATTCCAATGCAGCCTCAAAAATCCATAATTTAAAATGCCACTCATTTCCCACTATACAAAATATAAATCTATTCAATAAATAGCATTGTGCTACAATATGCAAGGTAAAGCACTCTTTTGTAAAGAATCACAAGTTTATATAAAATATGTAAAATTTAATTCCAAAAAACTTTACAAAAGTACAAACAAAGGAAAGCACTGGGCATGGCACAAGAATGACACAACAGTCTATAGGAATTTAGGGAGAGGAAAGAAAAAATCCTCCTATGCTTAATTAATCTATCATTTAAATTTGTTCCTATTTATTTTGTCTGTTTATTTTTGTAAAACGGCCTTGTTGAATATAATTCACATACCGCACAATTCATTCATTTAAATGGCATAATTCAATGAATGGCTTTTAGTATATTCATAGAGTTGCACATCCATTACCACAATCAATTTTAAAATATTTTCATTGCTGCCAAAGAAACATTGCTTCCTTCTCAATCCCACATCCGCTCCCATCCACACCAGCCCTAGGAAACACCAGTCTATTTTCTTTCTCCATAGATTTGCCTATTCTGGACATCACATATAAATGAAATCATACAATAGGTGGTCCTTTTATGACCAGTTTCTTTCACTCAACATAATATTTTCAAGGTTCACCCGTATGGTAAAATGCTTCAGTACTTTATTTCTTTTTATTGCTGTGTAATATTTTATTGTTTATCAATTTTATTTATTCATTCATCAGTTCACAGACATTTGGGCTGTTTCCCCTTTTGGCTAGTATGTATATTGCCGCTGTGATTATTTGTGTGCAAGTTTTGTGGGCACGTGTTTTCATTTCTTTTGGGTATATATCTAGGAATGGAATTGCTGGATCATACGCTATTTCCATGTTTAACCCTTTGATAAACTGCCACACTATTTTGCAAAGCAGCTCCACCATTTGACATTCTCACCAGCAGTATACGGGGATTCCAACTTTTGCACATCTTTGCCAACAGTTGTTATTTTTCTTTTTCTTATATGTATAGCCACCCTACTGGGTGTGAAGTAATGTCTCATTTTGGCTTTCATTTGCCTTTCCTGATAGCTTTTGACTTTGAGCAACATTCAATGTGATTTGGGGTCATTTGTATATCTTCTTTAGAAAATGTCTATTCAGATCCTTTGCCCATGTTTAAAATTGTATATTTTCCTTTTCATATTGAGTCATCTGTTATTCATTCCATTTTTCCTCTTTTCTCATTGACTTATTAATGAATTGAATATGTTTTATTGAACCATTTATCTCCAATATTGGGTCATGTCTTAGTTGGGTTGTTATTGCCTATAACAGAATACCTGAAACTGGTAGTTTATAAAGAAAAATAATTTATTTCTTCAAGCTATGAGGGCTGCAATGTCCATGGTTGAGGGGCTGCATCTGGTGACAGCATTCTTGCTAGTGTGGACTCTGCAAAGTTTCATGGTTGTGCAGGTTATCACATGGTGGGCATGCTGAACATGCTAGATCAGGTCTTTCTTCCTCTTGTTATAAAGCCACCAGTCCTGCTCCCATAATAACCCATTAATCTATTAATTCATGAATTGATTCATCCATTCATGAGGGCAGAACCCTTATGACCTAGTCACCTCCTAAAGGCCTTACCTCTCAATACTGCCACATTGGAGATAAAATTTCAACTTGAGTTTTGGAGGAAAAATATTTAAACCATAGCAGATCATTAGCCATGCCAATATTTAACTTAGCATAGCCTACTCTGAAATAATATTACACCAATCATGTATGTATGAAAACATCACAACAGTATACTTTCATTTATCTTTCCATTGTCTTTGTTAGTTTGTCATACAATTTTATATAAATGTCACAAATTCTGCAGTACCTTTTTAAAACAGTCAGTTGTTTATTAAAGGTACTGACTTTTTAAAAAAAATGGTTGTTTACTCATATATTTAACCTATCTTGTGGGTTTTATTTCTTCATGTAGATCCTAATTCCAGTCTGGTATCATTTACAATTTTTCTGAAGTTCTTCCTTATAGTACAACTTTTCCAGATCTAAGTTCTGTTAGAATTTTGATCTAAAAAGTCTTTGCATGGTTTTCTGTATCAATGTTATAGTATTCTGTATTTTTCAGAAATCTAAGGATATATTTCATTGTTTTCTTGTTGCATGGTTCTGATAAGAATTCTCTCATTCTTATCTTTGTCCTATAAACTGGCTGCTTCCAATATTTTCATCTAATTTCTGGCTTAGGGTGATTTTCTTTTTTGTTGTTGTTGTTGTTCAGTTTTGTTTTTCCTTGGGGTCCAAGGATCTTCTTATAGCTGTGAATTTGAAGTTTTCATCCCATTTGAAAAAGTTTTGGACATTATTTATTCAAATATTTTTACCCTCTTCCCATCTTCTCTTCCTGGGTCTCTAATTACACCTAGGTTAGACCATTAGCTATCTTGTCTCTCTTTGTTGTGGTTCTGTCTATCATTCGTTTTCAAAATCTTTTTCTGTGCTATATTTAGAATTGTTTATATGGTTATGTCATCAAGTTAACTGATCTTTTCTTCTTTAGTATTTAATCTACAGTTAATCCCTTCCTATGTATTTTTTATTCACATGTTTTTGATCAATAAAAATTCCATTTAGAGCTTTATTATTTTTTCTATTTCTTCTATTTTCCCATTATTATGTTCATCTTTTCCATTAACATATTTATAAATAGAACAGTTGTTTTAACATCCTTTATGATCAACCTGTTTTTCCATTTCTATTGATTGATTTTTCTTTTGGTTAACTTTTCTTCTGGTTTTTGGTTATCTTTTCCTGATTGTTTGCATATGTGGTGAGTTTTAGTTGGATACTGCCATTGTTGCATGCTGAATTTTGTTTAATTTGAAAAAATAAAATGTAGGCTTTTTTCTCTGGTTTTCAACTTGATCCTTTCTTTTTTTTTTTTTTTAATTATACTTTAAGTTCTAGGGTACATGTGGATAACGTGCAGGTTTGTTACATATGTATACTTGTGCCATGTTGGCGTGCTGCACCCATCAACTCATCAGCACCCATCAACTTGTCATTTACAGCAGGTATAACTCCCAGTGCAATCCCTCCCTCTCCCCCCTCCCCATGATAGGCCACGGTGTATGATGTTCCCCTTCCCGAGTCAACTTGATCCTTTCTAAGCATTCCTTTAACTTTGTTATGATATGTCAAAAGCAGCCTTTATTCTGGCACTAATTAAGCCCAATACTAAAGTTTAAGCCTTCTGAAGACATTAATGCCTAGTCTAAGTCTCTCTACTCTGATTAGTCCAACATAAACTGTTTTTGCCCTTGTATGAGCACTGAGACTTGTGTATCTACAGCTTTCTAGTAGTTCTTTTCTCAGGTTTGAGGGTTCTTTTTTTTTTTTTTTCTCTCCTCAATCCCTCCTGAAAAAAATCTATGTCCACCTTTACCTTTCCACTGTTGTTTTCCTAACTTAGGTCTCCATCACTGTTCATCTAAATTCTACAGGCTCTTCTAGGAGATTGTTCTAATGATAATTCCAGTCTCATTCTTACATTAGTCATGTCTCCACGGTAGCAGAATTATCTTTTTAAGATGAAAATCTAAAGGTTTATTTGTCTATTCCAATTACTTGTCAGTACATTTCTTAAGGACAAGGATGACATCTGGCAGTTAGTAAGTATTGTGCTGGTAAATCAGCTTTCATGGGAAAAAATTCCAGATATCTAATATTTGCCCATTACTATGGTGTAAATATTTCCATCATGGCCACTTGCAATCTGCCAATTAATGTCAGTGAATATAGAGTTGTGAAGAGATGCACACAATTAGCTTTCACAAGGCACTATAATTCAGCTACAGTACGATTCAGCTTCAGCACATTTGGTGTTTAGCCCATAGTAGGTTCTTGGTACATGTTCCTTGAATGAAAGACTTTTATTATCTGTGTTAAAACATAAGTGCATAAATAAAACTAGACCAGCTACAGGAGGATTGTTTGAGCCTAGAAATTTGAGGCTGCAATGAGCTATGATCACACCACACTCCAATCTTGGTGACAGAGTGAGACCCTATTCTAAGATAAAATAAAATGTAATAAATTATTTAAAAAGAGAGAACCGGGGCTAACTAACTAGCTAGTTAATGCAGCCTCCAAACAAAAAATCAACACAATGCATGCCTCCAGTTAATTAGGGAAAAAGAGGAGTCTGAGATAAGAATATGCAGGTATTAATAATTTTGGTGTTTAAATAGTGATTTTAACATGAAAATTAAATAGAACTTTGCTGAGTAGTATGAAAAATAAAAGTTAATTGAATAACTTTATGGTAAGTATTCTGCATTGCCAGTAAGAATTATAGGACAGGCAGTAGGAAAGCTTAACAAAATAAATTGAATGAAACTTGGCATGTATAAAACTGTACTTTCCTGTATATGGCACTTTTAATATCTAGAAGGTATTCAAAACACAAAGCATTAGGTCTAAGAAGGATAAACCCTTATGAGTAAACATATCATACTGCACATAATAAAGAAGAAATGTTGGAAGATAGCCTACATTAAGAATTTAAGATAAGCAAACCTTGAAAATTGTGTTGGAAAGCTGTAATTGCAAAATAATGAGGATGCATGAGCATTGGCCAATTATCCCCACCCATAAATCTTGCTAAGTTTGATTCCCCACTCATATGGTTCCACTTTACCTCACTCACTCAATGCCAAACTGTACTGATTAAAAATATCTATCTAGGTGTGTGGAGACAGAAAACCACTGAGAAGTAAACATATTTTATTATATACTTTACAGTACTGTGTTGCTATGTTTGATTTCTAGATATTGAGAAAGTGTTCCTGAGAAGGTCAGTAAATCCTACTCAAACGCCAAATAAAAGATAGATAGGATTTGGTTCTGACTTCGAGATGGGGAGCCTGGGAGTGGGGAAGTTCATTATATGGGGTGGGGGTAGTGACAGTACTTAGGGACTTAATCCAATATTCACTTAGATTGACCTTACCCACATCATGTGTAAGAGGAATGTAGCCAACAAAAGCTTAGCTACAGTTCTAAAAACATGATGTGCCTTTTCTATGTACTTACATTTAGTTTGCTTTTCATGAAAACTAGTTATGAAAGTAGGTATACACTTACGCTTAATTTTTATAATAGCCTAGAAGTGAAAAATGAAGGACATCAGTAAAACCTGACGTACAACAAAAATAATTTTTATGTTATTTAAACTTATCAATGTCCTATTTTTAAAGTCAGTCCCCAGTGTCATCTATTAACTCTTAATTGGGTTATTAATAACATCTAATGGGCATAATGCCAATGTCAGTTAGAAAGACATGTCCACTATGGCATCAAATAACTACTGAAGATGAGGTGGTAACATACTCCCAAACTTTATGTACAATTTAAGGTTAAATACTTTTTTTCACATAATTGTTTTTGGGAGACAAATTTCTTGGTTGTTTTCTTGAAGAATGCCATTTCAAATGCTGTTTCATATTCATGTGGGAAGGAGTAGCTATAGATCTGGTTCTTTCAAGTAGAGGTCATGAACAATCTCCATGGGAGTGTTAGACTTTGGAATTGCCTTGCCTTAAAGAGCTGTTTAGAAAGTTTATCCTGTTTCTACTCATGACTATTTTATTTTGTTCTTTTGAAGAGTGACCAGTAAGCCACTTATATATATTTTCTGACACTAAATTAGTAGCTCATTTATCGCTTAGCTCCCCCAATTAACTCTACCTCTCCTAAGATAAATAAAAGAAATACATTGAATATATTCCTTTATTTGAAACATTATTAAAAATCTAACATTCTAGAAAGGGGCTTGAAGAAGGATTTGCTAAAAACACATTTAATAGTTTTTTCATTTTTTGTTTGTTTGCTTTTGGGCAAACATAATGAAAATCCTGGGATATCAGCGGCATATGACCAAGTGAGAGTGCAAATGTATGTCTGGCAAAGAAAGATAAGGGGTTAATTTCATTTATAGATAATTAACTTATTAAGTTATCCCAATTTTAATCAATTTTATCTTAAAAGAATAGAATGGTTGAAGCAGTGTTCCCCTCTGATGCAAGGCCGACACAGGTAGCAGGGCTTGAAAATGAAGTCATATGGGAGGCTACAGCACCAGGGCCAAGGTCAGGGCCAGGCATTCACCTCCTTTTCATCTATTCTTCTCCTTTAATAAACACACACAGACATATTGTTTCTCCAACTCTACTACTCTCCCACAATTAATGTTGTCACTTCTCCAATTTTCTCAGGTTCATATATTTTATTCCAGATATCTCTCAACATTTAATCCTTCTACCTACCTAAATCAAATGACCTAAGGTGTTTTTCCAAAATATAAATTCTGAGCTCACACCCACCCACCTCCAGAGAGTACCTGAATTAGAATTGCTGGGAGTGGGTTCAGATACTCTCACTTCTAACAAGTACCTGCTGCGATTCTTACAGATATTTGAGTCTTAAAATTGCTCCTACTGGTCTTTGGATGAAGCATCAGGGCCATTTGCAATAACAGCAACACCTTCCACATCATGAGTTAGCCTTAACCTGTGCAAAAACTGCAATAGCGAAAAAGAAAACAAAAAGGTTGAATTCGAATTAGCCCAAAATGAATATACAGTATAGCAGAATTAAGAGCCTGGGGAGACCTCTAGGTTCTCCAGTGTTCACTATCACCCCCTCATCTTTGACTCTGAATAAGGTACGAAGAAAGATAATCAGCTTAAGACACACATTTTTAAAAAATATTATCAAGACATTTTATAAATTTAATGGAAATTGTGTTTAGTGTAAATGCTATGAATAGTGTGAAATTTCTCAAAGTTCACTGAATTTTTTTCTACTTATAAATGATAATTGAAACAGATTGGAAACAGAGCGTGTCCTTTAAGCTGTAATGATTACCTGAGAAGAGAGACCTCTAAAAAGAAAAGAGGAAGAATCGAAGAAAAGCAGGAAGGAAAAAGGAAGAAAAGAAGAAGGGAAGGAAGGAAGAAAGGGAGGGAGGGAGGGAGGGAGGAAGGAAGGAAGGAAGGAAGGGAGGAAGGGAGGAAGGAAGGAAGGAAGGAAGGAAGGAAGGAAGGAAGGAAGGAAGGAAGGAAGGAAGGAAGGAAGGAAATGGGAAAACTTCAGATTCAGAAAATCAAAAATTTTCCTTTCAAACGTTACTTAATTAGATAATTTCTCTTTATGTTACATGGACTTTCACAAAATTTTGTTGTTTTCATCTTGAAAGAAAAATTTCTCAAACTCCACAGTGTTTTTGAACATCAATTGAATGACTGGATTTGGCAAATACAAAGAGAAACAAATAAGCCCGTGTTTATCTAAAAACACAGTCTCAATAATTTCTATTAAAAATCAAATGTACCATCAGTTGTGTCAAGTAAAATGGGCACCACTCACAGTTAAACAGACAGGAAGATTTTATTCAGAAGTATTGCAATAGAGGTCAAGACTATTGCAATAGAGGAGAGAGATTAAACTCAATCTGTTGAAACAAAAGATGGGGAATTTTCTTTTTTTTTATACTTTAAGTTCTGGGATACATGTGCACAATGTGCAGGTTACATAGGTATACATGTGTCATGTTGGTTTGCTGCACCCATCAAGTCGTCATTTAGGTGTTTCTCCTAATGCTATCCCTCCCCCAGCCCCCATCCCTCGACAGGCCCTGGTGTGTGATGTTCAAGGTGGGGAATTTTTAAGTGCGGGAGTGAGCTAGTGGAAAATTACAGGAGGAAGTTGGGGGTGGAGGAGATCGTCAATGTGATTTGGCCATCTGTGTTTGCTAATTTGTACTTGAAGAAGTTAGGCTCATACCTTCCCACAGAGGCTGGAAGATAGGGGCACTATTTTTCTTCGTGATTACATTTCAAAGGGATGGCTCCTAGGTCCTTGTGAGAGACATTTCTGAGTTGTAGCACTGGAAAGAGGCTGGGAGAGGATTTATATCTTAAAGGGGCACAGAAAGAATAAACAATCCCAAGTGTTCTAAAGGAAATGCTTTAAGAAAAGAGAGGTCAAGGGCCTATTGGCAGGAAGAAACCTGTCTAAAATTTAGTTATGCTGAAGGGGCCATTAAGGCCATCTTGGTCAATTGCCTTTGTTTCAGTCTTTCAGATGATGCAGAATTTTTATTTGTATTTACTGATTTATTTTTTGAGACAGGGTCTCACTGTGTCGCCCAGGCTGGAGTGCAGTGGCACAAACACAGCTCACTGTAGCCAGGAGCTCCTGGGCTCGAGTGATCCTCCTGTCTCAGCATTCCTAGTAGCTGAGACTACATGTGTGCACTAGCACATGCAGCTAATTTTTGAAAATTTTTATAGAGATGGGGTCTCGCTGTGTTGCCCAGGCTGGGAAAAAATTTTTAGACGTATGAATCCATTATATTACACATTGAGTCACATTAGTCAAAGCTATTTCATCTAAATATTATGGGTGTAGGCCGGTTGTTTAATTCTAATGCTGACCTAACTGTCCCTATTATAGATTGTTTTGAACTACATCACAATTCTGTTGTGTACTTATAATGCCTGCTCATTTGTTGATTTAAGCCTAAATGCCCTCTTTAAGGAATATTTTAGTTTATGATTTTTGGTTAAGAATAACATTTGGCAAGGAGCCTCCACTAATACAACCTCTCCTGATTTCACATAAAATTCCTGAGAGGACACTGAAAAGGTGAAAATCCCTTACAACTCCAGCTAAAGAGAGGGAACAGAACCGATCCATTGACAGAATCTGGCAGGAATTGGTGAAAACAATTATTGTTCTCACCTTGTGTCCCCTCATTGAAACATAGCAGCTGATGGAGGATTAAATATCATGTGTTCCTACTTCAGTAACTGTCCCAGGGCCCCAAAACTCAGAGTCCATAAAATAATTCAATAGCTTTCCCTTATGAGGAAGTATCCCTGTTTGATACTTCCCAATGTTCTCGATATTGAGAACATTGTTTTCCCATCCTACTCTCTCACCTCACACGTAGACATTTGGAGCCTCCAAAACTCAAAAAATCACAGGAAGGAAATAAGGGTAATTGCTCCTATAACACTCTGCATTCTAGAGAGTGTGACTCCACAGGTAACGTGTTGTCAAAAGGCCTGCTGAGTAAAGGTAACTCAGTAGTGGTGCATAAGCACTTAAATCAATCAGATGACAACAATCTAGCTCGAGATGGATGCTTTTAACAAATTGTTCATTTTCCAACTCCTGTCATATATTTGAGTTTGGTTCTACTGATCTCATGTAGAATCATCTCTTATTTACAATGACTGATCTGTGACATTCTGTACACAGGAAGTTAATGATAAATCTACAATTCCTCTACAAGCCAGTGCATTACATGATAATGTTAAACATTATCCTGAAGTGAGCGCTTTGATCCTAATATACAGGGTTAGCTAAAGACAACCCCCAGACATAGACCCTCCAAATTTCCATTCTTTGCTCATCAATGGTTAGCTGAAATGTTTGCCCACTGATCAGTGGGAACGAACTTTTTGTTAACCAAACTTGGGTTAAGCTTCTCTCCTCCCAGGCCCCTGAACTTAGTCTTACCCTCAGCCTGAACCAGCCTCCAGCTCCAATGGCCCATCCTGAGCACAGACTGACATCTGGGCAAAACATTCACTGATTCATCCAATCATGCCACTCTTTCACTCCACTTCCCCACACTGGGTTTTCTCTAGCCTTATTTATTCCTTACTGTAAAAGAAAATCCTTTTGCATAGCTCTGGAGACCTGTGAGAATCTCATGTTAGCAGTGTTTTCCTTATTGCAATAATTGTTCTCTCCCTTTTTCATTGGTTCCATTCCCCACCCTCTTGCAATAATCCTTTAGGATAAAATCTCTCCCATAAGTAAAAACAGATAAAATAAAGTCTGAATTTATGTTTTATTTGATAAAGGATCCTTCTAAACTTGACTTATTTCTCATCTTTTAGTGTTTTCTTTTGCAGACTTCACTTCTTTCAGAACTATTCTTATGCTCTTTTTCCTAAGGCATACCCCCTTACTGGGGCTAGCATTAATCATCCTTTATTCATCCTTTTAGAAATCGCTTCTTTGAAGAAATTTTACCTGATCTCTTCAGCCATACGCTCTCATGACACACCAAGTTCTATATTCTGCTTAATTGTATTTTTATAAAACTGTAGTCTCTTTGAGGGAGCAATGTCTTATACTCTCAACACCTAATATAGAGCCAGACACATAGTAGATGTGTAATAGATGTTTGTTGAATAGTGTTTTTCTTTCCAAATCGATCTTGGGAGATTGTATCTTTTCCAGAATTTATCCATTTTCTCTAGATTTTCTAGTTTATGTGCGTTGAGGTTTTCATAATAGTCTCAGAGGATGTTTTGTATTTCCGTGGGATTGGTTGCAATGTCACCTTTGTTGTTTCTGATTGTGCTAATTTGGATCTTGTCTCTTGTTTTCTTTGTTAATGTGGATAGTGGTCTATCAATCTTGTTTATCCTTTCAAAGATTCTTTGGTTTCACTGATTCTTTGTATGGATTTTTGGGTCTCAATTTCATTTAGTTCTGCTCTGATTTTAGTTGTTTCATTTCTTCTGTTAGCTTTGGGGTTATTTTGTTCTTGTTTTTCTAGTTTCTTTAGGTGTAATGTTAGACTGTTAATTTGAGATCTTTCTAAGTTTTCAAAGTAGGTGTTTAGTGCTATGAACTTTCCTCTTAACACTGCTTTTGCTGCATTCCAGAGATTTTGGTATATTGTGTCTTTCTTTTCACTTGTTTCAAATACTTTTTTTATTTCTTCCTTAATTATATCGTTTACACAGAAGTCATTCAAGGGCAAGTTGCTTACTTTCCATGTAATTGTTTGGTTCGCAGAGATCTTCTTGGTTCTGATTTCTATTTTTATTTCACTGTGGTCTGAAATTATGGTTGATATGATTTTGATTTTTTCAAATTTATTGAGGCCAAGCATGTAGTTGATCTTGGCGTATATTCTGTGTGTAGGTGAGAAGAATGTATATTTTGTGTTTGATGGGTGCAGTATTCTGTATATATCTGTTAAGTCCCATTGGTCAAGTGTCAAGTTTAAGTTCAGAATTTGTTACTTTTTTACTTTGATGATCTGTCTAATGTGACAATGGAGTGTTG
Organism: Macaca mulatta; assembly: GCF_049350105.2. Taxonomy (NCBI): domain Eukaryota; kingdom Metazoa; phylum Chordata; class Mammalia; order Primates; family Cercopithecidae; genus Macaca; species Macaca mulatta. The sequence goes on from NC_133413.1 coordinate 98,830,867, forward strand.
AAGGCTCCCACTATTATTGAATGGCTAAGTAGAACACTGCTCAGATGTTGTCTATTAGAAGAGTCAATGCCAAGTTTAAAGTGACCAATTTACATTAATATTATATGTGAACAGGCAAGAATACTTAGAAAGAAGTAGAGAAAATATGAAATCAGTACAATGTGATGTGGAATCTGTTAAGATGTATTACAGAGGATGGTGATAAAAATGTGTGTGTGGTGGAAAAAGAAAAAATTGAACAAATATACAAAGCTTATGGACATGTAATGTGCTTAAAGCCTATGGCTATTTATTGTATTATTCATGGAATTCGTGGAAAATATTTGACTTCTCCACTTGTTATAGTTGTAAACATAGAACTATTGCCAGTTCTATCAATTTTTGTTAGAAATACAAGCTGAATAATCTGATCTGCCCTACTTCTTTGATGAATTAGCAGTGGTAAATTTTCAATGGGATTTTTTGAGCACATAACCAAAAATGAAGTTTTACTGAATGAATGAGGAAAATTACCTCAGCCACTATTAACTGAAAACTGAATGGCTTTTGATGTTAGCAGGAGGCAGAAATAATATTTCTTAATTATTTCGATCTAAAATGAGAATGAAAAAATAGTGCTAACATGTGGAGTGTATGCTGCAGTAATTTCAACAATCAACGTTTGAATCACTGGTAATGTCAAGTTGTTTTAAACACTTTACATGCTGTCAAAAGTTGCAACAAGAAATAAGATCTTATTCTCATTCTGATTTGCAGTGGAAATATTTCCTGAACTCAAATACAGGTCCAGCAGTGGGTTTTGCACCTTGATGCAAGTGGGAAGAAATTTTTTGTATTTTAAAATCCACTTTACTGTACAATTAAGGAGTTTCCACCTAATCTTCAAATGTAAGTGATTAAACCACAACATAATGACACAATAAAAGGTGAATATCAAGAGAAGAGCCCAATAGAATTCTATATATGATTTCCAAGAAGTGACTATATTCAATTAAAATTGTAAGCTCATGGATTGATGTCAGTATTTAACAGTACTTATTTGTGTGAGAAGACATTTTCTAAGGTAAAATAAATAAGACATTTTCTAACGTAAAATCTTATGACATATCAGCAGTAAACACTTATTACAAATCAACCCCCACTAAGCAGAATATCTTTAAACAATTGCCCCTGGGCATGGGTGTGTGTATGTGGGAGGGTGCACGATTGAAGTCCCACACTCGTGTCTCTCTGGGCAGAAAATAAATTTTCATACTTCATATAGCTCAAAAAAATGTTCAGATCAAAGGGTTTTTTTCTTTCTAATTTGGATTGTGACTTTCTAACTTTACTGGACTTTCTTTGTTTTCTCTACTTTTTTTGTTTGTTTTTATTCTGCGTCTTTATCCTTCTCTTTGGATCTTCCGAGTTTTCATCGTGATATTTGTTTCATCATGTCCTCCAATTTTTCTTAAAGCCCTTTGTCTGGCCGCCAATCATTGCATCCTCTTTTATCAATTTGAATTTTTGCCTCTAGCCTTGCAACACAGTTGTCATAGTTGTCATAGTGAACTCTAAGAGAAATTGAACCTCTTTGTCTCCCCATCCCCCATGTCCGATGTTTATTAACCTTGTTTTTCTACACTATTAATTCACCAAATTCCTAAGATAGGGTTTTTGGGAGGTAACGTTTGTGGGTTCTGAAAATATCCTTGTTTTGTCCTGACATTTGATAATAATTTTGACTGAGTATAAAAATCTAGATTGAAGTTTTTTTTCATTACTTTGAAGGTTTTTCCCCATAATCTTTTAACTTTTAGTAGACCTTATAATTTGTTGTCATTTAAATTATCACTTATTATCACTTATTAATGGACATTTTATCATATTTTCAATCCATAATATTCCATATATTTTCAATAGTTGTAATGCTGACATATTATCATTATACATCTAGGTATGAATATCTCATTTTATTCTATTCAGAACTCTGTAAACCCTTTTAATAAGAAAACTTTGGTTTGCTTTTGTTTTTTAAATTCTAATTTTTAAATCATAAATTAACAAATTATAGTTGTATATGTTTATAAGGTACAAAGTGATGTGATGATTTATGGATACAATGTCAAAAAATTAAAGCGAGTTGATTACCATATTCATCATCTCAAAATACTTACCATTTTTGTGGTGAAAACATTTGAAGTGTACTCTCAGCAATTCTGGAGTGTGCAATATATTATTATTTACCATATTCACCACTCTGTGAAATATATTAATATATTGAAGAAAAATAACTCATTTTCCCGAATTGAAGTTTTTTACCCTTTGACCATCATTGTCCCATTCCCCTATGCTACACCAGTTCCTGGTAACTATCATTCTTTTCTCTGCTTCTTTAAGTTGAATAGTTTTAGATTCCATCTATAAGTGAAAACATGTAACATTAGTCTTTCTGTGCCTGGCTTATTTCACTTGTCATAATGTTCTCCAATTCCAGTCATGACAGAATTTCTTTGTTTTTAAAGGCTGAATGGTGTTCTGTTGTGTACATATACTACATTTTATTTATCTGCTTCTCTTTTGATGAACACTTTGTTTGATTTCGTAACTTGGCTACTGTGAATAGTGCTATGATGAACATGGCCATGCAGACATCTCTTTGGCACACTAATTTCAAGTATTTTGGCTAAATACCCAGAAGTGCGATTGCTGGATCATATGGTAATTCTATTTTTAGTTTTCTGAGGAACCTCCCTGGTTTGCCATAATAGTTGTACTAATTTATATTTCTACCAGCAGTGTGCCTGGCTTCCCTTTTCTCCACATCCTCACCAGCACCTGTTGTCTTCTCTTTTTGATAATAGCCATTCTAACAGGTGTGAAGTGATATCTTATTGTGGTTTTAATTCATGTTTGTCTGATGATTAGTGAAGTTGAACAACTTTTTTCATATATATTTGTTGGTTATTTGTATGTCTCCTTTTCAGACATGTCTGTTCAGGTCCCTTACCCATTTTAAATTGGGTTATCTGTTTTCCTTCTATAGGGTTGAGTTGCCTATCCATTTTGTATGTTGACCCCTTATCAGTTGTAGGGCTTGAAAATATTTTATCTCAGTCCTTAGGTTGTCTCACACCCTGTTAATTATTTGTTGTGCCAAAGCTTTCTCTTTTTATGTAATTACATTTGTCTATTTTTGCTTTTGTTGCTAAACTTTGGGTCAAAACTAAAGAACCCTGGCCCAAACCAATGTCATTTTATTTTTTTTTCTATGATTTATCCTACTAGTTTTATATTTCCAGATCTTAAATCATCTTACATTGATTTTTGTACATGGTAAGAGATCGATGTCTCGTTTCATTCTTCTGCATGTGGATATCCAGTTTTCCTACACCATTTATTGAAGAGACTCTTTTTCTTATGATGTTTTCTGATAATATCTATTATTATGTTTTCTGATAATATCTATTCTCATTTTCTACATTCTAGAATATTAATTAAATATGACATCACATATTAATTCTGAATGCCTTTTATTTCCTTTTATATCATTATTCCCTAGCTATTTGTCTTTTTTCCTATAGAGAGTGCCTCAAAATTATCTTCTATTTTTTGTAGTTCCTACCTTACATTTGTAATTATATTTTTAATTTTTAAAACTCTTTCTTGTCTCTAATAATTTTGATTAAATTTTTCTCAGAGTACTAGTATAAATGTCACTTAATGGTTAATATTTCTGAAAAAGTTTTAGATTTGTCTGGGACATTCTTTTCTACATGCCTTGGCTTTTCTCTTATATGTTAATTGTTAGGTAATATTTGATTGATTATTTATATCTTAAGTCAGTAAAGAGGACCTCTGTATACTTAGATAAATACAGTCAACTGGCTTTGCTGTAAGGTGACAAGATGAGGCTGAAGTCCTACTCGTTACCACGAAAACTCCTAAGTGCTGAAACAATGAAGTTTTAATTTGATGTGATAAAGCTCCCAGTATGAGCTTTAACTTTAGAGATAGTTTTTATCATTTCAGTAGAAAATAAATCTCTGGTATTTTTATCTAGGCTTAATCACCTGGCTGAATGCCTTTCTGTATCCACATAAAGTATAGAGGCAAGGAATGAGTAAATCAACTGTTTCATATATAAACTTACTATTAGTGCCTCTGCTTCAGCCATGCACCTCTGCTTCTCCCTTGGCTGAACTTGCTGCTTAATTAAGTTGGCGTTCTCCCTGAATGCAGCCATACAGCATTAGTTTATGTTCCAGACTGTGGCTTTCTCTGCTCTTCTTAATCAATCTATATAATAGTTATTTCTATTTGGTTTTCTCAAATATTTGTTGAGAAATGTGTTCAGGAACAGAATATTCTCATTAAGCAAAAACCTTTACATATTCTTCAATAGGGTGTTTAGAAAGAAAAGAAACAAAGATGGGACATGCTGTTACAGTAGGCAGCTAGTCAGACATGAGCAGGGCAGGAGAGGCCCCCCAACCAGGAATGCCAGGTGACCAGCAGGTCGTGGTCATGCAGTTGCTAAACTGTCTCTCTAAAATAATGATTGGTCCCAGCCAGCGCCAGGGAAAGGCTGTGTCCCGATAAACAGAAACACCTGAAACTTATGATTAGCGGCTTCCTGATAAGGTCCCAGGAGCTAAGCAAGTAGGCTCGAGCATACGCATTATGAGGCAAAATGGCTGGGGTTAACTGGTATATTACCTCCTAGAGACATTCGACTGCTAAAGGAAGAACACCTCAAGTGAGCATGTGTACAACTCCAGTAAACACACTGCACGTGCTCACCTCCCAAGTGCTAGCAGGCCACCACACATGTAGACAGCCCACCCCAGGGAAGAATCAGGGCAGCAAAAATGCAAGACCCTGGAAGCATGCCAACATATGAAACCTAAAGTCAAAAGGTCAAACCACGCACTTGATCTCTCAAGTCACCTGCTTGGCCATCTTCCAACTGTACTTCTTTTCATTCCTGCTCTAAAGCTTTTTAATAAACTTTTACTCCTGCCCTAAAATTTGCCGTGATCTCTCCTTCTACCTATGACTCTCAGTCAAGTTCTTTCTTCTGAGAAGACAAGAATTGAGGTTGCTGCAGACCCATATGGATTCACTGCCAGTAACATGGATTTCCTGCTGGTGCCTTGGTCTGCCATATTGAAGTGCCTTAGTCTGTCACATTGAAGTGGAAACACACACTCAACAACTATTTATTGAGCACCTACTGTGTGGCATCATTCTGCCATATTTTCTTTTTTTTTTTTTTTTTTTTGAGACGGAGTCACTCTGTCGCCCGGGCTGGAGTACAGTGGCCGGATCTCAGCTCACTGCAAGCTCCGCCTCCCGGGTTTACGTCATTCTCCTGCCTCAGCCTCCCGAGTAGCTGGGACTATAGGCGCCCGCCACCTCGCCCGGCTAGTTTTTTGTATTTTTTTAGTAGAGACGGGGTTTCACTGTATTAGCCAGGATGGTCTCGATCTCCTGGCCTCGTGATCCGCCCGTCTCGGCCTCCCAAAGTGCTGGGATTACAGGCTTGAGCCACCGCGCCCGGCCTCTGCCATATTTTCATGAACAGAAAAGAAATGGTCTATAGCCTTGTAAATGTTACCTTCTAGTGACAATGACTAAGTAAACAAACATTTACAATATAATTAAAAGATAAGATGACTATAATATTTAGAGAAAAGACAGTACTCTGTGAGAGGTAATAACAGAATAAACAAACTGTAGATTTATTGCCAAGGAAAACAACAACAACAAAACACTGATTAGAAAACAAGACCAGCTCTAAAAGATAAAGGAGAGCCAAACATTCAAAGAGAGGGTGGGTAGAGTCTTACAGGCAAAAGGATCTCTGTTTGAAAAGACATTTTAGGAAGTAAAAGTGAGTGGCTGAAAGAAAGCCACTCTGCTACTGAGGAAGTAGATCAAAAAGAGTTTGGAGATCAGAGGTAGAACCCAAACTACTTAGGACACTGTAAGATACAAGAGTATAGGTGTTATTTTGTGTGTAGATGTTTCATGAAATAATTTATGTTTTAGAAAGATCATTTTGCTCTTCTGAATAGGAACAAGTTGGAAAGGAAATGTGGGAGGTATGTCTAAAAATCAGGAACTTATCCCAAGTTTTAGGTAAGAGACGGTGATGGCTTGAGATAAGATGCTAGCAGAAGAGAAAAGAATGAGAATAGATTCCATATGGGTGAGAACGATTGAATTGCTGATACTTACTGATGGAATGGCTTTTGAAGGTGAGGAAAACATTCAGATGACTTGAATTTTTTACTACAAAACTGATTGTCTTGTGAAATGTTTATTGAGATGGAGAAGACTGACCAAGAAAGGAATGAATAATTTAATTTTAGACTCATTAAGTTTAAAAAATGCAAATACAAATGCCAAGATGAGAAGGTGAGACTGAGGATTTAAATTTTGTTTTATTGGCATAGATGTGGGAATGAAAACTATGTGACTCAGTAAAATGACCTAAAGATAAAGAAGAAGGGATTAAAAAAAAAGGGGGGTTATAACCAAGTTCTCAGATTAGATACAGACAGAAGAGCCAGCAAAAAAGACTGAGGAATAATGTCATCAGGAAGACATGGGCAGTGGGGCACGGGAGCTTATACCTCTAATCCCAGCACTTTGGAGGCCAAGGCTGACAGATTGCTCGAGCCTAGGAGTTTGAGACCAGCATGGACAGTATGAGAAAGCCCGTCTCTACAAAAAATACAAAATCGGCTGAGCATAGTGATGTGCTCCTGTAGTCCCAGCTACTTGGAGGAGGCTTAGGCAGGTGAATCGCTTGAGCCCGGAGGTCAAGGCGGCAGTGAGTTGTGATCATGCCAATGTACTCCAGCCTGGCTGGCTACCTAGATGACAGAATGAGACCCTGTCTCTCTCTTAGAAACAAAACACACAAAAAAATATATGGGAAGGGGAGATAGGCAGAAAGCCAGAAGTAAGCCAGAAATGTCTATATCTGGGAAGTCAAGAGAGAGGAGAGTTCAAGGAAGGCGGCTTTCAAACGAGAGGCAGAGAGGTATGCATTTGATTTGGTAATGCGAAGATCATTGTTTACTCTGAAAATGGTGATTTCAGAAAAGCAGAAAGGCAAGTTAGATTGCAGTATTTCTAAACCTAAATATGAGATAAGGAAGTGGTTGGGAAAAATATGTATTTAAAACTTTTTTAGAAATTTTATATATGAGAGAGATGAGAAAGGAACTGAATGAATATAGGATAAAGGAGGATATTTAAATGTGCTTCATTACTTCTTATTACGTAAAGCTTCTGACATAAGCGCTTGGGCCCACTGTTGTGCCTATAATGTTCTAGATGGCCTGAGACAAGTGGGCCACTTGCCTTAGTCCTTCAGCAGTCTCATCAGCTTTCCCTAGTATGATTTCAAATGATTAGAACTTTATATGTGTTATGTTGTAAAACATGTGAAGCATGACTTCTGGAGTATAGAAAGCATCCAATAGAGAGAGATAGAGCTTAATGATATAGGAAGAAGATAAATGATCAAAGTAAAGTCATGGAGAAGGCAGCACATGTAGAATGATTCACCTTTGCCAAGAGATAGAAACATCACCAATGCCACCCCAATATTTTCAGGAAAAAGGAAAGAAGTAGTTCCCGGCAGATGCAGGTAGGTATATAGATTTGGTCCTGAGAACATAATGGGCATTTCTTTGAATGATTTCCATTCTCCATGTGAAATGTAAGGCAAGATTATATGTGCAAGTGAGGCGGAAAAGGTAGGGCATTTGCAGAGCATGGAGGAGATGTGGAATAGTTATTTCAAAGAGAAAGAACGATGTTACTTGAATGGTTTTATGTCCATTTGAGGTGCTGCATCTTGCTCAGCCATTCTGATCAGAGATGTAACATTCAACCAGACATGGTGGCTCATGCCTGTAATCCCAGCACTTTGGGAGGTCGAGGTGGGTGGATCACCTCTGAAGTCAGGAGTTCGAGACCAGCCTGGCCAATGTGGTGAAACCCTGTCTCTACTAAAAATACAAAAATTAGTTGAGCATGGTGGCAGAAACCTGTTATCTCAGCTACTCAGGAGGCTGAGGCAGGAGAATCGCTCGAACCCAGGAGGCAGAGGTTGCAGTGACCCGAGATCACGCCATTGCACTGCAGCCTGGGTGACAAGAATGAGACTCCATCTCAAAAAAAAGAAAAAAAGAAAAAAAAAGATGAGATGAGAAACATTCTTAAGTGTAGTTATATAATTATTTGTTTAAGTTGTTTAAATTCTAACGTATCTAGAATATAAACCCCTGGAAGCCAGGAATGTTTGTCTCCCTCAGGGCTTCATTGCTGACCCTAGGTGCAAAGTAAGCACACGACACATATTTGTTGAATAAATTAATGGATGTGTTAATGAATGAGCAATTCTGACTCCTACAAAAGACTTTTATATGATCAAGAGACTATGCTGTGAATTGCAACATTGGATTTTGGGGGAAAAGCCTCCTTTTGTCCAATTATTTATCTTCTCCATCTTTGCCTCCTCTATTTCTTCCTCTCATCCAAATAATACATAACCATTTCCAGCCAAACCCATTTAAAAAATATTGCTCCCTAATGTAAAGGTTGATTTTCAGCCAAAATGCCTGTAACTGATTTAATTGGACAAATCTTAGAACAAATTAAAAATTTAATAATAAATCCTCCAAGTAGGAATTATCTTTCTAGCATAATATTTTAATGCTGGATGGTCTTTTCACACATAATGCCAAAGTCAGCTCTTTTCCATGAATCCTGCACTATCAGATTTAAGATACAGCTTTAGCTTGATTGACTCCACTTTCTTTTTTGCTTCAAGGAAACTTGTTGACTCTGTTGGCATATTTACTGCTGCCCTTGCAGATACATGAACTATCCCAAGCATAACGTGACCACAGATGGTGGAAAGCTCACTTTAATCAATCTCTTGCTGTGTTTCTGGAATCGCCACTGGGCAGCCCCAGCTTCAAGCCTGATTGTCAGTGCCCAACATGTGCACACTGGTTGTGTGGGGGCACTCCTCTATTTAATTTTAATAGAACACAATGTAGCATCTTTATCTTGCAGTTTTCAAGAGAGTAAATATTTATTGCTCACTATTCTCCAGCTATTTCATGGTTGACTATTCTGTCTGAGCAAAGGGATTTCAATGTGTTGGATCTTTCTGTATAAAAGAAGCAAGCAGATGATGTGAAATATTTTAATCTTCCTCAAGTGACTATAACATTATTTCAAGCAGTCTCTTGCTTCCTCGGACCAACAGAAAAGGGGCATGGCTTGTTACACTAACCAAATGAATATCATCATTATCTGCTTCTGGGAAACCGACCTCCAGCTTCGTTGGCCAATCTGGAGTAGAAAATGCTATTTGTTTACCTGTTTCAGATTTTAGTGGAGAATGCTGTCTTTCATCTTCACAGCTCTAATACCTGTTTGTGAAATTGAACTGCAGTTTTGGAAGAGATTTTATCCTCTGGTAGCTGCCGGGTAAATGCAGATTTTCTAGCTGCTCTTAACAGCTTGGGGTGAATATCAGGAAAAGTAGAGTGGAAAAGAGTGATCTGACTGAATTGAATATGCTTCTTGTACCCATTAATAAATGACATAGGCCAGGTTAAAAATTACCTTGGATTTCATACACCTCTGAGACAATTAAAAGTATTATTAACTCTATTTACAAATAGGGAAAATTAAGTTTGATTCTATCCAAATAAAAAAGGTATACACATTCTTCCTCTGTCAAATATAATACCTCTAACATATGATATTCAAATATTACATTACCCGAAAACATTCTCTATTAGAGATTCTTCCTACTTATCAAGAATCTGTTCTTTTTATAAAAGTTCCAGAAATAAGTTTAACAATTTCCAAATGCTACCTTAATTTAACCTTTTGTTCTAATTTATTTTTGACACTTTTATAATTTTTATGAATTTTACTTATGGATGGAATCCAAATAACATATGAAAAACCTGAAACAACCTAATAAATGTAATATTTCTTTTATTTGGGTATCTAGATATCATCCCACATTATGAAAATCAATATGGAAAGTTGGGTAGCCATCCCAACAGATGAAAGTATCCTTTTTAATGTCATGTTACATTTCACTACCCCATAGAAAAGTGGGGCTTCATCAGGTTTCAAAAGTGCAATCAAAAGAAGACCTGTAAACACAGGAGTCATATTAATACCAAGAGATGACTATTAGAATTATTATGCATTTGTATTGTAACTAGAATTATGAAGACTGAATTATACTTCATATTCATCAATTAATTAATGTATCAATATTCCTCTCAAGAAATAATGGTAAAATTATTCAAGTAACTCCAAGAAACAATGTAATATAATGTATATTGAGTTTACATATACATAATTTTACATGCAATATAACTTTTTTGCTATGCATCCATTAATTCTTATTTTAGAGCACTTCACATGCCACTAAATTATTGCATGTTTTATAGAATTGTCAAATGTCACTGTCAAGTTTCTTTTAAATAACATAAAGCTATGTGTTAATTCAGAACTTGTGTGAAAAAAATTAGCTAGTATCCTCCTATTATTGACTTTAAGACAGGCATATATTCAAACAATTCTATTTAAATTTTCATGATCCTGAGCCCTCAAAGCCTTTTTGCCATGTTATCCATCACTAGGCTCATAAATAGCATTTCTATATAATTTTGGTTACATAAGTAAATAATCCATTCAAAAAATTAAGATTCTCATTAATTACTTTGGAGAAAAAAAACTGCTTACTATGAAAGGTGACGTTATTTCTCAGCTTTCCTGTACCCATTCCTGTCCTCTTTTCTCCCCCAAATCACCTTCTTTTGGTTTCAGATTTCCATCAGTGACTGACTTTTTGGCCTAAAGGTATCTCTCATTCCTCTTCCTACAATGATTGGCACAGCATTGTAGACTTGACCCAATCAGTACATGACATTTATCTTGTTACCAGGAATGATTCATAAATGAGCAGATTAGGTTACTCAATTCAGGCAAAAAAGTTGCATGATAGGTTTACTGGGACTTATAAAAACAGACAAAACACATTCCTTCTTTCTCTGGACATTGTAGTGTGAAAATGTGAAGTGTGAATTACAACAGCTTTTTTTTCCTCCAATAATCCACCTCCTGATAAATAAGAGAGAAGGACACAGTTGGAAAATATCACCTAGACATAGCACAGCACAAGAGGCATTAGAGTTAGTCCTAATGAAAACCCTCCTCTGGGTCCTCTGGTTGTATCTGTTTCTAAGGAAATGTACTTCTTAGGAAATACATTTCCTTTGATCTTGGTCCAGTTTAGGTTTTATGTTATTTGTAGATGAAAGTTTTCTAACTGATACATATGACTATTATTACTATTGATTGGACACAGTATTCTAAAGAGGATGCCAAATATGTTATATGTGATATTTCACCTGATACTTATCAATATGAAGTACAGTTATAAGTTCAATTTTAAAGATACAGTCCAGGATCACATAGGTGATGAGTAGTAGAGCAAGGATTCAAGCCAAAATCTGTTTGACCCCAAATCCTGCAAAGCTATTTTGCCTCAACACTATTCAATAATCAGTATATTAGTATCTCTTCGGGAAATTTAAAGGGAATGCCTATATAAGTACTTTGGATTGTGGATAATATGAAGTATCATTTCAGGGGCACAGTCATTTCTGTCTGGAAGAGAAAAGAACATTTCTCTAATTCTAATTGATATTAAAATCAAATTCTATGCATTAGTACCACACACAACACTTTTAATCACATGTTGCCAAGGTGGCACATTTATTCAGAGCCCCTTGGGTTGAAGTATTTATGTATACTATATCACTGAGACAGTTGGAGTGCCTTAGGCATAAGGAAATGCTCAGAGGAAAATCAAGACTGCTTTCTTATTGATAAATCTGGGCTCTTGCAATTGCCATAATGAAATAAGAATAGAAAGAAACATGTAATCTATATAAACTAATATCATGCAGAAAGCATAAGGTGTTGTCTTTCGTTGGCCACAAGAATGAATGAAATACTAATGAAATGAGACTCTTGTAGGTAATTGAGACTACATTCCTTCACATAGGAAGATGAAATATTCTCTCAGAAAGATAGGATCTATTCTTTATATTTTATTCTTTATACTCTATAATTTAATAACCTTTTGAATAATTTCTGGTAGAATTGGAATCGTGACTTCTATCATCATTGCCTATGGAATGTGGATGGTACCTGGGATACAGAAACATCCCCCTTTCCCCCAGAAATGGGAAAGATACAGTCAGAATAAAGCAGTAGCTAACATCCTCATTGCTACACTCATCTTTAGTAAGAGTTGTATAGGGAACAAAAGTGATTGAAAATATCTCATTTTAACAGAAGAAAGAACAAGGAATATCTTTATTCATGAGTAGTAGTGGTGAGATCCAGTAGAGTGTAGAGGTAGACATTGTGCTTTGGAGCCAGACTTCCAGGGTTTGAATTCTGCATGTGTTCTGCCACTTACTAGCTGGGTGATCTTTAGGAAAACTAACTTTTCTTTCTTTCCTTCCTTCCTTCCTTCCTTCCTTCCTTCCTTCCTTCCTTCCTTCCTTCCTTCCTTCCTTCCTTCCTCCCTCCCTCCCTCCCTCCCTCCGTTCCTTTCTTTCTTCCTTCTTTCTGTCCTTGTTATTAAAAACAAGCTGCCCCAGGAACCTTCTCAGTGCATCTGACCCTTCCCCCAAATGCTCTACAGCTGACCCTTACCCAAATGCTCTACAGCTACATTCCTGAACCCTTATCTAGGCACCACAGCAAGATCACCAGACTTGCTACACTGAGCAAACCCTGATTACAGCACGGGGGAGGTCACGAGAAATGTGGTGAAACCTAAGTTATACTCTCTTGTAAATTCCTTCGGTCACGAGATGGTATGTGGTAAAGTTAACCGACAAACAACTCCAGGATCTCTCTCTCCCATATAAACCTCTCATTTTTTTTTTTTTTTTTTTTTTTTGAGACGGAGTCTCGCTCTGTCGCCCGGGCTGGAGTGCAGTGGCCGGATCTCAGCTCACTGCAAGCTCCGCCTCCGGGGTTCCCGCCATTCTCCTGCCTCAGCCTCCCGAGTAGTTGGGACTACAGGCGCCCGCCATCTCGCCCGGCTAGTTTTTTGTATTTTTTAGTAGAGACGGGGTTTCACCGTGTTCGCCAGGATGGTCTCGATCTCCTGACCTCGTGATCCACCCGTCTCGGCCTCCCAAAGTGCTGGGATTACAGGCTTGAGCCACCGCGCCCGGCAAACCCCTCATTTTTTTAAGCTCACGGCTGCCTCCTCTGACTGGTGGAGCAGCCCAGCAGCTTAATAAACTTACTTGCCTGACCTTGGGTCTCTTTCATCCTTTCTCTAGGCTAACCTTATCCTTCCTTCCTTCCTTCCTTCCTTCCTTCCTTCCTTCCTTCCTTCCTTCCTTCCTTCCTACCTTCCTTCCTTCTTTCCTTCCCTCCCTTCCACCCTCCCTTCCTTCCTTCCATTCTTCCTTCCTTCCTCCCTCCCTTCCTTCCATTCTTCCTTCCTTCCTTCCCTCTTTCCTTCCTTCCTTCCCTCCCTTCCACCCTCCCTTCCTTCCTTCCATTCTTCCTTCCTTCCTCCCTCCCTTCCTTCCATTCTTCCTTCCTTCTCTCTCTTCCTCCCTTCCTCCTTCCCTCCCTCCCTCCCTTCCTCCCTTCCTTCCTTCCTCCTTCCCTCCCTTTCTCCTTCCTGCCCTCCCTCCGCTCCTTCCTTCCTTCCTTTTTGCTTTCTTTCTTTCTCTTTCTTTGTTTCTTTCTTTCCTTCTTTTCTTTCTTTCTTTCTTTCTTTTCTTTTTATCTTTCTTTCCTTCTTTTCTTTCTTTCTTTCTTTTTCTTTCTCTCTCTCTTTCTTTTTCAAAATCCTATCTATATGCAGTCATGAGATTTAATTAAACAATTAGGCCAGGCACAGTGGCTCACACCTGTAATCCCAGCACTTTGGGGAGGCCGAGGCAGACGGATCACCTGAGGTCAGGAGTTAGAGACCAGCCTGGCCAACATGGTGAAACCCTGTCTCTACTAAAAATACAAAAATTAGCCAGATAGCAGGCACCTGTAATACCAGTTACTCAGGAGGCTGAGACGGGAGAATAGCTTGAACCCAGGAGGCAGAGGTTGCAGTGTGCGAAGATCACGCCATTGCACTCCAGCCTTTGTGACAAGAGTGAAACTCTGTCTCAAAAAAAAAAAAAAAAAAATTAAACAATATCATAAGAAATGAGCCCTGATATTTTCTAGTAGCAGTAATGATGCTAATAATCACAGAAAGAAAAATGAAATGGTTGCCATATAATATACCATGCACTGACTAAATTTGATGCTTTACAAATATTATCTTATTTAATCATCAAATACTGCTTTAATGAGAGAGGGAGATAGTATCCATATTTTCAGATGAGCAAGTAAAGAGACAGTGGTTAAGAAACTTTTCCAAGTTCAGATGACTTGGGAAAGCTAAGATATAAAGTCAGATCTGCCTATTGTCAAGACTATGCTATTCACCACAATCCAGGGCATTTTTTTAAATGTGTTTTTATTTGAGTTAAAATAGAGTACTAAGTGTCACATAAGGAGACACAACTCTCATTTATCCATACACAAATATTCCATATCTTTTGAACACAATATATTCTCTAGAATAAAACTTGCTCACTGAGAAAGTGAATTAATGATAGCATCACTTTAAGGAAACTATTAAACCATTGCTGTGATTTAAATGGTGTCAGAAAAAATGACAGGCAGTATCAGTCTATTCCAACAGCTTGCAAACATATGACTACAAGAATGGGTAAGTGCAACAAGGCAAACTAACATCTATGCCTCTGCACCATAAAATTGCAGAGACCAAAAAATAACATCTCACTACATAATGAAAGTAGATACCATTGCCAAAATTTGTGCTTAAAAGAGTATTGACAAGGATAGTGTGCAATAAAAATATAAAGAATGATGATGGATATTTGCTTATTGTAAGCTCTAAGCCAGGGATGATTTCTTGTCTGTGTTCCCTCACACTACATGTGCTAATGTATCTTTGCAGTGAACATCTGGATAAAACCTGCACCAGTTCCACCAACCTACCTGCTTCTATCCCATATAATTCTTGTTCTTGTAGGAGACAAGTCTGTGGTTTCAATTAGTCAGTCCTTCCATCTGTGCCCTGGATTCCACTTCCATTCATTTTTTCAGGGAAATTGGTTCTGCAATATAGTTTTTTCTCTGTTGCATCAGCAATTTCCCTTTCTCTTTCTACTGGGTCATTCCAGTTGGCACACAACATGCCTTAATTAGATCTTTTAAAAAAAAATCATCACATAACTCCACATTAAGCTCCATAATCTATTACAGGGCATAACCACTGCCTTGTTTTTCTATTCCTCAATCAAGCAAAACTCCAATAAAAGATTTGTCTATTTTATTGCTCTGTCTTCCCATCCTCTCTTCAGCCTACTCCAAGGGGGCTTTTCTTCGTGCAACTCCAATGAAAAAGCTATTTGCAAGGTTACAAATGATCAAAGCAAGTGGTCAATTCACTGCCCTATTTTACTTCACTTTTTAGTAGCATTTAACAGAAGTGATCACTTTTTTTTTCTTGAAATAGACTTTTTTTCTTACCTTCAAGTATACCCAAGATGTCTGATTTTCTTCTTCCTTCATTATCTTCCTTTCAAAGTCTCCTTTGGTGGCTCCTCCTCTACCAGACATGTAAACATCTAGTGCTCCAGATGTTTTCCTCCTCTAGCATACTCTCGAGCTAGAGAATCTCATCAACTCTCAGAACTTTAATTACAACCTATGCATGGATGACATTCAAACTTTGCCTTTTCCCTCATTACTGAGTTTTAGACTTTTTTGGGTTTAAATTGTCAAAGCTACTCTCCCAAATATTCCTCATATCAACAAATGCACCATTCTGTTGAATCACTTGTTTATTCTTCACACCAAGCATTGTCTTTGATTCCTCACATCCCCTCACATGATGCACTCAATTCATTAGTTAATTTCCTTGGATTCACCTCAAAAATATTTTTGCAATTCAGCCATCACTGTTAAACTCCCAACACCTAACATCTTTCACCAAGTCTATTGAAATAGTATCTTAAGGGTACATTCACCTCCATTCTCACCTCACTATGTTCTACCATTTACATAGCAGCCAGACTCTACTTTAAAAAGCAACAGTCAGACTATGTCACTTCACTGTTGAAATCCCCTTATCCTTAGAACAATAGAAAGCTCCTCATCATAACCTTCAAGACCACACGTAACATGGTACTGAGTTATCCCTTAGACCAGCCTTGGAACCACTTATTCATTCTGCTGTTGTTTCTCTTGCTTTTTTCCACACAAGACAAATTTATTTCTGCAGAAAGATTTTATTTCATCCCTGAAATATACTTTCCTATTTCTTTGAATGACTAACACTGTCGAGGAATTTATTCCTTTGAGCATGTCACCTACTCAGTCTTTTCCTGATGGTCTATTATAACATTGACCGTGACATCACTTTCAATGGCCTCGCCTTATTTCATTTTGTTCTTGTATTGATCACTATCTGAAATTGTTCTCTTTGCTTACATATTAGTTTATTTGTGTATTTACTTACCATCTGTGTCATCCTGATTCTCTGACACTAGAATATAAATCTCAAGACAATGTGATCTTGTTTCTATTACTCATGACTGTATTCAGTGGACAGCTCTTGGTTCTTCACAAACGTTGGAGTAGAAAGGTAATAAAGAGGAAATTATGAAAACTAAAAAAAGATAAAACATCATTTATTTTGAGAAAAATAACAGCCATGTAATTATTAGACTTAAAACTCTTAGTATGTATACTTTTTTTTTCCTAAAAGATGAATGCATGCTTAAAGTCTATCATTTCTAGACCACTGTAATGATATGCAGCAGCCTTTTAACAAAAACAACAAGTTACGGGGAAAAGGGGATTGCCAAAAGCCCACAAAGTATAAAGCACAGAGGAAACAGATGGAGCACAGACATTTTCTTCTCTCTTCCTCTGTCATTCTTCTCCCTTAGAAAGTACTTTTCTGACAGCATTTGGTCCTACTTTAGTTTTTATATATTTTTTTTCTAGCCTTTTAGATCTCAGTTATCATCACCATCAAAAACAGAACAGGTAATATTTGTTTAATTATTTCTAGATTTTAAAATTCCACTAGATTTAAAAATCCAGATGAATAGATATTAGTATATTTAATTGATCATTATATTCTTGCTAGTTAGTATGGATCTTAAGACCTAATAAGTGTAAAAATATTCTAGAAACTATATTTAGCACTACATTGTGCTGTTTCCTTAATCCTCATAAAAACAACATAACCTGGATTATATTGTTTTCTTTTTCTTTTTTCTTTCTTTTTTCTTTTTTTTTTTTTTTTTTTTTTTGAGACGGAGTCTCGCTCTGTCGCCCAGACTGGAGTACAGTGGCCAGATCTCGGCTCACTGCAAGCTCCGCCTCCCGAGTTTACGCCATTCTCCTGTCTCAGCCTCCCGAGTAGCTGAGACTACAGGCACCTGCTACCACGCCCAGCTAGTTTTTTTGTATTTTTTAGTAGAGATGGGGGTTTCACCGTGTTAGCCAGGATGGTCTCGATCTCCTGACCTCGTGATCCGCCCGTCTCGGCCTCCCAAAGTGCTGGGATTACAGGCTTGAGCCACCGCGCCCCGCCATTGTTTTCTTTTTCACTGAGATTATGTGTTCTAAGGAAACTGAAGCATAGAGACACTAATTGCTTTTTCAAAAAAAATTAAAAAGACTCGTTTATAAGTAAAATCGCTGGGAGTCCAATCAAGTTGGTGTGATTCAAATGACCCAGTGTTTTAATCACTAATCAAATAACTCTCAAACTGTAGTGTGCAAAGGAATCACCTGGATTATTTATTTTTTCTTTCCTTTTTTTTTTTTTTTTTTCCTTTGAGACGGAGTCTCTCTGTCGCCCAGGCTGGAGTGCAGTGGCAGGATCTCGGCTCACTGCAAGCTCAGTCTCCCGGGTTCATGCCATCCTCCTGCCTCAGCCTCCCGAGGAGCTGGGACTACAGGCGCCCGCCACCTCGCCCGGCTAGATTTTTGTATTTTTTTTGTAGAGATGGGGTTTCGTTGTGTTAGCCAGGATGGTCTCGATCTTCTGATCTCGTGATCCGCCAGTCTCGACCTCCCAAAGTGCTGGGATTACAGGAGTGAGCCACCGCGCTGGCCTGGGTTATTTCTTAAAAAGCCAACTGCCAAATTGCCAGTTTTCATCTCAAGATACTATGTTCAAAAGTTCTTGGATGAGGTTCATGAATCATTTTACTTTCTTTCTTTTATTTTCTTTCTTTCTTTTTTTTTTTTTTTTTTTTTTTTTTGACAAGGTCTCACTCTGTCGCCCAGGCTGAAGTGTAGTGGCGCGATCTCGGCTCATTGCAACCTCCACCTCCTGGGTTCAAGCGATTCTTCTGCCTCAGCGTCCCCAGTAGCTGGGATTACAGGTGTGCGCTATCATGCCCAGATAATTTTTGTATTTTTAGTAAAGACAAGGTTTAACCATATTGGTCAGGCTGGTTTCTAACTCCTGACCTCAAGTGATCTGCCCACCCCAGCCTCCCAAAGTATTGGGATTTACAGGCTTGAGCCACCGCACCAGGCCTTTATTTTTATTTTATTTTATTTTATTTATTTATTTATTTATTTATTTATTTATTTATTTATTTATTTATTTATTTTTGAGACAGAGTTTTGCTCTGTTGCCAGGCTGGAGCGCAGTGACCCCATCTCAGGTCATTGCAACCTCCACCTCCCGGATTCAAGCGATTCCCCTGCCTCAGCCTCCTGAGTAGCTGGGACTACAGGTGTGTGCCGCCATGCCCTTCTAATTTTTTGTATTTTAGTAGAGACAGGATTTCACCATATTGACCAGGATGGTCTTGATCTTCTAACATCGTAATCCACCCACCTCGGCCTCCCAAAGTGCTGGGATTAAAAGCATGAGTCACCATGCCCAGCCCACATACTTCTTTTTTAAACAATTAAAATAAAATCTTATAGATAACATAACCTTAGAAATCTATTAGTTTCAATAATGGCATATTGCTGCGGTCTTCCCATATAATCTTAAAAGTGAGCTCACATTACTGTTTTGGTGCCCTCTAAATTAAATAATGAAGCTGATCCCAATCTTCTAAGCAGCCAAATATAAGTTTTTGCATTTGCTTGAAGTATCCAAAATATTTCCTGTGATTACCTTTATTTAACCTAGTAAAAGGCCTCTTTGTTCATCGGTAAAATGTTTTCAGCCTTGGACATTTATACTCTAAGTAACAAATGGGGATATAGCACATATGAATATGGTTTAGGTTGAGATTTCTATTTTATTTTAGGTATTTATAAAGGACAAAAAAGCTAGTATCACTTTTAAATTTGTATCACATAAACCAGAAAGAGATTATGATCAAAGTTTAAAATCTTTCATGGTTATTTTGGTAGGTAAGAAAAAAAAATCCCAAGATTTTCTTTTTAGGATCTATGTAAGATAGAGGCAGACTCACTCACTCAATTGATAGCTGAAGCAGGCAGAAAAATCTCACATGTTTGCTAACTGGGAGAGCAAAGTTATGAAACAACTTTCCAAAAATAAAGAGACAAACATAATATGTATAAGAAGGCAAGGATGCAATCATTCTGTTTATAAATATCTTTAAATTACCAAGCATATAGAGATCAAATTTAAGCAAATGTCTTTGCATTGTCACAAGGAGAGAATGCAAATTTACTCATAACTTGTTGATAGAAAAGATACCTAATTACAGGATATTTAAAAACGTACTTTTTCCTTGTTCTTTTTGTGTTTATTATAAAGATAAACATACAATAAACACAGCAGGAATAAAATGTCCTCTAATTTTCTATTCCTGAGGAGAAGCCATCTGTAATTTTTCAAAATACTGATCAACTAATAAACAAATATTACCCAAGAATCAAGCATGCTGTGTGTCATTTTTGAAAACACCAGAATATATAAAACACACTTCCTGTTGTCCAGTAACTTAAAGACTAGTTGAAGCACTTAACTTTTATACATTTTGCATCCTAATAAATTAATGGTCAAATGAATAAAGATGACAACATGATAGGAAGAAGGGATAGATATATGTCAACTACATTAGAAATGTCCTCATGGAGAAGGTGACACTTCAAATGAACCTTGAAATGTAGGCTTTGATAATTTGAAAGGGGCAGAAAATTCTAAGCGAAGCCAAAACATGTATAAAATTATAGAAGAATATGCAATGAATATGTCAGGAAGGAAAATTGGCTACATTGGTGAAAGTTGAGAGCATAGGAAGAAAGAGATAAAATCTCAAAAAAGGCTCACAGCCTAGAGAGTTCTGATTGCTGATCTAAGAATATAGGAAGATCAGAGGTACTGAAGGATTTCAAGGCTAGAAGTACCTTATAAAAGTACAATTTGAAAACATTCGTGTAGTAAAACTGTGGAAGTGGGGAGCTGCAAGTAAATTCAGAGGCAATAAGATTACAGATTACAATAGAAGAGTGGAAAGAAAAGACAAACATTATTATGATATTGAAGATATCTCGAAAAGTACCCTGAGGTGGCCCAAAACTCCAAACACTGGCCATTTAAATTGTATTATAAAAATTTCATAGAAATAGAGAATACTCATAAATGATAATTCTTGTCCTTAAGAAAATAACCAAACATCTCTGAGGCCTTTTCCTGACAGACATGCTGCAAGTCTGTACTAAGATTAAATGAGAAAAAGCCACTAATCCCTTGTTTAGGTATCTTCCTTTGTTTTCTCTGGACATTTAAATCTGCCAAAATAGAGTAGATAGAAAACTTTTCTTTTGTATCCCTATAACACGAAAAAGTTAAAATAAATTTCACTATAATTCTAAATTTTCTACTCCAGGAAGAATAATAAAAGAGACAGCACATCCTTTTCTTTGCTGAAGATCATGTATAAATTTTGACCACCTCTCTTTGGTCTATTCCAGTTTCTCTAGATGTATGATTCCGGTTATCACTGAAACCTTCCAACAGCCACTGAAGTGAGTTTAGAAATAAATTTTCCCCCTCAGGTGATTCCAGATGATTGCAGTTACAGCTGATGATTTGACTGCAGACCAGTTTTCTCTTTGACATACTGATTTTAATTCCTTTACGTGCATTCTCAGAAGGAGGATTGCTAGATCATTTGGTAATCCTGTTTTCGTTTGGGGCACTCTGTACTGTTTTCCATAATGGCTGCACTAATTTATATTTTCATCAACACTGTAATAGGGTTCCCTTTCTCCACATCTTCATCAACACTTGTTATCTTTTGTCTTTTTGATAATAGCCATTCTAACAGGTATGAGGTCACATCTCCTTGTGGTTTTAGTTTTCATTTACCTGATTATTACTGACCTTGAACATTTTTTCCAACACTTATACATTTGTATGTATCCTTTGAAAAACATCCATTTTGTTACTTTGCCTATGTTTTAATTGTATTATTTGTTTACTTGCTATCAAGTTGCTTGAGTTCCTGATATAGAATTAATCTAAGTGTCCATCAAAGGATGAATGGATAAAGAAAATGTGGTAAATATATACAATGGAGTACTATCCAACCTATAAAAAGAAGGAAATATTTGGGAGGCCGAGGTGGGCGGATCACAAGGTCAAGAGATTGAGACCCTCCTGGCCAACATGGTGAAACCTCGTCTCTACTAAAAATACAAAAATTAGCCGGGTGTGGTGGTGTGTGCCTGTATTGCCAGCTACTCGGGTGGCTGCGGCAGGAGAATCGCTTGAACCTGGGAGCCAGAGGTTGTAGTGAGCCGAGATTGCACCACTGCACTCCAGTCTGGGTGACAAAGCGAGACCTCCAAAAAAAAAAAAAAAAAAGGAAATCCTGTCACTGTCATTTGGGCATTTGGGACAACATGGATGGACCTGGAAGACTGGAGGACATTACCCATGTGAAATAAGTTGGGCACAGAACCACAAACACCACATGATTTCACTTACATGTGGTATCTAAACAAGATGAACTTAGAATACAATGGTGGTTACCAGGGGCTGGGGGTAGGATAAATGTGTTGGTCAAAGAATACAATATTTCAATTAGGAGGAATAAGTTCAAGAGTTCTATTGTACAACATAGTGGCTATAGTTAATAATTATATATTGTGTTCTTGAAAATCACTAAGAGAATAAATTTTAAGTGTTCTTACCACACAAAAAAAATGTAAGTATGTGAGGTAATGCATAAGTTAATTAGCTTGATTCAGCTGTTCTATAATATATACATATTTTAAAACATTACATTGTACCCAATAACATTACATTGTACCCAATAAACAAATATAATTTTTATTTATTAAAACATGGCTAAAAGTTTATTTTAAGAGGAATAATGTGTTAAATAGGCACATTGTACAACAATATGTTTCTGCATAGCTTGTATTAGTGTGCGTTGCATTGAAGTGTTGCTATTTGATGAAAAAATTACTAGAAGTAGGGTGGGAAAGTCACAAATGCTCCTGTGCATCTTTGCATTTTATTGACATCATCCCTCATGTACTGATTGTGTGAAATCTTATTTACTTCATGAAAATGTGCATTTAGGTTGAGCCTGCTTTTCCAGAAGCAACAATATTCTGAAGAACAACCATGGAACTCACTAAAGTATTTTTTAAATCTCAAGTTTATTCTACTTCTTTTTTTAAATTGTACTTTAAGTTCTGGGATATATGTGCAGAACGTGCAGGTTTGTTACATAGATACACCGTGTGCCATGGTGGTTTGTTGCACCTATCAACCCATCATCTAGGTTTTAAGTTCTGCATGCATTAGGTATTTGTCCTAATGCTCCCCCTCCCCTAGCCTCCCAATCCCTGACAGGCCCTGGTGTGTGATATTCCCCTGCCTGTGTCCCTTTGCTCTCATTGTTCAGCTCCCACTTATGAGTGAGAACATGCAGTGTTTGGTTTCCTCCTCCTGTGTTAGTTTGCTGAGGATGATGGTTTCCAGCTTCATTCGGGTCCCTGAAAAGGATATGAACTCATTGTTTTTTATGGTTCATAGTATTCCGTGGTATATATATGCCACATTTTCTTTATCCAGTCTATCATTGATGACCAGTTGGGTTGATTCCAAGTCTTTGCTATTGTGAACAGTGCCACAATAAACATACATGTGCATGTGTCTTTGTAGTAAAATGATGTATAATCCTTTGGGTATATACCCATAATCGGATTGCTGGGTCAAATGGTATTTCTGGTTCTATATTCTTGAGGAATCACCGCACTGTCTTCCAAATGGTCTTCTAATTCACACTCCCACCAACAGTATAAAAGCGTTTCTATTGCTCCGCATCCTTGCCAGCATCTGTTTTTTCCCAGACTTTTTAATGATTGCCATTCTATTCTACTTCTCATGATTCTTTTAATAATTACATAATGGGTATATAGGAAGAGAAATATATTTTCATTTCCTGTCATTCTTTTATCTCTTTTTTCACCCTCATGGAAAAGGGGTTTTTGGTAGGACATTAGGGAGAAGCTTTCAGCATAGTAATGCATCAAAAAATAGTTACTATTAACTACATGAACATGAGGAACTTGTCTTGCTCTCGGGAGAGGACTTTGGCATTCCAAGCTTCTTTCCCCTTTGCTTAGCCAGCTCTATTTGTTTCCTTCCAGAAAGGATGCAGGAATATATCTCGGGTTGAGCGAGGGTGAAATATACAGAGAACGGGAAAAGATTTAGGTGAACCTGCAGTAATGAATAGACATAGAGACAATAAAACAGATTCTCAGGTACACTTTCAAACAGGATTCTATGGACAGAAAAGTGATTTGATAACAAGAGCAAATAAATATTTTACATCACATTTTGGATGCAGTATTGCTCATAATCAGTGGTTAAATAATCTCCATTTTATTTTTAACAATGACCAGCATATTTGCACAGTTTTCTGGGCATTGTGAACTCACTGAAGAGTGATATATTGCCATAATTTCCCATTCACTTCTTTCTTTTTTTTTTTTTTTTTTCTTTTTTTTTTTTTTAATTTATTTATTATTATTATACTTTAAGTTGTAGGGTACATGTGCATAACGTGCAGGTTTGTTACATATGTATACTTGTGCCATGTTGCTGTGCTGCACCCATCAACTCGTCATTTACATCAGGTATAACTCCCAATGCAATCCCTCCCCCCTCCCCCCTCCCCATGATAGGCCCCGGTGTGTGATGTTCCCCTTCCTGAGTCCGAGTGATCTCATTGTTCAGTTCCCACCTATGAGTGAGAACATGCGGTGTTTGGTTTTCTGTTCTTGTGATAGTTTGCTAAGAATGATGGATTCCAGCTGCATCCAAGTCCCTACAAAGGACTCAAACTCATCCTTTTTGATGGCTGCATAGTATTCCATGGTGTATATGTGCCACATTTTCTTAATCCAATCTGTCACTGATGGACATTTGGGTTGATTCCAAGTCTTTGCTATTGTGAATAGTGCTGCAATAAACATACGTGTGCATGTGTCTTTATAGCAGCATAATTTGTAATCCTTTGGGTATATACCCAGTAATGGGATGGCTGGGTCATATGGTACATCTAGTTCTAGATCCTTGAGGAATCGCCATACTGTTTTCCATAATGGTTGAACTAGTTTACAATCCCACCAACAGTGTAAAAGTGTTCCTATTTCTCCACATCCTCTCCAGCACCTGTTGTTTCCTGACTTTTTAATGATTGCCATTCTAACTGGTGTGAGATGGTATCTCATGGTGGTTTTGATTTGCATTTCTCTGATGGCCAGTGATGATGAGCATTTTTTCATGTGTCTGTTGGCTGTATGAATGTCTTCTTTTGAGAAATGTCTGTTCATGTCCTTTGCCCACTTTTTGATGGGGTTGTTTGTTTTTTTCTTGTAAATTTGTTTGAGTTCTTTGTAGGTTCTGGATATTAGCCCTTTGTCAGATGAGTAGATTGCAAAAATTTTCTCCCATTCTGTAGGTTGCCTGTTCACTCTGATGGTAGTGTCTTTTGCTGTGCAGAAGCTCTTTAGTTTAATGAGATCCCATTTGTCAATTTTGGCTTTTGCTGCTGTTGCTTTTGGTGTTTTAGACATGAAATCTTTGCCCATGCCTATGTCCTGAATGGTACTACCTAGGTTTTCCTCTAGGATTTTTATGGTATTAGGTCTAACATTTAAGTCTCTAATCCATCTTGAATTAATTTTCGTATAAGGAGTAAGGAAAGGATCCAGTTTCAGCTTTCTACTTATGGCTAGCCAATTTTCCCAGCACCATTTATTAAATAGGGAATCCTTTCCCCATTTCTTGTTTCTCTCAGGTTTGTCAAAGATCAAATGGCTGTAGATGTGTGGTGTTATTTCTGAGGACTCTGTTCTGTTCCATTGGTCTATATCTCTGTTTTGGTACCAGTACCATGCTGTTTTGGTTACTGTAGCCTTGTAGTATAGTTTGAAGTCAGGTAGCGTGATGCCTCCAGCTTTGTTCTTTTGGCTTAGGATTGTCTTGGAGATGCGGGCTCTTTTTTGGTTCCATATGAACTTTAAAGCAGTTTTTTCCAATTCTGTGAAGAAACTCATTGGTAGCTTGATGGGGATGGCATTGAATCTATAAATTACCTTGGGCAGTATGGCCATTTTCACAATATTGATTCTTCCTATCCATGAGCATGGTATGTTCTTCCATTTGTTTGTGTCCTCTTTGATTTCACTGAGCAGTGGTTTGTAGTTCTCCTTGAAGAGGTCCTTTACATCCCTTGTAAGTTGGATTCCTAGGTATTTGATTCTCTTTGAAGCAATTGTGAATGGAAGTTCATTCCTGATTTGGCTCTCTGTTTGTCTGTTACTGGTGTATAAGAATGCTTGTGATTTTTGCACATTAATTTTGTATCCTGAGACTTTGCTGAAGTTGCTTATCAGCTTAAGGAGATTTTGGGCTGAGACAATGGGGTTTTCTAAATATACAATCATGTCATCTGCAAACAGGGACAATTTGACTTCTTCTTTTCCTAACTGAATACCCTTGATTTCTTTCTCTTGCCTGATTGCCCTAGCCAGAACTTCCAACACTATGTTGAATAGGAGTGGTGAGAGAGGGCATCCCTGTCTTGTGCCAGTTTTCAAAGGGAATTTTTCCAGTTTTTGCCCGTTCAGTATGATATTGGCTGTGGGTTTGTCATAAATAGCTCTTATTATTTTGAGGTACGTTCCATCAATACCGAATTTATTGAGCGTTTTTAGCATGAAGGGCTGTTGAATTTTGTCAAAAGCCTTTTCTGCATCAATTGAGATAATCATGTGGTTCTTGTCTTTGGTTCTGTTTATATGCTGGATTATGTTTATTGATTTGCGAATGTTGAACCAGCCTTGCATCCCAGGGATGAAGCCCACTTGATCATGGTGGATAAGCTTTTTGATGTGTTGCTGAATCCGGTTTGCCAGTATTTTATTGAGGATTTTTGCATCGATGTTCATCAGGGATATTGGTCTAAAATTCTCTTTTTTTGTTGTGTCTCTGCCAGGCTTTGGTATCAGGATGATGTTGGCCTCATAAAATGAGTTAGGGAGGATTCCCTCTTTTTCTATTGATTGGAATAGTTTCAGAAGGAATGGTACCAACTCCTCTTTGTACCTCTGGTAGAATTCAGCTATGAATCCATCTGGTCCTGGACTTTTTTTGGTTGGTAGGCTATTAATTGTTGCCTCAATTTCAGAGCCTGCTATTGGTCTATTCAGGGATTCAACTTCTTCCTGGTTTAGTCTTGGAAGAGTGTAAGTGTCCAGGAAATTATCCATTACTTCTAGATTTTCCAGTTTATTTGCGTAGAGGTGTTTATAGTATTCTCTGATGGTAGTTTGTATTTCTGTGGGGTCGGTGGTGATATCCCCTTGATCATTTTTAATTGCGTCGATTTGATTCTTCTCTCTTTTCTTCTTTATTAGTCTGGCTAGTGGTCTGTCAATTTTGTTGATCTTTTCAAAAAACCAACTCCTGGATTCATTGATTTTTTGGAGGGTTTTTTGTGTTTCTATCTCCTTCAGTTCTGCTCTGATCTTAGTTATTTCTTGCCTTCTGCTAGCTTTCGAATGTGTTTGCTCTTGCTTCTCTAGTTCTTTTAATTGCGATGTTAGAGTGTCAATTTTACATCTTTCCTGCTTTCTCTTGTGGGCATTTAGTGCTATAAATTTCCCTCTACACACTGCTTTAAATGTGTCCCAGAGATTCTGGTATGTTGTATCTTTGTTCTCATTGGTTTCAAAGAACATCTTTATTTCTGCCTTCATTTCGTTATGTACCCAGTAGTCATTCAGGAGCAGGTTGTTCAGTTTCCATGTAGTTGACCGGTTTTGATTGAGTTTCTTAGTCCTGAGTTCTAGTTTGATTGCACTGTGGTCTGAGAGACAGTTTGTTATAATTTCTGTTCTTGTACATTTGCTGAGGAGTGCTTTACTTCCAATTACATGGTCAATTTTGGAGTAAGTATGATGTGGTGCTGAGAAGAATGTATATTTTGTTGATTTGGGGTGGAGAGTTCTATAGATGTCTATTAGGTCTGCTTGCTGCAGAGATGAGTTCAATTCCTGGATATCCTTGTTAACTTTCTGTCTCGTTGATCTGTCTAATGTTGACAGTGGAGTGTTGAAGTCTCCCATTATTATTGTATGGGAGTCTAAGTCTCTTTGTAAGTCTCTAAGGACTTGCTTTATGAATCTGGGTGCTCCTGTATTGGGTGCATATATATTTAGGATAGTTAGCTCTTCCTGTTGAATTGATCCCTTTACCATTATGTAATGGCCTTCTTTGTCTCTTTTGATCTTTGATGGTTTAAAGTCTGTTTTATCAGAGACTAGTATTGCAACCCCTGCTTTTTTTTGTTCTCCATTTGCTTGGTAAATCTTCCTCCATCCCTTTATTTTGAGCCTATGTATGTCTCTGCGTGTGAGATGGGTCTCCTGAATACAGCAGACTGATGG